>NC_054481.1:20165771-20481506 GCF_017639515.1 Carcharodon carcharias | reverse complement strand
ACTTCAATCTCCTTGAAGCACGGAGCTGCCTCAGGGAGATTGAATCGACATTAAAATTATTAAATAAAAGGTTTATAGATTTATTTAAAACATGTCCCACCTCATGTGACAGTGTCACATGAGATGGTACATGTATTTATATTTATGAGAAAAGTTTTAGTTATTGAATAAAAGCTTTAGGAAATAAGGTTTCCTAAAAAATGCGAAGGCCGCTTGGCCTTCTTGCCTGCCCGCCAACTGTAAGGTTGGATGGGCAGCGTTACTAATGACATGAATTAATTTTTTAATGGCCTTAATAGGCCGTTTACATATCAGTGGGCGTGCAGCCGACTCTGGCGTGCGCCCACTGAACGAAATATCGCGGGACTGTGCGATGGCATCGGGATGCACAGCCAACGTCATCACGTGTCAGGCCTGCCCCCGCACGCCGACTGAGAAGTTCTGCCCTATGACACAATCCTTCATATGTTAAACAGCTTTGTGTATGAATTCATTATATAAGGTACTGCAGTGGAGTTTGCGTGCTTTTCAGTGAAAGACTTCAAGAACTATTCTGTAATACAAGAAACACCATTATGAGCTTTCTGCTGAATTCTTGCACAACTTTGTTAAATAAGAAAATAAACTCCTGAGGCTTGACATAAACAACATTGTAACATTTTTAGATCTTTTTGAAATAACTAACCAACTGTTGCTATGAGCATTATATATAATTATAATGGCCATAATTTTCAAATAAATATTTGCTATGTTTTAAGTTGGTGTACTAGCATTACATGCCACAGGCTAATAGGTTGCAGCTCATCTCACCCATAATGAGTTCCTGATTTCATGCAGGCCATAGAGTGATGAGTGCTTCCCCAAAGAGGGTCTTAAATGACTAGGAACAGGTATCTTTGTCTAGGATTGATGCTCAAGCTGGGAGACTCAAGATGAGATAAAAGGAACAAGTAAAAGTGTACTTTTAACAAAGTTGCAATTGTGAATCATTGATATCAATGCAGTCCTCTTCTAAATATAGGTGCAAGGATGAAGGCTATTTAAAGCCGATTTCATTATTTCTTCATTGGATCATAACTGAGTTAAGAAGTATATTTTCTTCAATTTATTGTCTCCTCCAAATCAGCAAAAGTAATCCTCTTTAATCACTAAACATATTATCATATTAAATTTAAGTTAATTATAATAAATTATTTGCATAGTCTTAAATTTAAGCATTTAATAGAACAAATATATTGATCACTGCATTGTTGACTCTGGATTTATGGAATTAAAATCATGGTCATTGTAACTTATTAAAAAATAGGTTCTGCACTCAAGGTTACATTATATTTGGAATGATCATATGAATTTATTTTAATATTAACAACAAACAATGGTCCTATACTCATTCTATCCAAGGATAACTTTATTTACAATAAAAAAGGACAGAATGTTCTATGGAACTATTACATGCTGCTGGAAGAAAACCGATGTCAGTACAATGTTAACAAAGGGAAGAAAACTGCTCAAAGTGGAATTCTGAAAGCATCATTCTTGGCAGTACAGCACATGATTTCTGGCTGTATTTTCAATCAATCCTAGGCCACAGTTACATTGGCCTGAATTTTCCAGTCGGTGATTTGGGGGCGGAGCCCGCACGCCAATGGGAAAGTGACGCGGGGTGATGTTAGGAGGAACCCCCGACATCATCCCAGTCCCTTTAAATCTTTAGGAAGGCAGGCGGACAGTGAAATCAGCTGTCCGCCCGCCAACCTGTCAATGGCCAATTGAGGCCACTGACAGAGTAATTAAGATAATTAAAAACCTGGCAGTCCAACCTGAAGGCTGGCAGGCAGGCAGGCCAGGAGCCCCAGCGGGCTTCTGATAATACATGAAACCTCATCCACTGGCAGGATGAGGTTTCATGTCGTTTTTAAAAAAATTTTAATACATTTTATGTGATATTTATTAACATGTCCCATCTCATGTGACATTGTCACATGAGCGTGACATGTTAATAATTTTTTAATTTTTCTATTTTTAAAGTTTTTTGGACTGTCATTAATCTCTCTGAGACAGCACTTAGTCTCAGGGAGCAGTGTGGTCTTTCTCGCCCATGTGCAAAAGAGCGCACTTTGACAGCTGGGGATTCCCTCCCCCCCACTACACAGGAAGCGCATAGTGTTTCCTGTTGGGCAGGCCTTAATTGGACCACCCACTCAAAATGATGGCTGGCCCCGTTTCGGGTGGCGGGGGTCGGCTCTCCACCCGCTGCCGAGCTGGTGGAGCCTGCACGCCCACCAAGGGCAAAATTCTGCCCATTGTGTAGAATGCTTCATTAAAGCTGTTTTCACATGATTTAAGTGATATTTCAGCACTTTGACATCTAGGAGCTTGATTTGTGTTGTATAATAATTTTAAGATCAATTCTTGTTTGGTCTAATCAATGGTATACAACAAGAAGAAAGGCATCTTATGATTTTTCTGTTCAAATGATGATGACCGAGGCGTTGTAGAATGTATTTCGAAAGAGATGCACAGTGATTGGTCCATAGCGATGAGATAAAGAAAAAATAAATTGTTGCTTAAATTACCCTGGAATAGTTCATGTGAAGCTGATTGCCAAGGTCCAGTTATGTGCAGTCTCGCTAAATGTATTCTGTACAGCACAGTAAGTTAAGAAAAGGAAAAAAGAAACAAATATATAATTTATCTTTTCCCTATAATTCTGTAACAAATCATCTATTTGTTGCGCCCTGCAGGTGTTGGTACCTTTTTCTTTCAGCAGCACTTTCTTTATTGAATTTGTTCTTTCCTTCTGAGTTTTCACAAGCCGCTAAGAATATTTCATCGAGGTAATGCTTGGTATGTCTACAGGTCAAGATATTATTAAGATTATCTGACCAAATAGAACCCTTGCAACTGAGGGCTCTATTGGAGTTAGTTATTGTGTCAAAAATAAAGCTTCCCATCTAAGATACTAACCAGAAAGGATGTAATAATATTGTAGCTATCCTTTCTATGTTATCTAATCAAAGTCATTGCGCTGAATCTTGCTGGAGCAGAGCATCTTGCAGCATTTGGCATTTCTAAGATAGTTTTCTGCCCCTTCAGCTCAGAAAACTTTTGCATTATAACTTTGGTGGAACTCTGTACAGCTAATGGTGTAGCAATGGGAGTGGGACATCTGGAACCTGAATGCACAGTAGCATTAACAGTGCATCTCCTTAACCAAAAATTTAACTATTGAGAAATAAATCGAGGAACAATAGAGAAGGAAAGTGAACTAGAGTGGGTGAATTAAAGTGACTCAGGTAAAGAAAGGGAAATTAAAAGCAGGAATGAAAGGTTGTATTAAGTGAGAGAGAAAAAGGAGAAAAGGGAAAAGTAAGGAAAAATCAATAAAATGTCACTTTATTTTACAATTTTTTAAATCTCTAAAGAACAATTTACCACCTGAAGGAAGGAATTAAACTTCATTGTTTAAAGTGTTCCCCTTCCAGGCCAGAAAGGTTGAATCGCGTTGCATTAACAATTATGTCTTTTGAAGGCACTTATGCTCTTAATTACAAGACTTAATTTTCTGCAGCACATTTACTGGGAAATTAGTGGTTAAATCCAGGAAGTCCTTAGAAATAACAGGAAGGCTAAGGGAGTGATACTTTCTTGCAAAGCAGATGATGGAATGCTGTAAATCGACCACCAAGTTCTGGAAATAAACAACTCATGGCATGTCAGTTAATCCCTAGAATTTGCTGGTCAATTTATGGATTAATCATGTTATTAACACACTGTTAATTTTCCAGAAATAGCTGCAACACCATCATTGTTTTTTTTGGCAGTGTAAACAGCTCCATATTTTGTTGATAGCACACAGTGCTATTGCAATGATCTCATCATGGTTGATAATAAAAATATCTCTTTCCTGTATATTAAAAGGCTGACTTTGATTTTGTCAGCCTACGGAAACTTTTGCAGGCATTTTCATTCTGTGCTAATGGACAATCCTTAATTTAGCTTCCGGAAAAGGACATTTTGAGTGTTTTACCACCGCTTACACCACCTCCATTTGTCACTCCTATACTGTGTTTCTTCTGACAGCATCCTGCTACTCCTGATTTTTGTTGTAAGATTTGCACGTGACTTCTCAAGTCTCGATGTTGCCACAGGAATCAGGCTAGCAGTATTTTAGAAATTATTCACTTTTGATACACATCTAATTGGCTACTAAAATTTATTCATCCTGTGGTGTGTGTATCAATAGTGTAATATCAGCAATGCAATATCAATATCAATACCCAAGCCAACTTTCCCTTCAAGCTAAGAGGGCATTGGTGACCATTGACTTCCATGTTGTAAGAAATAGGGACCTTTAAGAAACGGCGTTTTTTTTAGAATTGTATAGAACTCTCATGGAACTAGCTAGCACAGCATTTATTTCTCTCTCTCTCCCTCTCACTCCAAAAAAATCATAAACAATTCTAAGGAAGACCAAGACAAGGTAGAGAAAATGGTCACAAAGATTGTGCTCCCCACACTGAGGTCAGTAGACTCTACAAACACACCTGAACCAATAGCAGAAAGCCTGCTGGCACCCTGAGTACCCCTATGACCTCAAGCCAGGGTGGTTGGGGGTGGGGGGAGGGAGAGGGTCAGGGAGATCACCACCCTGACATCATGGGTACCTGTCCTGTATCCACTAATCAGGAGGGTTTGAACAGATGATTGACACTGGGTAAGCTACCAGCACCTAGAAAAAGAGTATATTAAAGAGTCCTCATCAGCTGGCAGTACTCGTCACGCAGGGAGTGCCTTCTTCACATGGAAGATGGGCCAGGAAAGAGCGAGGAAGATGGGGGAAGAATTCCCAAACACTTTGGCTAGAGACCAGAATGCTGCCATCACAAGCTACTGAGATTGACACATTCTGTGTCAACTGCCCGTTCATCCTCTGGGATCAGTGAGTCACCCTCAACTGTCACGGGTTGTATAATTTTCCTGCCTATTTAGTTAATACATCCTCTCTAAATTTACTCTTAATAAACTCAAGAAACTACCTTAAAATTACTTACCAATACTCGACTGCTTATCTTAGGTACCTGTGGCTCCTGACCCCAAAATCTTACAATATGTGGGTCCATGGTTATGCTTGGCAAGGTACTGCAGTAGTTTTTCATTGCCTTCTGTAAGTTCCGGCTGACTATGGAGGCTTTCCCATTCTTACTGCCTGACATAGGCACGTTGGAAGGGTTTGCAGGTTGAGAAGCAACTTGTTTGGCCACATTATGAACACACCTTCTGAGAAGATCCTATTATATTTTAAAATTAACTCTTACTTAATTTCCTCTTCCAATCTACTTTTGCTATCCTTCCCCAAATTACATACCTCCTAATTGTCTTTTAAAATGTTCCTGTGTACTGTCTTGTCAAAGGCATTCCTAAAATCCACAAATGCTACATCCACTGCATTTCGCACCCGCCCCTCCTGCTTTAGCATGTGTTTCCTCCTCAAAAAATTCGATGAGGTCTGACAAGCATGATCATCTCTTGAAATCCATGCCAATTACTTCTAACTATTCTCTGTTTATCAATTAATTCATACTTAATTAATGGACCTGAAATTTTCCTGGCATAAATGTTGATCAAACTGGCCTGTAATAACTTCATCTCATTTTTGTAAACTCCAATATTACATTGGCCAATCTCCAGTCCTCTGGCAATATACACACTCAACAGATTCCTAAAATATAAGTTCTAGGGCCTCTGCAATTTCCTCCCTCAGGAATTATTGAGTTTAATGGATAATATATGCTATCAGGCTGTAGTGTGATTTCTTCCTTTAGCCTAAGTAATTTATCGACCATTTTTCTTTGGTCCATCATAATATTGTTTGCCTTGCTCCCAACTACTTTAGGATTCGTTCCTTTCCAATCTCTTTAGTAAAGACTAAATCAAAATACTCACTTAATATCTGTCACTATCTCTCCAAGTTGACAATTTTCTCCTCTCATTTTTAACTGTGCTCTTTTTACTGACATACATGTGAAACACCTTACTATTACTTATAATTTTTTTGAAACTCTTTCCTTAAATTCCCTCCTAGCTTTGCTTAATGTTTGTTTCTCCTAAATACATTATACACCGATGTGCTCATTTTCCACTCTTGTCCAGTTTGCAGTCGGGTTTCTGTTCAGTTTTAATGGAGAGGTAAAGTAACATAATTTAAAAGGGAATTAAGAATTTGAAAAGCAAGCATATAGGAAAAGCAGCAGAGAAATGAGAAGATGGCAGATAGTTCTTGTTAAACACTAGCGCCAGTACAAGTATGACGGATTGAATAGAGTCTTTCTTTGCTGCCATTTGTATAATTCACCATCACGGATGTAACAGAAAAAGTGTCTTACCTGTCTTTAAAGAATCTCCTGAAGCCAAATGCAATGAGCTTAAGAATAGATTCAAAGACAAAGACGATTGTGAACACGTAGTTACAATACTTCAGAGCTTCTTCAAGTGACTGGGGAGGGCAAGATAAGGAAAACGTATTATTAGAATACTAAAGTCAGATTATTGTGTTTAATGGATAATGATATATTATTAACTTTAATCAATAAGGAACAAACACTGCCAGCTACTGGACATGTCCCACAAGTCACGATGATTCACCAGTCCCAAATGCATAAACATGCCCTTTCCATGAAAGGAAATAAAAATATAATGCAGTAGATCACAACAAACATCTTAGTTATGAGCCAGGGTTGTATTTGTTTGTGTTAACAATGATTTATCCTGTACAAGGAGTTGACCTTTCACCTCACCAATGTAAGTTCAAATCTAGCCATGCCTAGTGGGATGGAAAATGTTCTTTGTCACCGATTTGAAGTGAATTTGAACCGTCTCAAACCAGTTCCAGAGGCCACAGTGGGCTGGATTTTACCAAGATCTATGGGATCCCAATGAAGGAAGTAGCTATGGTGGGGTGCTGTTCATGATCTCCTCATAGGTGACCAATAAAAAACTACATCCAGGAGTCCTGATCAATTAAGGACCCCTCCTCAGGATGGCCTGCAGCTGCAAATGTAGCTCTCTGGCACCCAGGGCTCTGTGGAGGGATTCAAAGGTGGCAATGGCCAAGCTTCAGCCTAAGGGCCAGGACCATGCACCACCATGAAGATCTGGCAGCATCACTAATTAGCTACGCGCCACTGCTGGGCAAGATCGCCTAATGTTGGAGATCCCCTAATTTTTCTCCTGTTCTTGCCTGCAAATCTGTCTCTGAGGAACCAGGAAAATTTAACCCAGTGTGTCAGTATATCAAAAATGTTACATTGGAAGAATGCAGCTGCTTTTCTGACAATGAAGAAGTGGCACAATAATGTCGTAAAGCAGCAGAAGCTTATTCTCCACCTAACTGTACTGTACCTGTCCTAACTGCGCTGTACATGGCTTGCGTATACTTGGCTCTGATGATGCATCCCTAAAAGTGGGGATGTTCACTGATGATTCCACACCATTCGTGACTCCTCTGATACTGAAGCAGTCCATGTCCAAATGCAAAAAGACCTGGACAATATCCAGACATGGGCTAACAAGTAACATGCAACAATCATGCTACACAAGTGCCAAGCAATGCCCATCTCCAATAAGAGAAAATGCAACCATCGCCCCATGACATTCAATGGTGCTACCATCGCTATATCCCCCATTATCAACACCTGGGGGTTACCATTGACCAGAAACTGAACTGGACTAGCCATATAAATACTGTGGCTGCAAGAGCAGGTCATAGGCTAGGAGTCCTGAGGCGGGTAACTCACTTCCTGACTCCCCAAAGCCTGTCCACCATCTACAAGGCACAAGTCAGAAGTATGTTGGAATACTCTCCTCTTGCCTGGATGAATGCAGGTCCAACAGCATTCAAAAAGCTTGACACCATCAAGGACAAAGCAGCCACTTGATTGGCACTCCATCCACAAACATTCACTCCCTCCACAACCGATACACAGAGACAGCAGTGTATACCATCTACAAGATGCACTTCAGGGACTCACCAAGGCTCCTTAGACAGTACCTTCCAAACCCATGATAGCTACCATCTAGAAGGACAAGGGCAGCAGATGCATGGGAATGCCACCACCTGGAATGTTCCCTCCAAGCTACACACCATACTGATTTGGAAATATATCGCCATTTCTTCACTATCACTGGGTCAAAATCCTGGAACACCCTCCTTAACAGCACTGTGGGTGTCCTTACATCACATGGACTGCAGTGGTTCAAGAAGGCAGCTCACCATCACCTTCTGAAGGGCAATTAGGGATGGGTAATAAATGCTGGCCTAGCCAACGATGCTCACATCCCATGAATGAATAAAAGAAAATAAACATTCAATAAATCTGTGCTAATATTTCCCAACCTTGATGAGAATAAAAGTCATAAAGTAAACAAGTTTTGTGAACTACGCATTTTAAAAGCTAGTAAACTGAAGTGTTATGTGGTGTCACCAAATTCTTTTATTACAATTGTTGACAAACCTGAAAGTTTAAATTCACAGTTTGTTGGCCATCACAAGCACTTTCAAACTATATCAAGGTTACTGTCTGCCTTTTTGCGCACACTTACAGTTGGTTGGTGGTAGTGTTCCATGGACATAGTGATAACATTTATACCAATAATAAATGTGATAAATAAATCCAGGTAGTGGTTGGTGCACAACTTATGGATGTAAAGTCGAGCAGGGGAGTAATCAGCATAATAAGGTCTGCGCTGAGCTTCTGATGGAGACAAGAGTACAGAAAAAAGACTTGATTACTTTGCACTTTCATAGGGAAAATAATAGACAGCAATGTTCACATATTTGCTTGTTATGTTCACAGATTGAATATACTAAAATCACTTCTTAGCTAATCCTGGCATGAATCAGCACCAACTAATGCATATTTTCTGGTTTACTGGATCTGAACTAAATTATGGATTATTATTGGTGGTGGTGTAGACATACGCTGCATTTTTTCATTATGTTATAGACTAGGAATCCCACCATTAAATCCCAGATACCACTGATATTTACACTCCCAGACCATAACCTCCAAATCATCAATGTGAAACCTGGAGAGGAGGATGGGTCGGAAGGAGTGACAATAAAGCTAAGGGGCCAATGTCACATCATTTCCGTTTATCTAAACCACCAGTGGAATAGCCTTGAGATTGCATGCAAAGGAGCACAGCTAGTCCAGCAACTCTTACAGTCCATACAGCAATGTCTGAGTGCAAGATATACAAGAGATAAGCTTTTTTTAAAATAAAAGATGGAACTTCATAAGTCAGTGGTAAAAATTCACACATGCAATGTTGTGGGCTTCTGTTAAAGACATTTCCTAAACAATGTAATAATTCAATTAGTGAGTTAAACAGTAATTAATTGTTTTTAACGCTAAAATTTATGTAGCAAGAGAACCTTGGATCATACTAATAACTTTCTCACAGAGCTCTGCTATGAAGAGAAATAAAGGGCAGAATTTTCTGTCTGGTGGTGGTGGGGGGGTGGGGGGGGGGGGGGTTCGGGGGGTGGAATGGGAACGGGCGCGGGTGGGTGCAGACCCAATTGCCGCCTACGATTGGGTCCACTCCACCATTTTACATGGGCGGGCCCAGCGTATTTCCCGACTCCCAAGGATAGTGGAAGTGTATGGGCGGCGGTGGGCGTGCACAGACCGCTGGGTCCAATGGCGGCCTGGCAACCTGTTTAAAGGAAGGCCTGGCAGCCTTTTGCAGGCTGCTCACAATGGCCAGAGCTAGGCTGCAGCAGAGGGTTTCGGGTGAGCAGGCCAGGCTGGAGGGTAGGCCTGCAGGGGGCTAATACACCCTCGTTTTTCTGATGACTGCCTTGCTGCCCTCCTCGAGGAGGTGGCAGCACGGTGGGAGGTGTTGGTCCCCCAGGATGGGAGGAGGAGACCCCCCCACACGACGAAACGTGCCTGGGAGGAGATGGCGGAGGTGGTGAGCTCCGCGACGTGGTGTGGTGCACCTGGATCCAATGCCATAAGCGCTTCAACGATTTGTTGCGCTCTGGCAGGGTGAGTACCATGTTGGCTTTGGGCATTCAACCCAACAGGTAGCCTTACCCTTTGCGCCTCCCCCCCAAGTTTCAGTGTCGTGACTGCATTGAATCATTGATGGCATCTTTCCTTTGCTGGGTGGGCAAGTAGATAGTGCCCATGCTGAGGTCAGTGTGAGTGGGTCATGAGGAGATGAGTTTTCCCCGACTGCACGTGTTGATCTGAGTCCCACATGACTAGTTTGGGGGCAACCTGGAGCAGCTGCACCTAGGCACAGACTCAGAACTTCAGGACATCTCCTAGTCAGGGTGATGAGATGGTGGAAGGCGAGCTTCAAGGTGGCATGGCAATGAATCATCTGCTGCCCTCTAAGCTGCATGTACTTGTGCCTCCTTGCTATGGAAGGAAATACCATGTGGTTCCTAATGTGATGTAGGCAGCATGTTTCCAACGGGGCAGTGGGGGGTGGGGAGTAGGCCTAGCATCTTCGCCTGAGTGATTGGCAGCAGCGGGGTGAGGAGGCACTGGAGGCCTGAAATGTCCCACTATGATTGGGGTGTGCTGTGCGCAAATAGAATCCATGTGCAATTTGCCCTAATCAATGCTCTTCTCTTTTTTCAGGAGAAGAATGCGCAGAACGAGGCCGAGCACGTGAGGACTGGAGGTAGCCAGGCACAGCTCTCCTAACTAAGTTGCTTCGAGCAGGGGGCCCTTGAACTGGAGAGGCACCATGCACCCAGGTCTACTGGTGTCAGTGAGGCTGTGGTGCCACAGCCAGGTATTTATGCCTAACAGTGAGGTCAGCATTGTCCTCCCAACAGCCATAGCACTGATGATTGTTAAATTACTTATTGTTGCAACATTGCTGGACCATTGGTTATGGAAGGTTGAGCGCATAATGAGCTTGGGGGACAGTGATGAACTTTGTCATTATCTGCACGCTAACTGATCCACTGTCCTTGTTCTTATTTTCAGCATCATCAGAGCACGGCCGTGAGGAGGAGCAGAAAGTGCCCATTCTCACACCGGCATCACACCATTTCTGCTAGGCAGGCAACAATGCAGATACTAGCATCTCGGTGGGAATTAAGACAATGGCTAGTATCCTGGAGTACAGTGCTGACAGCACTTCACACTTGCTAGAGAAGCTGGCAGAGACAGAGAGTGTCCATGGCGCTAGCAGTCGAAGGACTGCAGGGGACCAGGCACATGCTCAGTCAATGCCTGATGATGTGCCTCTGGAGTCATCTGCGACGCAGCAGATGCAAGAAACGCAACCGTGTGTGTGGAAGCATCTGGGGGCGATACATGAGGCTGTGCTTGGCATGGTCTCCGTGGTGGAGGAGTCTACGCGGATGCTCGCCAAAACAATGAGCCTCATGTCTGAGCGCCAAGCGTCCTCTGTGGAGAGAGTGGTGACTCTCATGGAGAGCCTACTTCAGGACACCTGGAGATGCGCTCTGACCAGCAAGCCCTATCATCGGCAATGACCTCAGCTGGTCACTGCCAGTGTGGGAGATGGTGTGGGCATCAAGCTTCTCAGCTCATTGCCCATCCATCCACAGTAAGCAGGGAGGTCCAAAGTGACCTTACGTCAGTGCAGCTGCTGCCTATTGTCTCTGCAGGCTCCTCTCAGGGCACTCCGGTTGAGGGCGGTAGTCTCCCAGTGACTGTATCATCTGGTGAGGCTGCGACGACTGGGGAGATACCAGTTGCGGAACAGGCAGCTCCCTCCCAGATGGGGCCAGCACAGGCTCCACGGGCCAGAGAATGACCGCCAAGGTCATCAAGGCCAACAAGACAGCAGAGTCAGCAAGCTGGCTCAGGTGCCACTCTAAGTGATGGGGCAGCACCAAGACGTAGCACCTGTAAACAAAAGCATAAGGTACGTTATGCACACCACAGGTTTTTCATTGGTGCTTTTGTGTTGGCCCAAGATGAGGCCCTTATGATTTCTTTTTGATTGTTAACACTATTGTTTTCTCTTTATGATAAGTTCTTTTGCTTCATACATTAAATGCAGATGTTTAAGCATGGCTGAGGGTGCCTCGTTTCTTCTGCATGTGTATGGTTGACAAAAACATAATGAGTGATTTGTTGGACATTCAGTTTTATTTACAAGGCCCTTAGTTAGTGCTGCTGACCTAGCAGATTTTGCACTTAGGTGTCGAGTATCGGGGCGGCAGCCCAGGCTTTCCTGTTGTGCTAGCTGAAGGCTCATTGAATTAAAGCATCCCGCGTGTCCCTGACTCCCTGGAGTAGTCCCAGGTCAGCGTCTGCCCCCTCATTGCTTCATTACAATATTTAAACCAGATGGATTTTGATAGGCTCATCCTCGGAATCACTGCTGGACTCATCGTGTGCAGCTGCAATCACTGCGTCGATGACTTCATCGTCCACTGTGTTCCCCCTTTCCAGTGCAAGATTACGGAGAGTGCAGAATGCAACCACTATCACTGAGATACGATCTGGGGGGTATTGAAGTGGAGCGGACCAGGCACTGGAAGCTCATCTTGAGAAGACCGATGGCTCGCACCACCACAGCCCTTGTGGAGGTGTGGCATCTATTGTTACGCTGCTCAGCTTCTGTTCTTGGATGGTCGAGAGGCGTCATGAGCCACCTTCTGAGGGGATAGCCCTGGTCACCCAGCAGCCATCCATCGAGCCGGGCCGGAGCACTGAAGAGCCCCGGCACCTGGGAGTGTCTGAGGACGTAGGTATCGTGGGAGCCGCCTGGGTACCTTGCACAGACTTGTAGAATCAGCATCCTGTGATCGCACACTATCTGCACGTTCATGGAGTGGACACCCTTCCAGTTGACGAAGGCACTGGGCTCATCTGCTAGTGCCTTGATGGCCATATGTGTTCAGTCTATTGCACCCAGAACGCGGGGGAAACCTGCAATGGCCGCAAAGCCTTTGGCTCACTGTCTGGCTTGCCTGGTCCCAGCGGAAGTGGATGAAGGTCAATGCATGCCTGAACAGAGCATCTGTGACCTGCTTGACACAAGTGTGGACAGCTGATTGGGTGACACCGCAAAGATCACCCAGCCCTGGAAGGAGCCAGGGACATAGGAGTTGAGGCCAGCTGTGACTTTCAGAGCCACTGGCATGGGGTGTCTCCCCACACAGTTAGAGGATATCTCAGGCCCAATAGTTGATATATAGTTGACTATCTCCCTTGAGAGACGGAGCCTCGTTCGGCACTGCACCTCAGACATATTGAGGAAACTGCCTCACTGCCTGTATAACCTGGCAGCAGGATTGTGACATCTTCTGCGGCCCCTTCCGCCTTGGACTACCTCTTGGCCCTGCGCCCCTTGTGCCGGCGCTTGTTCTCTCAAAGGCGGCTCCCTGGGAGGCTGAATGCACACTCCTGGCCACCTCCCCCTTCTAGCCCACCCTTCCTCCTCAGAGGAGCTGCCTCCAGTGGACAGATCGGCTCCCATACCCAGGCTAAGGGAAGGTTTCCTGAAACCTGCAGGCCCAGAAAAGATTCCTCACTGCAGGCTGCTGACCTGAAGGTTAAGAGTCCAGAAAAAGCAGCTGGGATGCATTCTGAAGTACTGCCAGATCACACAGGCAAGTTTGAAAAACTTTCAACACTAAACATTTCACAGAGTAGATTCACGACCTCACTGAGCCCTCTTATCCCACTCATGGATGAGGTTAATACAAATGTCTTCTACCCGCCTGTCCATTGCGCTCGTGCGCCGACCCAAAGATCACATGGGAACCGAAAAATCGGCTTTGATTGAACACTAAAGGGCCTTAAGTGGCCTGTTAATTAATGGTGGGCGCACGTCAGACTTCATCGCACGCCTGCCTAGTGAAATATTGCGATGGTGCGCGGCGACGTCGGGACTCTCCCCCGATGTCACCGCGGGTCATTTTACACACAGACGTGCAGGGCCCGCCCCCCCTGCACGTCAAACGGAAAATTCTGCCCAAAGTTAAGATAAATGTTTTAAAATACATTAAAGCCAAACAAACAATTACATGAGTGGATCTTGTTGATGATATGGGTCTAATTTGTTCTGCTCCCGCAATCAATGTGAGAAATATACCATGCAGTTATTACATGCTTGTTTTGCATTAACACATGCAATTTACCATGCACTGCTGCATTGCACAGTGCTAGGTTAGGGAAGATTTAATAGCGGAAGTCACCACCGAGAGAACAGGGGAGGGAGAAAGTCAATTATATAATAGCAGGAGGGGTTTTTTTTTGGGTATTCCAAAACAAATGCTGTACATGAAAGAAACATTCCCCTTCCTGGCTTTTTATGTGTAACCGTGAAGCAAGTTGTTAGTAATTATTGTTACTTACCATGAAAGGCTAACAATTTAAACAACAATTATAAAAATATGCAAGAGATATTCACGATCTAATCCATCTGGAGTTCATTTGGGGAGTATTTCATTCTTGACTCTATTGTGATGCATACATTACTTGGATTTGTTGTTGCAATTCCTCTCAACTTGTATAAAGATAATCACGAGGTTCACTCTCTGCCATTCGTTTGGCCAGTAATAACAATGTGTTTTCATTGCCATAATGGTTAGTTTTATTCAAATATATTTATTAATATCACTAATTTTCTTGCACATTGTTGTATATCTAGGACAATGTATAGGTTTTATTGCTATAATGGCACTATTAAAATTGTATTGATTCTGCAATAATACAAATATTGTAGGACCTAAACCATGCATGATAGTCTTCCTTGCAGGGCATAAACTCTTTTCCATTAATGATATTGCTGGTGAGAAAGACAGAGAGAAATCATAGCGTATAAATAGTTGCAGGATTGGACAAGCAGCATCCAAACTGCCACCTCAAAGAGGTTATAAAATGAGAGCACAATGCCAGTTTTGGTAAGATTCTGTGTGACATTTCTGAAAGAGAAGTGACAATCAGCCAATCCTGTTGGGTTACTGACCTCAGTATGTTTGATTTACTTAGTTTCTTCCAAGGACAAGGGAGTGCTCTGAACATCCTGAGCTGTGGAAGTCTAGTCCTCCCTTAATGAAAAGTTATAATTCTGCAGTGCTTGAGCTAAAATATGTCATGAATAAGGCATTATGATTTATAGTACGTAATTGCAAATAGAGTTATAGAATAGAATTTCACCTTTGCACAGAGGCCCAATGAATTACGTTAAAATTTAGACTCATATCTTTTCAAGCATTTTATACTATGTAGTCATTTTTTGAGGAGTGAGAAACAGATCTACATTGATAGGACAACTAGGTTGTATCAAACAGTCTAAACATAAGCCATTGGAAGAGTCTACAATCTTGACCATCTTAACCTCTTGGCTAAAGGAGGTCAGGAGTGGGGAGAAGCAATTTCGTTTTTTATTTGTGATTAGAATAACTAAATGCTGAAACGTAACACAAACAACGGCCGGAATTTTCCAGCCCCTCACGCCAACGGGATCTTCTGGTCCCGCCGATGTGATTGGAGATTTCATTGGCTTGCTGGCTCCGCCATCTGCTGTAGCGGGGGGGCTGGAAAATTCTGGCCAATAAGTTTTACAATTTTTTGATGAAACTGCCTAGCAGCAGAGGTGCAAGAGGACATATTCTTTCTAACCACAAAATCTATATTGTAGTAGTTGATAAACAGGTTGTGACAAAGGACAGCACTAAAACATACAGCACAAACCACACATCTTTCTGAGTCTGCCACATTCAACCAAAACTTTGGGACTTCTCTGGGTTACTGCTTATGGCAAATATGAAATGGAGAAAAAAAATAATTAATTTTTCCTTTCAATCAAATATGTTTTCCTATTTTTCTCTACCATCTAATAAAGTACGTGTTGTATAAAAACATGAGGTTTCTACAAATGGCCATCAGGGAATGTATACTTCTGAAAAGCGTATGTGAAGTCCATTTAATAACTAATTGTTGGGAAAATATAATTATATAACAAACATCTTATTGGGAAACAAAAGAGATGCTTTATTCTTGACCAGCAGATATTGTTGTATTTCTTCCCAATACCCCCAACCCCAACAAACACCATACGTGATTTAATCTGAAAGAATTAGGAATTTTTTCAGGTTAAAAAAAATTGAAATAAATTATATCTTAAAAAATAACTGCAATGCAATCAGTCTTTTCAGGGCATCATGCAATGTGAGCTTAGCATGCACTGGCATGCTATGGGGATCACATTTCCTTCCCAGTTTGGAAACAGGCAAGGCTCAGAAAGATTAAACGTACTACCGACCAGCCAGGCACAGTTCCTTACTCCTGCGCTTTTTCTCCAGCCTTCGCAGACGTTTCTCCTCCTGCCGGCGGGCCTCCTCAGCCTCCTGGTGCTGCCGGCACTTATGGAAGTTCTCCACCACCACGCCCACGAACATGTTTAGCACAAAGAAGCTCACAATCAGGAGAAAGGAGATGAAATACAGGAGCATCCATGGGTTGTGGTTCCTTTGCGGCTGCCAATTGGAAAAGAATGTGCAGGGGGCAAGGAAAGAGCGGATTTAGAACAAACATTGTGCAAATTCATTTCTACCGCCAGGTTCTTCATAAAGTAAACAAACAGAACATTATTGATGTCATGTTACAATCATTTCCATTAGTTTGCACAGAGGTGTTTTACAAAAGTTTGATAGAAACAAAGGGTATATTGAATTTACAGCACAGAAACAGGCCATTCAACTCAACTGTTCTCTGCCATCGTTTATGCTCCACGTTGAGCCTCCTCCCATTCAAACTTCATCTAACCATATCTGTATACATATCCTCCGCCATATTGATAAAAGGTCACTGGTCTGAAATGTTAATTCTGTTTCTTTCTCCACACTGCCTGGCCAACTGAGTGCTTCCAGCATTCACTGTTTATCTTCTCTCATGTACATATTGAGCTTTTCCTCAAATGCAGCTACGCCAGTCTCCTCAACTAACCCTGTGGTAGCAAGTTCCACATTCTAACAACTCTCTTGGTAAAGAAGTTTCTCCTGAATTCTGTTTTGGGTTTATTGGTAACTATCTTTCTTATGCCCAGTTTTGGACTCCCACAGCTGTAAATATTGCAAATAATCCTGCCATAAAATTGAATTACTAATATGCTTACAAAAAGCACTGTTAGTTCTGGTTTTATACATCTATTACATCTCATTCTGTATGAAATGTAAAAACAAACTGTAGGTTGAGTTTAAATTGTAGCAAAGGCATTACATGGACTATTTTAGTATTACCTGCTTATCTATTCCTATAGCGTCGAGACCATCGTACATTATATTTACCCAGCCATCTTTGGACGATAAAACAAAGAGTGACATCAATGCCTAGAAAGCAATAGAAAGAGATACATGTATCAGTTTTCCTAGGATATTTGGTCTCCTTTCAAAATGAATGCAAAGATTTATAAATAAAATACAACAAAATTATCCAGAAAAAAAACAAAATTACATTGTTTATTTGTCGACCTCAGAATTATTGTCAGACGATAATGGAGATTATGCCACCAGCCATGTTTTCTGTCCACATTAAATAAATTGGCACAGTGCTCTTCTATTATTGGATCAAAGAACTAATAAAGTTACTACTCCAATTTCACATCCCATGTTATAGACACCAGTTCTTTATCAAAAACAGCCCTGTGATTTCCAGACTTTTTTTCTGTCTCCTTTTCAGAAGAAGGGTTTACATTTACTAATGTAATAAGTGCCTTTTTACATCATGCCTTCTCTAGCTGATTATTCCATTAAATATACAACTTAAAACATACCTGTCCTAGATTATCAAAATTATATTTACGGCGCACCCATTTGAAATTAGCTTGCAAACATTCCGATTTGTTTGTGATATTTCTGGTGTCATGTCCATCACAATGGTAGAACTTGCCTTTAAACAGCTGCAAAAAAAAACAGATTTAGGAAGAACAATTTTAATTCATTTATTCTACATTAGGGTTAAAAAGCACAGTAGCCCTTTTCAACTCCTTGCTCTAAAACCCTACCTACCCGTTTTCCAGGAACTTAATCAAAATTTACATTTCCCATTGGGGGAGCTGCCTATGGATGTGTGACCAGTAGCAACAGCTCACTGTGATTATTCAGATGAGGCCCATGGTAAAATTTCTATCAATCCTCAGGCCACTGGTTCAGATGCCTGCTGCTTTTTGCACATCTAAGTATGGACCCAAAAACAGGCCCAGACAAATTTCTATCCCATAAAGCTTTCAAAATGCTTTTCTATAAATGCTTAAAGCTAGAAAATAGAAAAATTCACATCATGCTGAATGGGTTAACAGGTAGGACCAGGAGAGTTTTAACCTCCAATCATTGTTCCAGATTACAGCACATGATTGAGATAGAATATAACAATAGAAAAGAAGGAATGTTTTTAGCCATATCATTCAAGCTTTACAAAATTGTTACATCTAAAGTCTTGAAACAAATATACAGAGCTTTCAAAATCGAATGCATTAAACATATATGCATATCTTGTGGTTCTGATACCCTTCAGACACTTCAAATTTCTTGTGATAAATTAGAAGAAAGTATTTCTTTTGCTGCCTAGATGTAGTTGGTCATCTATATTTGTGTTTATGATTTTCTGCTGCATAGCTCAACCTCCCTTCATGAGATAGTGTCCGTCAATACCTGTGATTAAGTCCTAAGGACACAGGTAATACGGATTTCAGATAGCTAAGCAGCACTGTTATGAACTGGATTTTGTATAAGAACTGATTTTTATTCTTGCCACAATGACATTACATGGAAGTACCTGATGAGATATTTCTTTAACGTTTAGATTGTTTTACTGGATGTTTGCAAAGAAATAGAAAGATATTTTGATGAACATGCTCGTATGAAGGCTTTTAGTGCCTCACAATCTAACTTACTATGGTTGCTAAATCCAGCTTTAGTTATTTGATTGTGTGAAGTCATATTTCTGGGAAAAAAATGCTTTGACCTTTCATTAGCAATATCATATTTACCTGGACCCCCAGGATTCCAAAAATGATGAAGAAAGCACAGCAAATGAGTACGATATTCCCAATGGGTCTCAGGGAAGTTATTAAGGTTTCTACTACCAGTTTGAGGCCTGGAGCTCGACTGATGACTCTAGCAAAAGAGATAAATTGCTGTCAGCAAACATAATCAATGGAATTGGAAGTTCCCAGAGTTATTAATAACAACAGTGAAAGAAAATGTGCTTGCATAGCAAAATGAAGGTAGTTTGATGAGGTTGCCCATGTGATCATATGGGAAAAGGACTGCAACGAAAGCATTAACATGGAGCTTGTGTACAGAATGTAACTTGACTCTTCCCATTTGAGTTATATCTGGCTAAAAATCAAAATAATCCCTTTGGATTTCTTACAGTGGGGAATATCTATCACCAGCTCACCAAAACCTGTTTGCTAATTTTCTCAATTAACGCACTTCAAAGCATGTAGTAACTGTATATTATTTAGTAGTTCAAGATAGGTGCTATTTCTAAGTGATCCAGTTCCACGTAAGATTAATTTCACTACCTTTGGATAAAATATTATAATGCATGCAAATATACTTAGACACAAGTAATCTTCCTATCATTGAGTCATCTATCATAGCCACGCACATAATTACTCTCTATGTATCCAGTGGTAACATAGAGCTTTTCTTTCAACTTCAGCAAGATAGAGAACTGGTAATATCAGCTTGTCTGCCAATTGTACACCCTGCCCAACTTGCCTTCTTGTTGGCATCAACGGCAAGGAACCTAACAACTGGGGTGTACAATACGCAGAGATTCTACTACCGCCCGTTCTCCACCACCGCTAATATTAGAAGTTACCCCCGCATTCTTCCTCAAAAGATCTCTACAGTGATCTGTTGTCTGGGTTGGCTAATAGCCACCACCTATAACAGTGGTCCAGGACTGCAGAATTCCTTTCCCTAGCTAGGGTTGCTAGTTTATTGGTGAATCTGAGAAACGGTTAGCTCACACTCAATCTGTCTTGTCAATTAGAGCTTTATTTCACCAAAAACAGTGATGCTGAACAGAGCTTAACCTCACCATTCTCTAGTGGATATGATTTCCTCTAGCTACCACGTACAGCAACATCACAGACAAATGCAGGAAGATTTCATCTGATTGATACTTGCTACAAGATTGTGAAGCTATTCTTTTGAAAAGCAGTTAGAAGTTCATTACACATAGCAACGAAAGGAAATCCTCTCATTTTGGTTACTATACAGACCGATTGGAGGGAAATAATCCATGACATTATGTATGTGAATACATGGAGTGTGGTAAATAAGATTGGTGAGTTACAGGTGCAGTTTGTTATATGGAAAAATGATGTTGTGGCTATAACAGAGGCCTGGCTCAAAGAAGGGCAGAACAGAGTATTAAATATTCCTTGATACAAGGTGTTCAGGAAAGATAGGAAAGGAAGGAAATGGGGAGAGATGGCAGTATAGATTAAGTAGAGCATTGCAGTGCTGGAGAAAGAGTACGTCCCAGAGGGGACAAGGACAGAATCTATTTGGTTAGAGCTAAGGAACAAAAAAAATGCAATGATATTGCCTGGTGTAGTGTATTGGCCACCAACTAGTGTGAAGGATATAGAGGAACAAATTTGCAAGAAAATTATAGAGAGGTGAAAAAATTATAGAGTAGTTATAATGGGGGACTCTATTAATCCGAATAAAGACCAGGATAGTGTAATGTAAAGGGCACAGAGGGGCGAGAGTTCCTAGTGTGTTCAGGAAAATTTTCGACAGCAGTATGTTTCCACTTGAATGCAAAAGGAAGCACTGCTAGACATGGTTCTTGGGAATAAGGTGGTTAAGTGGATCAAGTGTCAGCAGGAGAACATTTAGGGGAGAGGGATCATTGTATCATAAGGTTTAGGCTGGTCAGGGAAACAGACAAGAACAATCCAGAGTAAGAATAATTAACTGGAGGAAAACTAAATTCAATGGGGTAAGAACAGATCTGGGCCAAATAAATTGGAGTCAAAAGTTAGCAGGAAAAACGGTAGCTGAACAACGGGCTCCCTTCAAAGAAGAGATAGTTCGGGCATAGTTAAGGTATATTTCCTTGAAAGGGAAAGGTAGGGCAAACAAATCCAGAGCTCCCTGGATGAAAAAAAGAGATAGAAATTAAGATAAAGAAGAAAAAGTTCACTTATAACAGTTGTCAGGCACAAATACAATTGAGAACCAGGCTGAATATAGAAAGTTCAGTGGGGACATGAAAAAGCAAATAAGAGAAGCAAAGAGGGAGTAGGAAAAGAGGCAGCTAACATAAAAAGGAATCCCAAAGTCTTCTATAGATAGATAAATAGTAAAAAGGCGATAAAACGAGTAGGGCCGATTAGGGACCAAAAGGGGGATTTACACAGGAAGGTATTAAATAAATACTTTGCATCTGTCTTTACCAAGGTAGAAGATGCTACACAGGCCATGGTGAAAGAGGAAGTAATTCAGACACTGGAAGGGTTTAAAATTGATAAGGAGGTGGTATTGGATAGGTTGTCTGTATTCACGGTTGATAAGGCACCAGGGCCAGGCGAGAAATATCCAAGGATACTGATGGAAGTGAGAGTCGAAATTGCGGAGACACTGTCCAGAATTTTGCCGTCAGCATGCAGGGGTGGGTCCGACATGCCAACACGCAAAATGATGCGAGATGATGTCGGGTGTGTGTCCCGACATCATCATGCTTCATTTTAATATTGCGTTCGGTGGGTGTGCAGCTGGAGGTAGCTGCATGCCCGCTGAACTGTCAAAGGCCTATTAAGGCCATTAAGAAAGTCATTAACATCATTAACGCCGCTGCCTGTCCAACCTTCAGGTTGGCGGGCAGGCGAAGAGCCCAAGCGGCCTTCGCTTGTTCAAGGAAATCTCATCCACGGGCGGGATGAGGTTTCCTGAAAGTTTTATGAAATTAATAAATACATTTGGTGAACTTGACAAACATGTCCTTGCTCATGTGACACTGTCACATGAGAGGGCATGTTTAAATAATTTTTTACTTGAATTTCTAAAAGCTTTTATTGCCCATTCAATCTCCCTGAGGCAGCTCCGTGCCTCAGGGAGATTGCTGCCCTCTTTCGCGTGCAGGACCCAACTCTCCCTCCTCCCCCCACCTGCACAGGTAGCACTGAGTGCTATGGAACATGCATTACGTTGGGTGGACCTTAATTGGCCCACCCACATAAAATGGCAGCGCACAGCCAATCGCGGCGGCAATCAGTTCTGTATCTGCCCCCGCCCAGCCCAACATAGGTAAGATTCAGCCTACTGGCAATAATTTTTCAGTCTTCCTGGTGGTGCCAGAGGACTAGAGAATTGTAAACATTATACCCTTGTTCCAAAAAGGGTGTAAAGATAAGCCCAGTAACTACAGCCCAGGCAGTTTAATTTCAGTGGTGGATAAACTTCTTGAAACAATAATTTGGAATAAAATTAATAGTCAAAGGGACAAATCAGGGTTAATTAAGGAAAGTCAGCATGGATTTCTCAAGGGAAAATCATGTCTAATTAACTTGCTGCAGTTGTTTGAAGAGCTAACTGAGCAGGTTGATGAGTGCAATGCTGTTGATGTGATGTTAATGGACTTCCAAAAGGCATTTGATACACCACTGCACAACAGACTTGTGAGCAAAGTTAAGGCTCATGGAATAAAGGAACAGTAGAAACATGGGGTGGAATTTTCAATGCACGTTGGCAATGGGCGTCATGGTGGGCATGAGCAGACAAAACAGCAAGAAGGCCAAAAATCTGTTTCACGACATTGTGAAACCAATTTGCAGTCGTTTGTTCTGCCCATTAATGGCATGCCATGTTTCTGCCGCCGAACGTCAGGAGCTTCATTGCAATACATCTGCATATCATTAGAAGCTCAGCTCACCAAAATCATCCCCCTACACTGGATCATTCGAGCACATCAGCGTGACTGCATGCCAATGTGTTTCACAACTGTACATAAGCAACGTGCACCTGGCGAGCTGCATTTCACTCAGAACTTTGAGGTTTGTTTGGCTACCTTGCTCCAGGCTGCACTCGCAGCCATCAGCGCCAGGCTTCGCTCGCAAGACCGCATCACTTTTAGGGGGGCTTATGGGCAGGTCTCTACATACAATGCCAGACATGAGGCAGAGATGGCTTCACATTGGCTACAGGGCTATGACTTGCTTAAAGAAGGGGGATAAGTGGCTTCAGGCAAGAGAAGAGGCTACAGGGCTAGGGCATTACTGGGGAAATGGAATATCCCAGGGTGTGTGTAGGGATACATGTTGATTTGTGCAAGTGGCCTCAACAGGGTGAGGGCTGAGGAGGGAGTATCCAAAGGAGATGAGGCCAGATGGAGATGTGAGGATGCATGTGAGAGTGAGTGGAGATGTCCCGTGAGCTGGCAGTGAGTGAGATGCCATTGAATGTGTGATGGCCTTGTGAGTGTGTGAGTTTAGAGTGCTGAGATGGTTGCCTTACGCTGGTGCCATGGGTGAGACCATTTCTGCACTGGATGGCAAACCTCTTCTGTGCAGGCTTGGCACTGACCAGTTCTGCCTCCCAAGCTGGAATGGTGACATTGATGGGCCTCCTGCAGCCAGAGCAGGGGTAGAGGACATTGTAGCAGGCTCCAATGGTGTTCAGGAGGCATCCTAGGGGTGTGTCATTGAATCAGGGTGCTGTAGTCTTCTTGTCTTTCAGGGCCAAGTCTTCTATGCAGCAGTCCTGGGCTGGAAGCACTGAGAGGTGTGCATGCAGTTGCACTTTAAATCTGGCACCTGGCATGAAGAAGCAGCAAGGTGATGGCGTGGCAGGCAAATTGGAGGCCATCCACCAGCAAAATAGCATGTTTCCTGGGAATACATGAGTAATGAGGCGGGACTGGGATGATATGGCGTGAAAAGCCGCCATTGCGGCCAGCGGGTAAAAAGTTCTTTATCCCGCCTGCTACCGCACTTGGTGCAAATCCACCCATTGATTCAAAATTGGTTGAGTGACAAAAAGCAGAGGCCAGTGGTTAATGGATGTTTTTCGGGCTGGAGGACGATATGTAGTAGAGTTCCTCAGGGGTCAGTATTTAGGATCCTTGCTTTTCCTGATATATATTACTACATAAATACCAACATATGTATTAGGTGCAGAAGTAGGCCATTCGGCCCCTCTAGCCCCTCTGTCATTCAATAAGATCATGGCCGATCTGATTATAACCTCCACTCCACATTCCTGCCTACCCTGATAACCTTTCAGCCCCTTGTTTATCAAGAATATATCTAGCTCTACCTTAAAACCATTCAACGACTCTGCTTCCAATGCCTTTTGAGGAAGAAAGTTCCAAAGACTAACAAGAAACATTTTTTCCTCATCTCTGTCTTAAATGAGCGACCCCTTGTTTTTAAACACTGATCCCTAGTTCCAGATTCTCCCACAAGAGGAAGCATTTTCCCCTCTGTCAAGACCTCTCAAGATCTTAAAGGTTTCAATCAAGTCACCTCGTACCCTTCTAAGATCCAGTGGATACAAGTCTAACCTGTCCACCCTCTCCTCATAAAACAAGTCGTTCATTCCTGGTATTAGTCTAGTAAACCTTCTCTGATCTGCTTCTAACGCATTTACATCCTCTTCTTAAACAAGGAGACCATACTGTACATAGTACTCCAGATATGGTCTCACCAATGCCCTATATAACCGAAGCATAGACTCCCTACTTTTGTAATCAATTCCTCTCATAATAAACTATAACATTAGACTCATAGATGTTTACAGCACAGGAGGCCATTTGGCTCATCGTGTCCTCGCCAGTCAACAAGGATCTGACAACAATAATCCCATTTTCCAGCACTTAGCCCATTGACCCGGAGGCTACAGCAACGCAAGTGAATATCTAAATACTTCTTACATGTTATGAGAGTTTCTGACTCAACCACCCTTTCAGGCAGTGAGTTCCAGACTCCCACCACCCTCTGGGTCAAGAAATTTCTCCTCAGCTCCCCTCTTAGCCTTTTGCCTGTTAGTTTAAGTCTATGCCCCCTGGTTATTGACCTCTCTACTAATGGAAAATGTGCCTTCAATTGACTTTTGGCCACTCCAAATTTTCCTGTCCTGCCCTTTATGATGCCTGCCACTGGCAGTGCCAGAGAATGCTGCCTTATGATGGAGGGAAGGTCAGTGATGAAGTAGCTTAAGATAATTGGATCTAGGGCTCAAGAACTCCTGCAGGGGTGTCCCGGGACTGAGCTCATTGATCCCCAACAACCTCAAACATCTTCCTTTGTGCTAGGTATGACTTCAACCACTGCAGGGTTTTCCCCCTGAATCCCACTGACTCCAGTTTTGCTTGGGCTCCTTAATGGCACACTCAGTCAAATGTTGCCTTAAGGTCAAGGGCAGTCACTCTCACCGTACTTCTTGAGTTCAGCTCTTTTGTCCATGTTTGGATCAAAGCTTTAATGAGGTCAGAAGCTGAGTGGCCCTGGCAGAACCTAAACTGGGCATCAGTGATTAGGTTATTGCTGCCCCTTGACAGCACTGTCAATGGTACCTTCTCTCGCTTTGCTGATGATCGAGAGTAGACTGATGGGGCAGTAATGGGCCGGATTGGATTTCTCCTGCATTTTGTGGACAAAACATATACAAACAAGGAGCAGGAGTAGGCCATTCAGTCCTTTGAGCCCATTCCGCAATTTAATAAAATCATGGCTAATCTGATAAGAACCTGAAATCTGCATCCCACCTACCACCGATAATCTATCACCCCCTTGGTTTACCAAGAAACTATCCACCTCTGCCTTAAAAATATTCAAAGGCTCTGCTTCCAGGAAGAGAGTTCCAAAGACTCACGACAATCTGAGTGAAAAAAAAATTGTCTCATCGCTGTTTTAAATGGACTGCACCTTATTTTTAAACAGTGACCCCTAGTTCTGGACAGGACATACCCGGGGAGTTTTCCTCATTGTCGGGTAAATGCCAGTGCTTTGGTTGTACTGAAGCAGCCTGGCTTGCGATGTGGCTAGTCCTGGAGCACGAGTCGTCAGTACTATTGGCAGAATGCTGTCAGGGCCCATAGCCTTTGCAGTTTCCAGTGCCTTCAGCCATTTCTTGATATCACATGGAGTGAATTGAATTGGCTAAAGACTGGCATTTGTGATGCTGGGAACCTTAGAAGGAAGCCAAGATGGATCAACCACTCGGCACTTCTGGCTAAAGATGGTTGCAAATGCTTCAGCCTTATCTATTGCACTGTGTGCTGGGCTCCCCCATCAATGAGGATGGGGACATTTGTGGAGCCTCCTGTGCCCCTGTGAGTTGTTAAATTGTCCATCACCATTCACAACTGGATGTGGCAGGACTGCAGAGCTTAGATCTGATCTGTTGCTTGTGGAATTGCTTAGCTCCGTCTATTGCATGCTGCTTCCATTGTTTGTCCGCAAATTGTCCTATATTGTAACTTCACCAGATTGACACCTCATTTTTAGGTATGCTTGGTGCTGATCTTGGCATGCCCTCTTACACTCTTCATAGAACCAGGATTGGTCCCCAGTTTGATGGTATTGGTTAAATGGGGGATATGTTGGGCCATGAGGTTACAGATTGTTGTTGAACACAATTCTGCTGCTGCTGATGGCCCACAATGCCTCATAGATACCCAGTTTTGAGTTGCTAGATTTGTTCAAAACCTATCCCATTTAGCACGGTGGTAGTGCCACACAACACAATGGAGGGTATCCTCAACGTGAAGGCCACAAGGACTGCGCGATGGTCACCTACCAATACTGTCATGGACAGATGAATCTGCGACAGGTAGACTGATGAGGATGAGGACAAGTAGGTTTACCCTCTTGTTGGTTCCCTTACCATCTGCCACAAAGGCTTCTTTGACAGCAGCTTCCAAACCCACGACCACAACTACCTAGAAGGATAAGGGCAGCAGATGGATGGGAACACCACCACCTGGAAGTTCCCCTGTAAGTCAATCACCATCCTGACTTGGAAATATATTGCTGTTCCTTCACTGTCACTAGGTCAAAGTCCTAGAACTCCCTTCCTAACAGCACTGTGGGTGTACTTGCACCACATGGACTGCAAGAAGGCAGCTCACCACCACTTTCTCAAGGGCAACTAGGGATGGGCAATAAATGCTGGTCCAGCCAGTGAAGCCCGCATCTCATGAATGAATTAAAAAAACCCAGTCTTGCACCCATGTCCTTTAAGACCCGGCCAGCTCAATCAGTAGTGATGCTACCAAGCCACTCCTGGTGATGGACATTGACATCCCCCACCCAGAGTATATTCTGTGCCCTTGCCACCCTCAATGCTTCTTACAATTGGTGTTCAACATGAAAGAGTTGTGATTCATTAGCTGAGTTGGGGGAGGGGGGCGGGTGAGGCAACAGGAGGTTTCCTTGCCTATGTTTCACCTGATGCCTCTCCAAGTGCCTGTTATTGTTATCCCTGATTGTTGTTTCTAAAACCTTACCCATCACATATGTTAAACTGACTGGCCTATCGTTAATAAGAATGACCTTACACCCTTTCCTGAATAAGTGTGTCACAATTGTCACTATCAAATCCTCTGCACCTCCCTTGTATCTAGGAAGATTATGGCAAGCCCTTCCACCATCTCCACTTAAAGCCCTTTAGCAATCTGAGATGCAAGCCATCTAGATCAGGTGCCACATCCACTCTTAGCATAGTCAGCCTTTCCAGTGCATCATGCCTATCAATGTTCACCATATCCATTACTTGTACCAAATCCACTTCCACTACAACAGGATGTTTTGTCAGCATCCTCCTCCTTAGTAAGGACCTATACAAAGTACTTATCAAGTATTCTAGCATTGTCCTGTACCTCTACGCATATATCACCCTCTTTGGCCGGGAATTTTCCGTGCCCGTTGGCGTCGGACATGTTCAGTTGCATGAGCGGACAATATGGCGAGAAGGCCAAAAATCGGTTTGATGATGACATGAAATCAGTTTTCAATCGTCCACTCAACCCGTTGATGACGGGCCACGTCCCCCGCCATCAGAGATTGGGAACCTCATTGTAATATATCAACATATCATTATAAGGCCAACCTGCCGGACTCAACTTCCCACCCACCGACTGCATCGTCCGCCCACATCAGCGGGAAAACACACCAGTGCAGAACATGTCCTGACAACTGTGACTGTTACCACTAGGGCCTGCTCACATTGCAGACATCCGAGGAGCAGAAGATGCTGGAGCCCGACAGCAACAGCACACTGGCGGAACGTCCATGCTGGGTGGATTCTCATGGACATGGCTCTGCTGCGAAGCAGCTTTCGGAAGTTGGAAAGTCACCATTTGTGCTCACAATGGATGATGGTTGAGAGGGTGGAAAAGGAAGGTCTAAGATTGACAGGGAGAGGAAGAGATGTCAGGTGGGAGGGTGACGTTGGGCGGGAGGGAATGAAGGTGTCGGGGGGAGATGAGGTTGGGAGGGGAATTAAGGTGTTGGAGGGGGTGAGGTTGGGTGGGGTGGAGTGAAGGTGTCGGTGGGGTGAGGTTGAGAGGGAGGAGGGAGGAGGGAGTATGGGGGAGGAGAGAGTAACAGGGGAGAAGATGGTAATTGGGAAGGTAGGTGTAAGGGAGTGGAAGGCGTAAGGGAAGGAGTTCAAAGGGGGGAAGGAGTGCAGAGAGGGGAAAGAATCCAGAGGGAGGGAGGAGTGCAGAGAGGGGAGGGATCCAGAGGTGGAAATGTGCAGAGAGGGGAGGGAATCCGGGAGGAGGAAGGAGTCTGGAGAGCGGAGACAGTAAGGTGGGGAAAGAAGGGTGGAGGAGTTGAGAAGGGGGAGGGACCCAGGGGTGAGGTGGGAAGACTAAGTCGGGGGAAGGTGTTCGGCGGGGGGAAGGGGTCTGGCGGGGGGCAGGGGTCTGGAGGGGGGAAGGGGTCTGGAGGGGGGAAGGGATCTGGAGGGGCTAAGGGGCCCAGAGATGGAAAGGGATCCAGACGGGGTAAGGATTTCCAGGGTTGAGGGGGTCCGGAGGCTGGGGGGGGGAGGGGATCCGGAGGGAGGAAGGGGTTCCAGTGGGGAACGGATCTGGAGGGAACAATGTCCAGGTAAACATGCAAGGGAGGTGCCTGATGGGTCCATAACTGCCTCTTGGGAGTGAACTGAGGTTGGGCACGGTACGAGGGAATGGTGAGAATGACTGAGGACAGAGTGAGGCAGTAGGGTGGGAGGGTGGGGGTTTGATGGTAGCAGTAGAAGGGACTGTGAGGGTTGTTGGTGGGGACTCAGAGTCAAACATGGACCCTGAGGTTGAGAAGGAGGTAGTTGGGGAGGTGAATGTGGAGGGGGGGTGGGATTTTCGAGGAGGAAGGGAACGTTCACCTGGATATCCCTGAAAGAAAAGTGTTGTGGCTGGTAGGTCACGGAGGTGAGGTGGAAGGTGATGCCAGGGGGTCAGATGTGATGGGGGAAAGGCAGTGGGTGACTGGGGGAGGGGAAAAGATAGAGGAGCGCACAAAAAACCGAACCCAGGCCATGCTGTCCAAATCGAAAGTGAAAGGACAGTCGTGGTGGGCGAGATCAGGTGCTGTATGGGAGTGTGATCATTGGGTGGGTGGAGATGCAGGTCTGCTCAGATGGACAACTAAAAATAAACCCCAGCAGGCAGCATTCAAAATGCTCAGGACACTGAGGTGTGTTTGATACATGAAGGACTGCATGCGTGGGAGAGTGCTTGCATGAGGCACCGAAAGGCCCTGTCACATACACACTTTTCCTTCCAAAATCACTCGTTGGCCGTCTGCTCTCTCTGTGGTGACAAAGAATGAGGTTGAGGGGCTCACAGGCAAAGGGGACTAGGAAGGAGAGGACAGTCTCTGAGATTCCTGAGTGGATGACCCAGTGGTGTCCAACTGCTGCTCCTCCTCTCTTCAAGTGCCCAGGGGACCCGGCCTGACTCCTTGAGGGGAGGGAGCACCTGGAAGAATGTCGAGGTGCCCTGTTTTCCTCTCACGTTGCCACTGTAGGAACTCACCCATGGGTACTGCAATGGAGTGCAGGTCTGCACACAGCTCCGCGTTCTGCTGGACCAGGGTCTCCTTGGCATCCGCCATCCTCCCCATGGAGACCTCTACACATGCACATGTGGGCACTACTTCATCGGAGAACAGGCAGACGCATTCCTCCGACTCGCATGCCACTCTGCTGAGGGCTTCCAACAGTTCTGCGTGATTTTCCTATGCCTTTTGCTGACTCTCTAGGATGAATTGGATGGCCAAATCTAGAGGCTTGTCATCTGACTCGGACCTCACAGTTGCCTCACCCCAGCAGTCCTCCAAGTGCCATGGAGCTCGCAGGAACCTGCCTCCTGCTGTTGCAGACATGTGTCCATGTGGTGAGCACCAGATTATGAACCCGAGCCTGCTCTATATCTAGGTTCCACCGATGTGCGTGACTTTGCGCTGGTGGAGGCTGTGATGGGTCTTCCAGGCTGCTTATTTCCAGATCTTCAATGGAGGAGGTGTCCTCTTGGCTGGAGGTGAGGACCTGGATCGAGCTGAGGGACTGGCTGGTTGAGGTTGTCGGTCACTTGGCAGAGCTCCCTGTGAACCAAAGTTGAGATAAGTAGTGCATGGCAGCAGAGTCAAAAGCAGGAGAGAGAGCCCCCACATTTGTGCTGAAAGAGGGATGATGTGGTGTAGGATCCTCACGAGAGTGTTCGCCGCTGACCTCAGCATCACACAGGCATGGTCCATGTCCTCACCAGTCAGTATGATGACACACTCTTCAAAGCGAGTGAGGGGCCTAATGTGGGCCACTCAACCCCTGGGCTTGGACCTCTTCTGTTGTGAGCAAGCTTCTCGTGCATGAAAGCAGATGGAGACTATGTGAGCAGGACACACGGCACTACGTGGAATGTTTGTGTGGTGAGAGGAGCCGTGGACTGGGTGAGGACGTCAGCTCAGGAGGTATGAGCCTGATGGAGATGGGCAGGTGTGTGTGAGAGTTAGAGGTGTTGTCCCTTGAAGTGTGAGATCCCTGTGGATGTGTGACAGGTTTGTGAGTGTGTGAATTGAGAGTGATGAGAAGAGTGAATTACTCTGGTGGAATGGATGGCCCATTCATGAGGCCATTCATCCTGTAGCGGCACTGGTTGGCTGCCGTCTTTTGCAGGATATTGGCGCTGATCACTGTTGTCACTGCCTCCCAAGCTGGATTAGTGAGGTTGCTGCCCATCCTGTGATGGCCCCTACCCCCCGTTGTGTCCAGAGGGGGATGTAGAGGATATCACAGTGAGCCTCCACTGCATCCAAAAGGCGCTCGAGGGACGCATCATTGAACCTGGGGTCTGCAGTCTTTTTGCCTTTCAGGGCCATGTCTTCTTTGCAGCAGTCCTGGGCTGGAAGTACCCGGCATGCTGAAGCAGCGAGGTGATGGCATGATGGACGAATGAGAGCCCACCTGCCACAGAAATGACGTGTTTCCCAGGAATGCATAATTAATGCTGCGGGTTTGGGACGATACAGTGTGAAAAGCTGTCAATGCGGCCGGCAGGTGAAACATCATTTTAACCCATCTGCTACCGCACTTAGTGCAAATCTGGGTCGTTCCTGCCCTTTGTCACAAATAGGCCCCACCTCACCTCTTACTATCCACTTATTGTTTACAAGCTGGTAGAATAATTTTGGGCTCCCACTTATGTTATCTATCATTCTATTCTCATTTTCTCTCTTTTCCGTCTTATTTTCCTCTTCACTTCCCCTCTCAACTTATTGTATTAGGTCTGGTTTCAATTGAAGAATTCACCTGACATGCAACATACACCCTCTTTTATTGTTTCATCATATTCTCTCTCTCCCTCGACATACAAGGAGCATTGTCTTTAGTTGTTTTACCTTTCACCCTTGTTGGAAAGGACCTAGTCTGTACCTGAAACACCTCCTCCTTAAAAGATTACACATTGTTCCGTTAGGCTTTCCTGTCAATATTTAGTTTAATTTTACCCTTGCTAGATCCCCTCTCATGAAAGCTAGTCCTTTTCCAATTTAGAAGTTCTACTTTACATTGTTCCTTGCTCATCTCCATTACTAATCTAAATCTTATAATACAGTGATCACTTCTACCCAAGTATTCCCCCACAGACACTTGGTGCACTTGGCCTACCTCATTTCCCATCATAAGATCCAGCAATGCCTCCTTCCTAGTTTATTTAAGGAAGGGGAGAAATCTTGAACTTCATTTTAAAAAATGTATTAGAAAGTGAATAAAATTAATTCAAATTAAAGAAGAAAGATGGAGAATGGATAAGACAAGAAAATGGAGAAAAAAGATGACAGGATGAGTAACTTTTTTCTAGCTTTAATTCAAGTGTGATTATTTTCATTGTTTAGGGTTCATATTCCAGCAGTAAAGCTGCTCCCTATATTTGAGTACCTTACAGCTCTGGAAGACAGGAATTTTACTGGCCATATTGACATTGTAAAAGTTAAAATACTGCTGGATCTTACCGGAGAGGACGCAGGGTTCGCAGGAGTCGTAGTACACGTAGAATACCAAGGATCTTTGCTCCTCCCGCTGATGCCAGGGAGACAATTATGTCAATTACAGAAACAAAGACCAGGATGCCATCCAAAATATTCCAGCTGCTTTGGAGATAGGCATTCTCACCAGAAATGAAGCCTAGTGCTACAACCTGGGGACAAGTGATATTACAGTAGGTTATCAATGAAACAATATTTTATTACTGATAGCAAGATGAACACAGAGACCAACCTGGGATGCAGTGGAAGCATTGTTCACACTGGAGGTGCATATAGGGTTGAAAAATAGAGGATCTATGTAATGCATCAATAGCACTGATGAACTTGAAGGAGACCTCGGATTCTCAGTAGAGTTACTCTAGGGCCAGATTTTCATGGGTTGAATAGGGTGGGCATGGAGGGAGGTGACCATAAAAAAGTGGCATTACAATGTCCTACCTCCGATCCCAATCCTGCCGATTTTTGCAAGGGCGGGAGGAGACTGGGGGTGGGTGAGAAAGGGGATTGGGTGTCTTTAGGTGGTTAAGCAGCTCCATAAGAGCTCGCCTCCTAAGCATTGAATTCTTTGCAGGGCTGGACAGCTGTTGAGAGCTGCATAAAGCTGAACAGCTACAGCCTGTCAGGAATGGGGTCACTAGCATGAAAGAGGTTTGATTTGATTAAAAAAAGTACAAGTTTTGAAGAAAATCTTTTCCACAGTAACGGAATTTTAATAACAGTAATGCTTCCTTATCCTATCCTGGGTTCCAACTCTATGTCTGTCCTGGCCAATTTGAAGATTCAGATGCTTTCATTTTTTAAACCATACACACACAGCGGCCACTGCAATGGCTGTCGAGTTGGGTAGAACATGGCTCACCTCCCTGGTGTCCCACCACCATTCCCCACTCTCAGCCACTATTTGGTCACCATTCCTAACCCCTCAGCAAGCCTCGCCTCCAACAAAATAGAAAGGTTTGTCAGCTTCCTTTCAGGGGCAGATTCGCGACCTGTAAATGAACCCAACTCCTCAGCCAAAATCTGGCCAACACAGAGCAGCAACAATGAAACAAACAGGGGTTAAATATACAGCCAAAACAGTAGGCTGCAAGTCAGAGGAGATAATTATCAACTGTGGAGTGCTCTGTTTAAATGGCACCTGGAAAACTGCATCCAGTTTTGGTCCCCAAAAAACAAAGCAGACATTTAAGCACATCAAGCAGTGCAGAGAATAGTCACAAAGCTGATCCTCAGGGTCAAGGGATCTGAGTTCTGAGAATAGTCAGGATAGACTTGGGCTTATCGGCTGAAGTGGATGCATCTGAGAGGTGCTCTTACAAAGCTACGCAACACAGTTAAGGGTGTAGAAAAATTTAGCTCGGAATGTTACTACAAATGAAGCTGTATGATTGGACGAGGTGACACAGGATCAAATTAGTTCAAGTAATTTTAAGACTGAGATCATGAAATTCTTCTGACAAAGAGTGATCAGTGTGTGGAATACATTTTCAGATACACTAATGAAGGCACAAAGCTTTGAAGCGCTTAAGAAACAATTGGATGTTTCAAGGAATGTTGGGAGGGGGAAAGTTGGGGTTGTGACATTCTGTTTATGGATTAAGATAGGCTGATGGCCACCCTCATTTCAAATCATCTTGTGATCAATGGTCCCTATAAAATTTAGTTGGTGTGGCCTATTTTTTCTTTAAATCTGTTTGTGGGTTGTTTCTCATAATTCAAGGCCTGTGCGGTATCTTTCAGATACTTGAGATTTTGCCTCAAGTTGCAGGAGTCCATCCCAGGAGCATAGAGGGAACATTGGTTGAAATCTTGCAATTTTTCTGCACCTCTGAAAAAATGAAAGATCATCAAGCTGAAACTCTTTCTTTCTCCACAGAAGCAGCCTGACCTTTGGAGTATTTCCAGCATACGAACAAGGAGCAGGAGTAGGCCATTCATCCATTCAAGCCTGCTCCGCCATTTAGTAAGATCATGGCTGATCTGATAGTAACCGCAAATCTGTGTCCCACCTACCTCCGATAACCTATCACCCCCTTGCTTACCAAGAATCTATCCACCTCAGCCTTAAAAATATTCAAAGCCTCTGCGTCCATTGCCTTTTCAGGAAGAATTCCAAAGATAAATGACCTTCTGAGAGAAAAGATTTCGCCTCAAGTCCATTTTAAATGAGCGACCCCTTATTTTTAAATAGTGACCCCAGTTCTAAATTCTCCCACAAAGAGAAAACATCCTCCCCACATCCACCCTGTCAAGACCCCTCAGGATCTTATATGTTTCAATCAAATCGCCTCTTTCTTGTTTAAACTCCAGTGGATACAAGCCTAGTCTTTCCGACATTTCCTCCTAAGACAACCTGCCCATTCCAGGTATTAGCCTGGTAAACCTTCTCTGAACTGCTTCCAATGTATTTACATCCTTCCTTAAATAAGGTGACCAATACTGTACACAGTACTCCAGGTGTGGTCTCACTAGTGCTCTGGACGACTGAAGCATAACCTCCCTACGTCTGTATTCAATTCCCCTTGCAATAAATGATGACATTCTATTAGCTTTCCTATTAACTTGCTGCACCTGCATACTAGCTTTTTGTGATTTATGCACTAAGACACCCAGGTCCCTCTATATCTCAGAACTCTGCAATCTCTCACCTTTTAGATAATATGCTTTTCTTTTATTCTTCCTGCCAAAATGGACAATTTCACAATTTCCAACATTGTACTTCATTTGCCAGGTCTTTGCCCATTCACTTAACCCATCTATATCTGTTTGTAGCCTCCTTATGTCGTCTTCACAAAGTACTTTCCTACCCAACTTTGTGTCATTTTCTGTTTTTTCTGGCATCCCCTTGGTTATTTGGAAAAAGTAAATAAGTGCAAAAACACACTTGGGAGATTACCTTCAGAGTCATTTCAACAACAAAAATAGCAGTGAAGATATGATTTGAGACACTCAGAAACATCCGTTCCTGTTGAGGAAGGGAAAAAGGCAATACATAAGTGTTAATTGAGCTGTGGATCATTACACGACCAAATAATTTAAAAGATGCTTCTAAACATATGACTGAAACACTAAAAAGTCTTTAGAGTAAAGAAAGCAATTAGTTGCACACAATTTATCATACTAAGAAATCCAAGTCAAGTGAAAATATAAAACTTGGTAACTCAGGTTGTATAACAAATACTCACCGTACTGCTTGGGTCAATCTCAGGTCTTTCAAGAGCAATGGTAATGCAATTCAGAAATATAAAAACCAAGACCACATGGTCAAACATCTTGTGGGCAATGATCTTCTGGCACATGCTGCGAAACCTTAAGGTGATAGAAATAAGGATATGTCACTCACTTGCAAATTTTACCCAGGAGGTCCATCACTTTACACAGTATTACATTGCATTTATAGCACAGAAACAGGCCATTTAGTCCAACAGGTACATACCAGCGTTTATGATCCACATGACCCTCTTCTCTCCCCTTCTTCATCTAACCCTATTAACATGTCCTTTTATTTCTTAGTCATTTATCAATTTCATTGTTTTAATATATAAAGTGTAAAAAATAATGAGTATAAAAATGAAAACTAGCACTCAACAATTTAAATCAGTCTATCAACCTGACCACCTCCCGTGGCCCCGACCACCCTCCCAAACCCCCCAGCCCCTGACTACCCACCACCCGCCTGATTACTCTCCCGAATCCCTGACTACCCTCCCAATTCAACTCCCCTCCCCACCTGACTACCCTCCCATCCCCCCGACTCCCCTCTTCACCCCCGACTACTCTCCGACCACATGAGCCCCTCCCACTCCCTACTGCCCTCCTTGATCACCCAACCCCCTGACCCCCTTTCCCCTGACCACCTGACATCCCTCCCCCTCGACCACTTGACAACCCTCCCCCCAACTACCTAACACCCCCTCCCCCCAACCACCAACACCACTCCATCAGCCACCACCACCTTCTCCCCTGACCGTGGACACCGCCTCCCCCGACCACTCATCCCCCCGCCCCTCACAGCCCTACCCCTTCCTAACTAGCCAACCCCACCATCCCCCCACCGACTACCCTAACCCTCACCCACATTCCTTCTCCCTGGCTAGTCAAAGTGGCTGGGACCTTTAAACTTATCTAGTTTACATCAGCTAGTGCTGTAAAAAGGGGCATGTTTTCACTTTCCCCAATGCTGCTGCCCTGCACTGGAAAGGCTTCGGAGCTGCTGGACTGCACATTTCTCACCAGGCCTGGGACGGAGGTCCAGGCGAGAAATGTGCAGTTCCCGACTAAGGTAAATAAAAAGGAGCAGAGTGGCAATCCGATGGTGATTGCCACTCCATGAAAGCTCTGGCCTACCTTTTAGACCAATGAATGCCACTGTTAAAAGTAGCGTTACAGTCAATGCATGAATGAAAAGCAATCTGAAATGAAAGCACTGTACCGGTTTTGAGGTGCGAATAAATAGAGTGCCCAGTCTTCATGTGTTTTACACCAAGTTGGTTTGTATGGCTCCAGAAATTGCCGGATTCTAAAACAGTAACTCTGTAATGAAAGGAAAATGGATGGTTTAATTTGAACATGGGTCAGTAATTACAATTAGCTTGCAAAAATGCAAGTGGTTACGGAAATTTTTATACTCATCAAGTAACCAAAGTTAAGGGACCGTCAACAAAGCAGAAAAGAGAAGTGAAAGATAAAAGGAAATAGTGGTTTAATGATGGCACACTTGAGTTGCAAAGAATGGGTACGAATTTCTTCCCAATGACTGCTACCAGGCATGCACTTGCATGTGATTTAATACCTACACATGAATGAGGTGAGTGACATTTGGTGTTTGAGCTTGTAAGACATCGGACATGTCACCCACAACACCCTGACCTTTGGGGAAGTCTGTCATATGGTAGGAGTGCAGAGTTTATTGCTGGATGTGGCTGGTTTCCAAGTGGAAACCAATGAATGGGTCTGTGCTGGCAAATGAGGCAAGCTGTCACTACTTAATGTATCACAAAACATAAACAAAAATATCTGGAAAAACTCAGCAGGTCTGGCACTCGGACTCGAAACGTTAACTGTGTTCCTCTCTGCAGATGCTGCCAGACCTGCTGAGTTTTTCCAGGTATTTTTGTTTTTGTTTTGGATTTCCAGCATCCGCAGTTTTTTGCTTTTACTACTTAATGTATCTTTTGGTTGCGAGATATTTTGCTGTTGCTTAGAATAAAGCAATAGTATAGAAGTTCAAGGTAGTAGTCACCTTGTCAGGCAGTTACAAAGTTGCCCCTGTCCTGGAACTGCCTGAAACTCGGGCTCCAGAGGATGGTATATTTGTCCTTCTGCCTTTATTGTGAATTGCAGCTTCCTAGTGCAAATTTCCCTTGACAGACCATGGTACATCTTAATCTATACACACATGTACCTCTCTTTTATGCCTCCTTCACCAGCAAATTTAGAGGTATCCCAAGTGGAATGCTCATGATTATAAATGTGGGACTGTTGAATTAAATAGCACAGGAGGAAAACTCATAGATGACAAATAGGGGTTAATTGCTAAGTTACCAGAACACTAGGATGGAGGCAAATACTGTCAAATTATTGGATAGACTCTTCTGGTCTTAGAAGATTCTCTGGCATCAGGGCAATTTCCAGGTCCCAACCCCAATGGTATCTGCATTCCACACATAGGCTCAAGCTTCCTCGGGGCAAGCCAATTAAGAGGCCTTAATTGTTCAATTAAGGATGGCGGACAGTTCTCAAGGAAGGAGGCCCAATCAGAGGGCCCAAAGATGCAGAGAGCTGGCAGACCCACTGGGAGAGGTAGGCACTGCTGAAGCATGTAGGAGACAGTGAAGGCACCTCAAGATGGAGGCACTCCCTGAAGCCATATGAAAATTTTAAAATAAAGAATAGCAACAGCTGGCAGGCCATTATTTTGGAGGGGTACCCCTCCACAGGACTCTTGTAGCCGTGGCTGGGGTCTGCTGATCCCCACGGCCCCAGGCTGGGGGGATTTAGAGGAGGCATAGATGATTCCCTGGCTTGTCACTGGGAAACTGCCTTCAGGTACCTGCTGGGCTTCAGCCTCAGCAAGGGGCCTGAATAATGTTGAGAAGAAGTTCCCAGCGGCAGCACATTGCCATAAATTAGTCCCTCAAATGGCCCTAATTGGCTACTCGCCACTGCTGGGCTACTAGCCATTGCCGCTGTACACCCTGCACCGGCAAGATCAATTGGAGACGGGAAAGCATCGGGAAGTTGACATGATGTGCGATTCAAAATTTGCTCCTGTCCCTGCTTTTGCAGGACTGGGATGGTTCTGTCTAATTAGTGCAAGCAGCCAAAAAATGTTGCCTAAGCCTCTCCCAAATAACTGAAGGGATCACCAACTAGTACCTATTTAATATGGGTACCACAAGCCAAAGTGCATCCCCAGTAGAAAAACAGAAAGTGCTGGAAAAACACAGCAGGTCTGGCAGCATCTGTGGAGAGGGAAACAGAGTTAAATATGACTTGTCTTTGAATCTCCCAAGTCTCTCTCTCCGCAGATGCTGCAAGACCTGCTGAGTTCTTCCAGCACTTTCTGTTTTTCTTTCGGATCTCCAGCATGTGCAGTATTTTTCTTTTATTCTAGAGAATCCCCAGTGCTGTGTTATGGACAGGGGAGGACGCATAATAACCTTGAACACTCAAACTCAAACCCTCTGCATGATAGCATACTCTGCACTGCAGGCGCTCTACGGGCCTGAAGCCTTTGCACCTGATATTGTGCACTCAGCTTGCAAAAAGTTGGATACTATTGATGCACAGCAATGCAAACTTTTCCCTCAACTGATCTGAAAATCTGAGAAATTAAATAGTAACCTTCTTCAAATGATCCATGCAACAGAACATTTTTTGCAAAGATAATGTACATTATAAAGATATTCAAGTAGATATCTGTATCCATTTGATATTTTGCTGTTGGGATTCAGCTGAAGAATTTATGTAAAAATATTCAGTCGGAATATTAAACATTTATGCAACAGTTGTGTTGAATAAAAATTAAAATGAATGAAAATTTGAAATTGAGCTGTGCAATACAAATTAGTTGCACAAAATTTCTCTGCCATTTTAAGAAGATATTAACTCATTTAAAATAATCTAATATTGCACAGCAATTTCAACTCTGAAGACAAATTGATTCACTCTGGTCTACATAAAATATGCCAATTTGCAAGTGTTAATCAAACCAGGTAAATTTACATCATCAATTTCATCTTCATAATCATTTGGGTCATCTTTGTGGTTATCCATACGAGGAAAGACCTCATTTGGAATATGCAAGGATTTGCCATTGCAGTCTTGATAGTCACAAGGTATCACGCTCATTGGATTCAAGGTCACAGGATGTCGCAGAACTGGTACTTGGAGTAGTTCAGGCAAGTCTAAGGATCCTTTGGTGTCAAAAGATTCTGCTCGATGGTGCAAGGACCATCCACTGAGGCTGCCAGCTTTGCTCGACTTTGCATCTTCTGATTCATCATCTTCACCACAGCTTTCATGTCCTTCACCAGAGAGCAGAGATTCCTTTTCACTTGACTGATTCTTCCTTTTCAAACTGGGTGCTCTCCCAAGGCTATGCCAACTAGACCGGCGACTACCCCAATTACTGTTGGTGCCCCAGGGGGCACAAGGTGAACTGCGAATACTGGACTGGAAAACACAAATAGACAAATATTTATATTATAAACATATATGGCAATGAAAGAGTAAAAAGATAAATACAATAAGATGTGAACTAGATATTATCAATTCCATTACCCCAATTGGTAAATATGGTAAACTGATTCTTCTGCCCTTCTCCTGAATCTTCTACACTCCTTGCAGATCCATTCGCTTACTGGGGTATTGTTCCTTGAATGTTAACACCATAACAGTATCTCGTCAGCAGCTATGCATTTCAGGAGCCTACCCTTTGAGTCTTATCAGGCTATTCCATTGTGGAGGATATCACTGCCAAGTTTAACCCTTTCCTCATCCATCGTCCATAGATAGGGCTCACCAGATTGGGATCAAAGTGGAGAACTCTTGATCATTTTTACTCTTCCCAGCCTGGATACACTGAAACTGATTTTAGTACCCATATTGCCACCCTGACTCAGATCAGCTCACTCAACTCAGTGGGGGCTTTCCTAATCTGCATGGCTGTATGGCATATCAGGCGACGTGTGTTTACAGATAAATAGAGTCACCAGCTCATGGCAAACTGTTTCACTTGCATGGTGACAATCCCTTTTCAATAGCACTGTCTTTCCCAGCATTTAACCAGTTGGAATTCAATATGTATGGAAGGTTATACTCGAGAAATAATATAACTAATAGTAATGGGTGAGGGGACATCCTTAAAGTATTTTCTCAGCAGCTGTATCATTATAAAAATGTACCTCTTACTGCCAGAAATGGGGTGATAAGAAAGCTTTTGCTTTGTCTGTTGTTGTTAAAAAGGCTTCTTTTGTAACAGTGCTGATGTATGTTTATCAACAGGGAAATGTTATGGGGTGAAGTGGTCAAAGAATTTGCTTTTTTCCATTATGTCTGCTGCCACTTAGTTATTTATCACCTATACCCTATTATAGTTTTCAGTATCAGCACATGAAAAGTTTTGTGAAAATCTCTTAGCTATTAAAAAGAAAATTAGTTTTAACCCTAGTCTGTCCTATAGATTTTGCTCCTATTCTTTCTATGCGTAATGTAGTAAATGATACATTTGCCATTGTACAGATGTCTAGAATGTGTACAAACGTGTGGCAAGATCAACTATGTTGGTGAATGCAGTATTTCTTTGTCAAACATTTGAGTCAGAACATGTTTCTCACACAGTGTACATATAATATATAGTACATACATCAGAAATACATTTTACATTTTTATGGGAACAGCAGAAAAATTAACATAGAGGGAAGTAACCAGCAAGAATGCTGGACTATTATTAAAGTAACGTAATACATTAAACCCCTTCGTGATGTTATTCACATTTTGAGGTTCTTCAATGACTGCTTTTCCATTTGCTAAGATATTCTGTACTGTCAACAATATGAAGCAATCAAACGTGCATACAAGATGAAGCAGCACACAAGATGAAGTGGAACATTAACGATGTAGTAAATAATTTGGTTTTGGAATCTCTTGAATCAAACAAATGACAAGTGCTGAACTTAGATGCCTCTTTCACAATGAATCACCAAACCAATGCATAAACGAAAGATATCACACTACCTGGAACCCCTCCAAAAATCAATTACAAATAATTGTTGTTCATTTTAATATCCCTTTTTGCTACCCTAATGTTAGATTAGACCATAAGACATAGGATCAGAAATTAGGCCATTCAGCCCATCGAGTCTGCTCTGCCATTCAATCATGGCTGATAAGTTTCTCAACACCATTCTCCCGCCTTCTCCCCGTAACCTTTGATCCCCTTACCAATCAAGAACCTATCTATCTCCATCTTAAATACACTCAATGACCTGGCCTCCACAGCCTTCTGTGGCAATGAATTCCATACATTCACCACTCTCTGGCTAAAGAAGTTTCTCCTCATCTCTGTTCTAAAAGGTTCTTCCCTTTACTCTGATGCTGTGCCCTCGGGTCCTAGTCTCTCCTACTAAAGGAAACATCTTCCCCACGTCCACTCTAACCAGGCCTTTCAGTATTCTGTAAGTTTCAATCAAATCCCCCCTCATCCTTCTAAACTCCATCGAGTATAGACCCAGAGTCCTCAAACGTTCCTCATATGTTAAGCCTTTCATTCCTGGGATCATTCTCGTGAACCTCCTCTGGACCCTCTCCAGGACCAGCACATCCTATCTGAGATACAGGGTCCAAAGTTGCTCACAATATTCTAAATGTGGTCTGACCAGTGCCTTATTAAGCCTCAGCAGCACATCCCTGCTTTTATATTCTAGTCTTCTCGAAATTAATGCCAACATTGCATTTGCCTTCCTAACTACCAACTCAACCTGCGAGTTAACCTTAAGAGAATCCTGCACTAGGAATCCCAAGTCCCTTTGCACTCCAGATTTCTGAATTCTCTCCCCATTTAGAAAATAGTCTATGCCTCTATTCTTCCTACCAAAGTGCATGACCTCACACTTGCCCACGTTGTATTCCATCTGCCACTTCTTTGCCCATTCTTCTAACCTGTCCAAATCCTTCTGCAGCCTCCCCGTCTCCTCAATACTACCTGTCCCTCCACCTATCTTTGTATCATCTGCAAACTTAGCCAGGATGCCCTCAGTTCCTTCATCTAGATCATTAATGTATAAAGTGAAAAGTTTGTGATTGTGTCAGTTAGCAGCACCATTGACTCTGAGCCAGAAGGCTGGATATTCAAACCTCACTCTAGGACACAAGCACAAGTAATACGGGAGTGTGGCACCATTGAAATTGCTGTTAGTCAAAGTCCTATATAGCAAGTTCGATGTATGTTGAAGATCCCACGGAACAATTCAAAGAGTAAAAAGTTCTTCCAGTGTCTTGACCAACATTCCTTCCTCAACCAGTATTATCCAAAACAGATTAGTTGGTCATTCATCTAGTTCAATGGTCTTTTGTTCTTTTGTGTTTTCCAACATGACATCAGATATATAATTTCCAAATCATTTATCATAATTAAAAGTTCTAGGATGGATTTCTGAGAGGCACAATAAAGTGCTACATGAATGGAAGATTTCATTCTACTTTGTTGTTGATGGTATCACCAGCAATATTTGTTGGGAGGTGTTACTGAGTTCAATACTGAGTGAAAGCAGCTAGAATGACAATCATCAATGTAGCCATGGTACATAACTATTCCTACAGATATTAATTCAGCTTTATTACATAGTTGAGCTCAGAAACTTCTTCCAAATTGTAGCTGGGAACTTATCATAAATCTTCACTGTTTAAAGAAAAATAACTTACAGAAACAAAAATAATCAGATAAATAGATTTTTTTTGGCTTTTTAAAAAGAAGTGTCCCAATAGTGTGGCTCTTTCTGCTACATTTACCTTTCTGTAGCACTCCTCACATGCAGAAAAGACAATTCAGAATTCCTTAGAAGGTGAAAGGAAGAAAGTGAAGCAAGCAGCATAAATAAGTTTGGAGATTGTGAGCACAATCAAGTGGATGTCACAATTTTTACAAGATTTGATGGAGGTGATGGATAGTGGTATTGTTGCTGTACCAGTAATCCAGAGACCCAGGGTAATGCTCTGGGGACCGGGGTTAGAATCCCTCCATGGCAGATAGTGGAATTTGAATTAAATAAAAATCTGGAATTAAAAGTCTAATGAAACCATTGTTATCTGCCATCTGTCCTTACTTGGTCTGGCCAACATGTGACTCCAGACGCACAGCAATGGGGTTGACTCTTAAATGCCCTCTGAACAAGGGCAATTAGGGATGGGCCTAGCCGGTGATGCCCACTTCCCATGGGAAAAAAAAGTGAAAGGCAGAGTTAAACAATCCCACAACCAACGGATCAGATCTAAGCTCTGCAGTCCTGCCACATCTAGTCGTAAATGGTGGTGGACAATTAAACAACTCACTGGAGGAGAAGGCTCCACAAATACCCCCATCCTCAATGATGGAGGAGCCCAGCACATCAGTGCAAAAGAGAAGGCTGAAGCATTTACTACAATCTTCAGCCAGAAGTGCCGAGTGGATGATCCATCTTGGCCTCCTCCGGAGGTCCCCAACATCACAGATGCCAGTCTTCAGCCAATTTGATTCACTCCACGTGATATCAAGAAATGGCTGAAGCCACAGGATAGTGCAGGGCTATAGGGCCTGACAATATTCCGGCAATAGTACTGAAGACTTGTGCTCCAGAACCTGCCATGCCCCTAGCCAAGCTGTTCCAGTAAAGCTACAACACTGGCATCTACCCGGCTATGTGGAATATTGCCCAGGTATGTCCTGTACACAAAAAGCAAGATAAATCCAACCCAGTCAATCACTGTCCCATCAATATAGCCTCAATCATCAGTAAAGGAATTGAAGGTCCATCAACAGTGCTATCAAGCGGCACTTGATTAGCAATTGCCTGCTCACTGATGTTCAGTTTTGGTTCCACCAGGGCCACTCAGCTCTTGACCTCATTACAGCCTTGGTTCAAACATTGACAAAAGAGCTGAACTCCTGAGGTGAAGTGAGAGTGACTGCCCTTGACATCAAGGCGGCATTTGACCAAGTGTGGCATCAAGGAGCCCTAACAAAATTGGAGTCAATGGGAATCAGGTGGAAACCTCTCCACTGGTTGGAGTCATACCTAGCACAAAGGAAGATGGTTGTGGTCGTTGGAGGTCAGTCATCTCAGCTCCAGGGCATCACTGCAGGAGTTCCTCAGGGTAGTGGTCTCAGCCCAACTATCTTCAGCTGCTTCATCAATGACCTTCTTTCCATCATAAGGTCAGAAATGGGAATGTTCGCTGATGATTGCACAATGTTCAGCACCATTTGCGACTCCTCAGATACTGAAGCAGTTCATGTCCAAATGCAGCAAGAACTGGACAATACCCAGGCTTGGGCTGACAAGTGGCAAGTAACATCATGCCACACAAGTATCAGGCAATGACCATCTCCAACAAGAGAGAATCTAACCACCGCCCCTTGACAATCAATGGAATTACTATCATGGAATCCCCCACTATCAACATCCTAGGGGCTACCATTGACCAAAAACTGAACTGGACTAGCCATATAAATATTGTGGCTACAACAGCAGGTCAGAAGCTAGGAATCCTGTGATGAGTAACTCACCTCCTGACTCCCCAAAGCCTGTCCACCATCTACAAGACACAAGTTAGGAGTGTGATGGAATACTCCCCACTTGCCTAGATGAGTGCAGCTCCCACAATACTCAAGAAGCTTGACACCATCCAGGACAAATCTGCCCACTTGATTGTCACCACATCCACAAACATTCACTCCCTCCACTACCGATGCACAATAGCAGCAGTGTGTACCATCTACAAGATGCACTGCAGGAATTCACCAAGGCTCCTTAGAAAGTACCTTCCACACCCTCGACCATTACCATCTAGAAGGACAAGGGCTGTAGATAGATGGGAACACCACCACCTGCAAGTTCCCCTCCAAGTCACTCACCATATACACACACAAACTATCCAAACCCCAGTATTAACCTACTTTCACAATAAATCACAATAATATTATGAGAATTATTACACTTTCATGACACTGCTTGTCTTACAGATTGATGGTTGACACTTAGGTGTTGGTGGGTACGTAGCTACTGGGAACCTGGCATGTTCAGCATAAAATATATTATGGAGCTAATGGTTGGGGTGGAGCAAAGGGTTGTGCAGTTTCAGTTCACAGTTCACAGTTGTGCAACAGTGAAACCAAACAACCATGGCAATAGGAAATTGTAGACAGGGATGAAAATAATGCACATGGGATGGAAAAATATCCATAGTGACAGCAAAAGTGAGCACAAAAGAAAGAATGAGCAAAAAAATTAGCTGGTTAGGCAATAGAGAGAAAGCAAATCTGGGGAGAAGAAGGAGAAAAAGAAAACATCAGCTACATGTTATGTAGACAAAATTTCATGGGAAGGACAGCAAATATAAGGTTGAGTGATGGTGTAAATAGGGAGAGAAATTGAGAGAGAGATTGTAGCAGATTGGAAGCTAATGCAATGTGTGCATAATGGACACTGAAATCAACAGAAGCAAACAATGTGAAAAGGTGATGGTTTGGAGAAAATAACTAATGAAAGAAATTTTAGAACAAGAAATAAATTAGGAAAATAGATTGAGGGAAAGAGAAAAGCATATCTTAGGTCAGCTTGTTTGTTTTTCACTAACAGTAAAATAGAGAAATGATTTTAATGTTTAGGGACAAACAGGATGGTAAATTATACAGAATCAACAGGCTTATACATTGGAAAATGGTTGTCTTTCATAGATGATTAAATGTGCATTTAATGCCATAGACCATTGAACATAATTTCTCCATCAGAGAGATCAATTGGATAGAATGAACTTCAAAAAAAGCGAAGATAAAAATTTATGCTTCCTTTCATTAACCAGCATGTTACATTCTCTAGTGCTTTGAAAAAGGGTTGATTGTTTAACGAGTGAGATTTGCATAATTTATGGGAAAGAAGGCACATTTGAATGTTCAAAATTAATCTACATTTTTCAGTCTTTAATGTATCAAATTCTATGCTATGCTCACTATCAAACAAGTAAAATATCATGTATGTACAGAAATGCATTTCTGTGTCACTCCACTGTTTGTAAGTTGATCAACATGAGAAAATTTACCACTCATTACTATGGGTCGGTTAAATCATGTTTTACATACCATTATTCCATTACTGCATACCAAACAATGCGAGGCCTAAATTTGATAGCCCCTGAAAAAGGGTACAGGGATCATAATGTGCAATTAACCCATGTCTGTTGTTGTAATGCAGACAGAACACCAACCTTGTGCTGCCTGCTCATGTCAATGATTTCAGTGTCCAACCAGTATTAATTGCACTGTTGATTGCTGGACACGTCAGAAGAAAACCAATGTCATGAGCAACCAACACCTTTAAAACTAGTTGATTACAAGGCCCACGGTGGTTAGAGCAGGTGTAAGTGACTCTGGCCTGGGAAACATTGACTAGTGGCACAACATAGTAGACAGTAAGCTCCAAGGTTTTCAGACATGATGCTGAAGGCCTTAGTGGAGGAGTTGGAAAGGAGGAGTGATGTCCTATGTTTGCAGTGGCCAGAACTCCCACTATACATACTTAGAAAGCAGAAGGAGAAGATAGGGAAATGTCAAGAGGCAACCCCCGAGGGCCTGCACATAATGCCACAAAAAGTGCAATGACCTCACATGAGTGGTCAAGATCAGTGCATGCATCTTCAAATACCAAATCCTGTCAGTCGCACCTCTAACTCAGTGCTCAATTCACCATGCCCATCACTCACTTATTAACAATCTGTCAATCAGGACTCACACCTGACATTCAAAGGCTCCAACACAACTTCACACGCTTAGCATTACTGCAAGCCTCACACCCACACATCACAACTTGCACACGCTGCCAACTATTCAACCATGACAGCCACATCAGCCAAACAGATTGCACAACACCTACTAATACACTTCCTAGTTTCTTGCAGGAGGAGGTGACACAAAAGTGGAGGCAGCAGGAGTTAACCAGAAGGGCACAGTTACATCTGCATGTCCTAGCTCCTAGTGAGGAAACTGTGCTGGCTATTACTGGGCCGCTCATTGCTGAAGCTGTGGCCAATGGCAGGCCTGAAACCATGAAGGATGATGATATATTGTCATTCTTAATCCTCTTTCTCACAGCCCACTTCACCACAGTTGCAGGGCAGGTAAGAGGCTAGGAATTCTGCGACAAGTAACTAACCTCCTCTCCAAAGCCTTTCTACCATTTACAAGGCACAAGTCAGGAGTGCGATGGAATATGCTCTGCTTGCCAGGGTATGCGCAGCTTCAACAACACTCAAAGAGCTCGATACCATCCGGAACAAAGCACCCCACTTGATCAGCACCTCACCCCCACCTTAAACATTCAGTGCCTCCATTTCTGGCGCTCAGTGATAACAGTGCATGCCATCTACAAGAGTCACTGCAGCAACTCACCAAGGCTTCTTCAACAGCACATTCCAAATCTGCAACCTCTACTGACAAGAAGAACAGGGCAGCAGGGGCATGGGAACACCACCACCTGCAAGATCTCCTCCAAACCACACATCAGCTTGACTTGGAAATGTATCACCATTCCTTCACTGCCACTGGGTCAAAATCCTGGAACTCCCTCCCTAACACCACACTGGGTGTACCTACACCACATGGACTGCAGTGGTTCAGGAAAGAGGCTCACCACTACCTTTTCAAGAGCAATTAGCAATGAGCAATAAATGCTGAGCATGCCAGTAACGTCCGCATCTCATGAACAAATAAAACTTCCTCCGCACCTGCTATGCTACTCCCTGTAGATGTTTGGAGCTTTAAACAGTATAGAAGGCACTTGAAGCAACAGCCAGAAGAACTCAATCAGCAACAGTGCTATGATCCAGATTTTCACTCCCACTTCAGGTGCACAGAGACAGGAGAATCCCCAGCTCCGTGGACCTGACCTTTAAAAATGGTGGCCTAAACTTTTGATTTTTCATTCAGGGGTGGCGGGCTAGAACAGGAGTCAGGTTGGATGACCCCAGAATAGTGAGCGGTCAGAGGCAGGCCTGGTGTGGGTTAGATGGCTCAGGTGCAGATAAAAAGCCGACCTTCTGAGAGGCCCATTTGAGAGGTAGATCGTCAGTGCTGAAGTCCCTGCACCTTGGAGGAGATGTCATTGTCCTGTCTGGTGAGTGTCCAAGCTGTAAATGTTTTGCCAACTGTTTACTGACCCTGGAACGGATGGCCCATAATTCTCTATGGGAGCACTGTCATTATTGCTGCTGAATTAAAGGCCGGGGTTTCCCGTGCCCGCTGGCATCGGGCGTGTTCGGTGGCATGAGCGGACAATACAGCAAGAAGTCCAAAAATCGGTGTCAAGACATCATGAAACCAGCTTGCGATCGTCTATTCCACCCGCTGATGGTGGGCCGCATTTCCCGCCATCGGACGTCGGGAACCTCATTGTAATACGTCTGCCTATCATTTATAAGCCCAGCACGCCAGAATCATTTGCCCCCCTCCCACCCCCCACTGAAATGCCTGTCCACGATGGCGTGATTGCACACCAATGTGTTTTGCAATAGCATATATAAGGCGTGCACTTGGCGGGCTGCGCTTTGAGGGCAACTCGGAGGTGAGTGCACAGTAATGTTGAAGACCACTCGCTGAAGTCAACTTTTGAACCTCAAGATTGATGCACATTTGGGGGAGGGGGAGGGGAACGGGCAAGGGCTGCCCTGCGTTTGAAGGTAGTGCACAAGCGAATGTGGGGATTGGGTTGGGGGGGGGGAGCGCAGGGAAGAAACTACGCTTTAGGGAAACCTTATATAAAATGTCCATTCTTCTGCAGCTAAGACAGTTCAGGCACAGCCACATTGACATGTTTGGAATCAGGCCTCTAGCTTCGTTGCCCACTCAACAAAAGCAGTGGCATCAAAGTGCCACCAAGTGCTCCAGACCTTTTCACCCCTTGGACACAGACTGCAAAGTAATGAGCATTTTAGTGGACTGCGGAACAGTTGGAAGACTGGGCATGTTGTAGAATCTCCTTGCTAAAGCTGGCTGTGGAGCAGTCACCGGTGGGTTGAGGGTTAATGCTTCATACGTTCAGCCAAGGGATTACACGTTTGCCTGCTTACAGTTTACACCAACTTCAAGGCCAAAGGTATGTGCTTATGGATTCAGTGCAGGGAAAGATTCGATCACCTGCTGCATTCAGGAAGATGAGACCAGCTTGGCACATCCACACAGGGCTCTAAGAGAAGGGTCACATCTGCACGCTGCAGATAAGATGAGAGACAGGCACCAAGAACATTGAAAAGTTCCAGCACAGAAAGAGGCCATTCAGCCCATTGTGTCTGCGCCAGATCAAAAATCTAGCTGCCCATTCTAATCCCACCTTCCAGCACCCAGTCCATAGCCTTGTAGGTTGTAGCACGTCAGGTGCAGATCCAGGCACATACCTCTGTTTCAGCTTTAAGGCTTGTATGCGTACACAGCTCGTGTAAGTGCATACAGAACACATGTGAATGAGCATTGTGAGCAATGTTACAGATGCAGTGAACAGATATATTCCTCCATGCGTTATATAAACTCATGTAGTCATTGCAGGCCAAAAGGGTGAAAACACCCAGACTAGGGGTCAGCCTAGCTGAGACACATCGTCTTGTGGAATAGATGGCTATGGGGATTGTCAGTGTGCCTGAACAACTATTTGTTGGTGGTGGTGAATCGCTGTTAACAGGTGATAAAGGCATTGTTAAAATCACAGATCGGAGGCTGGGAATCCTGCAGCGACTAACTCACTTCCACACTCCCGAAAGCCTGTCCATCATCTGCAAGGCACAAGTCAGAAGTGTGATGAAATACTCTCCACTTGCCTGGATGAGTGCAGCTCCAACTACACTCAAGAAGTTCAATACCATCCAGGACAAAGCAGCCCACTTGATTGGCACCCTGCCCACCACCTTAAACACTCACTACCTCCGTCGCCGACTCATAGTGGTAGCTATGTGTACCACCTATAAGACGCACTACTGCAACTCACCAAGGCTCCTCCAACATCATCTTCCAAACCCATGATTTCTACCACCCAGAAGGACAAGGGCAGCAGATGCATGGGAACACTACAAACGTTGAGCACTACTGGCAACAAATCTATATTACACAACCTCACCAATATGGTGCTCAGTGCAATTTGTCCTTCAAGCGCGTGGGCCTCATACATCCTTTGGAGCTCCAAGGATACTTATAGTCCCCCAAAAAACAGGCATAAATGATCCCAATTTCTCACCCTGAGTGTTTTACAGCAATGGTTGTTTAAATCCTTGTTGAAAATTTACTCAAAGCTGTCATTTTATTGTTTGTTCAAAATGTTTCCTTCAATTGACAAACTATTGAGAGCAAATTGTAAGTTAAAGAAAATAAAATGTGTATTTTTTTCAAAGATTCTGCTTGGCGGAAATTCAGTGCAATGTCTCTGAAAACTTACCCCGAGGTGACTTGATGAGCATCCAATAACACATGTAATAAATATTTTCTGACAGTAGTATTTAGAAATACACCTACACAAGTGTCAAAAAGTAAATATGTAAATGTTGTGCAACTCAGCAGCTTACCAAAGACCTCTGGTCATAATTCATAGGATCAATGGAAGCACTGCTGCCCCTTCTGGACTCTAAGTAAGTATGAACTGAATCCATATATGGTGAACTCTTTGGTGTAGGCATGGGCGTAGCAGCAGTACGCATGATAATAGGTGGTGGTATACTGCTTCGCGAATCCAAATGTCCGTTTGATGTCATGACGACTGAATACATTTTTAATTCTGCAGAAGGTAGAACAGGTATTAATAGAAAGGCAGCAATTCTGAAAGGGAGGTTTCTCAATATACAATCAGTAACAGCTATTCTTAGTCACTCTCACCGGAAGAATGATCTTTAAATCGTTCACACTCATCATCAAAATTAGCAGATGTTTTTTCTTCATCTGTATCTGATCTGTTGGCATCACCCTGAAATGTTAATTTAATACACAAAGATAAGTGCTGATAATAAGAAGCAACTTGTAGAATCTGTTATATTAAGGTTAGAAAAGCAAAATGGGTTAATGCTTCATATATTCAGCCAAGAGATTAGACGTTTGCCTGCTTACAGTTTACACTTCAACTTCAAGGCCAAAGATTTCAAACATTTGAACCAGGAAATATTTTACCAATGTCTACTCTTGAAAGTGCCAGCTAAGCAAAATGTACAAACATAGGAACAGGAATAAGGCATTCAGCCCTCAAGCATGCTCTGCCATTCAATTGGAGTATGTATATTTGCACCTTAGCTCCATTTAACAGCCTTAGTTCCTTGAAACTTGCCTAACAAAATTCGAGCAACCACAGTTGCAAAATTTTTCATTGACGTTAACCACGACAGGTTTTTAGGGGAGAGAATTCCAAAATTCCGCCTTCCTTTGTGTGAAAATGTGCTTTCTGATATAAACCATAAGACCATAAGACATAGGAGCAGAAATTAGGCCATTTGGCCCATCGAGTCTACTCTGCCATTTAATCATGGCTGATAAGTTTCTCAACCCCATTCTCCCGCCTTCTCCCCGTAACCTTTGATCCCCTTACCAGTCAAGAACCTATTTATCTCCGTCTTAAATACACTCAATGACCTGGCCTCCACAGCCTTCTGTGGTAATGAATTCCATACATTCACCACTCTCTGGCTAAAGAAGTTTCTCCTCATCTCTGTTCTAAAAGGTCTTCCCTTTACTCTGAGGCTGTGCCCTCGGGTCCCAGTCTCTCCTACTAATGGAAACATCTTCCCCACATCCACTCTATCCAGGCTTTTCAGTATTCTGTAGGTTTCAATCAAATCCTCCCTCATCCTTCTAAACTCCATCGAGTATAGGCCCAGAGTCCTCAAACGTTCCTCATATGTTAAGCCTTTCATTCCTGGGATCATTCTCATGAACCTCCTCTGGGCCTTCTCCAGGGCCAGCACGTCCTTCCTGAGATACGGGGCCCAAAATTGCTCACAATATTCTAAATGTGGTCTGACCAGAGCCTTATAAAGACTCAGCAGCACATCCCTGCTGAGTCTATTCTAGTCCTCTCAAAATAAATGCTAACATTGCACTTGCCTTCCTAACTACCGACTCAACCTGCAAGTTAACCTTAAGAGAATCCTGGACTAGGAATCCCAAGTCCCTTTGCACTCCAGATTTCTGAATTCTCTCCCCATTTAGAAAATAGTCTATGCCTCTATTCTTCCTACCAAAGTGCATAACCTCACACTTGCCCACATTGTATTCCATTTTTCACTTCTTTGCCCATTCTTCTAACCTGTCCAAATCCTTCTGCAGCCTCCCCGCCTTCTCAATATTACCTGTCCCTCCACCTATCTTTGTATCATCTGCAAACTTAGCTAAGAGGCCCTCAGTTCCTCCATCTAGATCATTAAGGTATAAAGTGAAAAGTTGTGGTCCCAACACTGATCCCTGCGGAACTCCACTAGTCACCGGCCGCCATCCTGAGAAGGACGCCCTTATCACCACTGTCTGCCTCCTGCCAGACAGCCAAACTTCTATCCATGCTAGTACCTTGCCTGTAACACCATGAGCTCTCATCTTAATGAGCAGCCTCCTGTGCAGCACCATGTCGAAGGCCTTCTGGAAGTCCAAGTAGATAACATCCATTGGCTCTCCTTTGTCTAACCTACTCATTACCTCCTCAACGAATTCTAACAGATTTGTCAGGCATGATCTCCCCTTGATGAAACTATGCTGACTTTGCCCAATTTTACCATGCACTTCCAAGTATTCTGAAATCTCATCCTTAATAATGGACTCTAAAATCTTACCAACGACCAAGGTCAGGCTAATCGGCCTATAATTTCCCGTCTTTTGCCTCACTCCCTTCTTAAACAGGGGGGTTACATTAGCGATTTTCCAGTCCTGACTCCAGTGATTCCTGAAAGATCACCACTAACACCTCCACTATCTCTTCAGCTATCTCCTTCAGAACTCTGGGGTGTAATCCATCTGGTCCAGGTGATTTATCCACCTTCAGACCTTTCAGTTATCCTAGCACCTTCTCCTTGGTAATGGCCATCATACTCACCTCTGCCCCCCGACTCTCTTGAATTTTGGGGATGTCACTCGTGTCTTCCACTGTGAAGACTGACACAAAGTACCTATTCAGTTCCTCTGCTATTTCTTTGTTCCCAACTACTACTTCTCCAGCATCATTTTCCAGTGGCCTAATGTCCACTTTTGTCTCTCTCTTACCCTTTATATATCTAAAGAAACTCTTGCAATCTTTTTTTATATTACTGGTCGGTTTACCCTCATATTTAATCTTCTCCCTCCTTATTTCTTTTTTAGTTGTCCTCTGTTGGTCTTTGTAGGCTTCCCAATCCCCTGGTTTCTCACTGCTCTTCGCTGCATTGTATGCTTTCTCTTTAGCTTTTATGCTGTCCCTGACTTCCCTTGTCAGCCATGGTTGCCTCGTCCTCCCTTTAGTATGCTTCTTCTTCCTAGGGATGAATTTTTGCTGTTTCTCCCAAATTACTTCCAGAAACTCCTGCCATTGCTGTTCCACTGTCTTTCCTGCTAGGCTCATCTCCCAGTCAATTCTGGCCAGCTCCTCCCTCATGCCTCTGTAGTTGCCTTTATTCAACTGTAATACCGTTACATCTGATTCCTGATTTTTCCTCTCAAATTGCAAGGTAAATTCTATCATATTATGGTCACTTCCTCCTAAGGGTTCCTTCACCTTAAGCTCCCTTATCAAATCTGCCTCATTACACATCACTAAATCTAGAATTGCCTGTTCCCTAGTGGGCTCCACTACAAGCTGCTCCAAAAAGCCATCTCGTAGACATTCCACAAATTCCTTTTCTTGGGATCCACTACCAACCTGATTTTCCCAGTCTATCTGCATATTGAAATACCCCAATGTCACAGTAACCTTGCCTTTCTTACACACCTTTTCTATCTCCTGGTAAACCCTACATGACCAAGCTCTAATTTTAAGGTCTTTCCTCGTTGTTCTGGACTTCCCCCGCAGAGGAAACAGTTTATTTCTATCTACCTTATCAAATGCTTTAATCCTTAAAAACATCAATTAGATCACCCCCTAGTCTTCCACAGTCAATGCAAGACAGGCCTATGCAATCTGTCCTCATAATGTAACCCCTTTAACCCCAGCATTATCCAATCCTCCCTGGATGCAGGTGTGGTGCTGGAGGATTGGAGGACTGCTAACATTGGCCAGAATATTGTCGTCGATGTGCGGGGGTGGGGGGAGGGGGGGCCTGACACGCCGTCGCGCAAAATGATGGGCGACGACATTGGGCGTGTGTCCCGACGTCTTTGCGCGTCATTTAGATATTATGTTCAGTGGGTGCGCAGCCATGTCAATGGCTTATTAAGGCTACTAAAAAATCCAATTAAAGTAGTTAGCAACGCTGCCCGTCCAACCTTAAGGTTGGCGGGCAGGCAAAGAGCTCAAGCGGCCTTCACGTTTTTCAGGAAACCTCATCCACGGGCGGGATGAGGTTTCCTGAAGGTTTTATAAAATTATTAATTAATTTTTTTCACAATTCACAAACATGTCCCAGCTCATGTGACAGTGTCACATGAGGGGATATGTTTAAATAATTTTTAACTTTATTATTTACAAACTTTTATTATGTACTTAATCTCCCTGAGGCAGCTCCATGCCTCAGAGATGTCGCTGCGTGCAAAAGAGTGCAGGACCCGACTCTCCTGCCTCCCCTGCCCGCACAAGTACCAGCTGTGTGCCACACTGTGCAGGCCTTAATTGGCCAGCCCACGTAAAATGGCAGCGCCCAGCCCTCCCGACATAGGTAAGTTTCTGGCCATTGTACATTTGTGTAAAAATGGAGTGAGGGATCGACTGAATAATTACAGGCCAGTCATTCTAACCTCAGAAGTGGGAAAATTACTGGAATCAATTCTGAGAGACAGGATAAACTGTCAAGGACAGTCAGCATGGGTTTAAGGGACGATCATGTCTGACTAACTTGACTGAATTTTTTTAGGAGGTAACAGGAAGGATTGATGAAAGTAGTGCAATTGATGTGGTCTACATAGATTTTAGCAAGGCTTTTGACAAGGTCCCACATGACAGAGTGTTTAAAAAAAATAAAACCCATGGGATCCAGGGGAATGTTGCAAGTTGGATACAATATTGACTCAGTGGCAGGAAACAAAGGGTAATGGTTGACATGTGGTTTTGCAAGTGGAAGGCAGTTTTCAGCAGGGTTCTACGGGGCTTTTTGTGGTATATATCAATGACTTGGATTTAAATGTAGAGGGTATGATTGTAAAGAATATATCTTTTTATTTCCGTTGGACTGTTGTAAAGAACCTATCTTTTTATTTCTGTTGGACTGTGGATTAAAATTACAATGGCTGCAGTTTGAAGGACATGTCCACTGGAACAGTGTGAGGGATATATACAAGGTTGCTGTCCTGGCACAGAGTGTGCCATGAAAGGCAGGATGGTGCCAAGGAGAAATGGGAAACTGCCTGGCAATAACTTTTAATTGGTTCCTGACCAGGTGACCACGTTTTGTGTGAGAGCAGTATAGCAGAATAGCTTCTAGCCTGAAAGGAAAAAGACTTAAAACCTCTTGCTCCCGTGTGTGTAAGATTCCAGTAATTCCACAAAAATAGCTAGCTGGCTTTTTCTCCTCATATCTCTATAACCTGCTCTCTCTGTGACAAACCTTGTCAAGAGAAAAAGGGGAAAATCACTGTTAGAGATATTGAAAGGTAAGTATTCAACCAGTGAGCTAAAGACTTAAAGTGCTGGAAGACCACCTTGTGTCATCAACAAAGAACTGAAAGGAATTTGGGACTCATCAATCAAAATCAACCCATTGAATCCTGTACTTGGGACTTTGTGCTATTGAACTGTTTTATCCCACCCTTAAAATCCATGTTTTCGTGTGTCTTATGTGTCTTGCATGTGTGTGTATAGGGATTCAAGAAGGGGTAGAGTTTAGGTTATAGAGTTAGAAATTAGCAGTTCATATTTCTTTCTTTTGCCACTGGTTAATGATAATTTGTTCAATAAACAGTTATTTACTTATTAAATTGACAAACCTGGTACTTGTATTCTGTTAACCTAAATTAATCAATTAGGTGGATTGACCAAACTTTTCACATTTGTCACGACTAGAGGAGCAGTGGGGCTTGATACTGCAGCACTATCCCCAGTGAGTCGTGACATGATCAAGAAGTTTGCAAACCACACAAAAATTGGCTGCATGGTTGATAGTGAGAAGGGTGGCTGGTGGGTAGAAAAGTTGCAAATGGAATTCAACCCGGAGAAGTGTGAGGTGATGTATTTGGTCAAACAAGGCAAAGAAATGCACAATTAAATGGGAGGATACTGAAAGGTGTAGAGGAAGCGAGGGATTTTGCAATATATGTCCACAGATCCACAGGTCTATAACGTGGTTAAGAAAGCAAATGGAATACTTTCCTTTATCAGCCGTAGCATAGAGTATAAGAGCAAGGAGGTTATGCTGGAGCTCTACAAAATACTAGTTAGGCCACAACTTGAGCACTAAGTGCAGATCTGGTCACCTCATTGCAGAGAGAGTACAGAGGATGTTTACTAGGAGTCAAAAATTGCAGCTATGAGGAAAGATTGGATATACTAGGGTTCTTTTCCCCCACAACAGAGGAGGCTGAGGGGAGATTTGATTACAAGGTTATGAGGGACCTGATAGAGTGGATGTGAAAGACCTATTTCCCTGAGCATTGAGGTCAGTGACTTGGGGGCACAGATTTAAATTGATTGGTAGAATTGTTAGAGGGGAGATGAGGAAAATATTTTCACCCAGAGGGAGGTAGGGGTCTGGAACTCTGCCTGAAAGTGTTGTAAAGGCAGAAACCTTCAACTCAGTTAAGAGGTGACTGAAATCCTGTAATCTTCAGGGCCAAGGACCAAATACTTTCAATTAGGACGTAGCGTGTATAGTGGACACGAAGGTGGGGAGTTGGGGGGCGTGAGAAAGGAGAGGTAGAATGAGAAAGCAAGAACAGAGAACTGAAGATATGATTGAAAAGGGCTTTCAGGAAGGTTTTTGAAAGAAGGAGACAAGGCAGTGGCCATTGATGGATTGGGGGAGAATACAGGAATAGAAAACACAAAGAAAAGATGAGGGGGAGACCATACAATGACTGAAAACAAAGTCTACAATACAACTTACCTCTGCTTGGAAGCCTTCCACAAGAATAGCAACCAGTAAGTTGAAAAGTACATAGTTGCCAAAAATCATTAATGCCACAAAGTAGAGGGCAGCCCAAGGTGAGGTGGAGGCCATTCCATTATACAGGACTACATTCCAATCCTCCTGTGTAAGGATCTAAAGGACAAAGAACGTGACATTACCAGTTCATCATGAAGTTATGGAGACTTGTCCATATCCTTACTCCAGATTCCTTCCTTCCTTCCTCTTTTGGCTTTTCCTATGTTGCATGGGATCGCCACAATGCTGATTGATCACTTTCATATTCACCGTAATTGTTTTGGATATGGCAGGTGGTTTTACAGCCAGATGCACTTCCTGCCGCTAACCCTCTCCATTTTTCTGGGCTGGGGACTGGCACTGATACATGCTGGCTTGTATTCTTACTCCAGATTGCCAGTACAAAATGTAATGGTGCTGGGCGAATGGTAAAGGCACACACAGTTCAAAAACATTACACCAGATTCTCAGAGACTCATATGGTTACAAATGCAATATTAAATGAGTAAGTAAAATAAATTATGGCAAAACTATGTACACTAATTAACAAATGAAATATATATATTGCCAACTGTAAACAGCGGCAATCAAACATCATGCTATATTTTCTTCACAAAAAGATTGCTACTTTAAAGAAAAAAATATCATTTATCCCATTATTACTTGCAATAATAGCAGCAGCAGCTTTTGCTTTCATGGGGTAGCCTCACCTGAAACACAGTGACAATTGCCCACAATAAAGAATCAAAATTCTTTCTGTCTGGGATTGTGTCTCCATTCTCAGTCTTCAAGCTGAATTTACATCCAAACAGGTGCATGCCCAGAATACTGTGGGTCAAACCAGAAAACCTTTACAAAATTAGGAATAACATAACAGATGTGCCAGCCAGCAGCACATCATCACTAACAACCAGGATGCTTTTAAAATAAATCTTACATCACTAAAAACACAGAATTAAACCTCTTTTTTTTTAAAAAAAGTCAACTCTCCTGCAACTTCAGGAGATTTAAGGTGAATGGCAAAAGAAGCAATAATGATGTGAGGAAGAACTTTTTTACCCAACAAGTGGTTAGGATCTGGAATGCATTGCCTGAAAATGTGGTGGAAGCAGATTCGATCAAGGCTTCCAAAGAAGAACCAGATAATTATCTGAGGAGAAAAACAATTGCAGGGAAATGGGGTAAAGGTGGGTGAGTGGGACTGGGTGAGTTTCTCTTAGAGAGCCAGGGCAGATACGACAGGCCTCCTTCTGTGCTGTAACAATTCTATGGGCGGAATCATCCCAGATTTACACTGTGTGGTAGTGGGCACAAACAAAGTCATTTTACCTGCCGGCTGCAATGGCTGGCTTTTGCACCGTATCACCCCCTCCCCGGTGCGTCCTGCCTCATTAATAATGAATTCACGGGAAACACTCCGGATTGCTGGCGGGCGGGCTCAGATTTACCGGCAACGCCGTGACTTCAACATTTCCTCACTCCGGGTGCCATATTCAAAGCGCACCAGAGCGCAGCCTACTTCATGTCGACGGACCAGGACTGCATCGGGCGACAGATGGCCCCGAAAGCAAAGAAGACGGCAGCCCCCAAATTTGGTGACACCTCTCTGGGGCGCATGCTGGATGCAGTGGAAGCCCACCGCGATGTCCTCTACCCCTGCTCTGGCCGCAGGAGGTCCACCAGAGTCACCAATCTGGCCTGGGAGGCGGTGGCAGTGGCAGTCAGCAACACCCGGAGTACAGATGAGGTCAGCTATCCAGAGCAGCAAGAGGATGAATGGTCTCATCTATTCCGCCAGGGTACGTCAACCACCTTATCAATCTCAACACACACTCCCAAACCCATCACACATCCACAGGGATATCACACCAAAAGGGACAACACCATTAATTCTCACACACACTGTCACATCTCCATCAGGGTCATACCCTTTGGAACTTGTGTCCTTATCCCGTCCATGGCTCCGTTCACCACACAAACATTCCACGCAGTGCTATGTGTCCTGCTCATACTCTCTCCATCTGTTTTCATGCAGGAGAAGCTGGCTCACAACAGCAGGGACAGGTCCCAGATTGGGGGTGGTGTGGCTCACATTAGGCCCTTCACTCACTTTGAGGAGTGTGCCATCGTGCTGACTGGTGAGAATGTGAAACCTGCCTGCGTCACGGTGAGGTCGGTGATCATCACCCACGTGAGGATCCTGCTGTATGTTATCCCTTTCTCAATGCAACTGTGAGAACCCTCTCTTTCCTGTTTTTAACTCTGCTGCCACGCACTAATTATCTCTACTTTGGCTCACAGGGAGCTCTGCCAAGCGACTGACGCCCTCAGCCAGCCAGTCCCTCAGCTCAGTCCACGTCCCCACCTCCAGCCTATAGGACATCTCCTCCATTGAACTGCTGGGAATAAGCAGCCTGGGAAACCCTCCACAATGCTTACCCACACCCTCCACCAGCGCAGAGACACACACTTCAGTAGGACCTAGATCTAGAGCAGGCTTGGGTTCACAATCTGGTGGTCACTGCATGGACGCGTGTTTGCAGCAGAAGGAGGCAGGTTCAGCTGAGCCTGCTGGCACTAGAAGGCCTGCTGGGGAAGAGGCATCTGATAGGTCCAAGTCAGATGATGAGCCTCTGGATTCGGCCTTCCAACTCATTGTCAAGAATCAGCAGGAGGCTGGAAAAAAACACGCAGAGCTATTGCAAGCCATCTGCAGAGTGGCATGCAAGTCAGAGGAGTCCGTCCGCCTGCTCTCTAATGCAGCTGTGCCCACATGTGTGCATATGGAGGTCTCCATGGGGAGGATGGTGGATTCCAAGAAGATCCTGGTTCAGCAGAACACGGAGATGCATGCAGACCTGTACTCCATTGCAGTAGCCACAGGTGAGTTCCTGCAGTGGCAACACGAGACATCCCTTGAGGTGCTCCTTTCCCTCAAGGAGTCAGGCCGAGGCCCCTGGGCACCCGAAGGGAGGAGGAGCAGCAGCTGGACAGCCCTGGACCATCCACTCAGTAACCTCAGAGGTTGTCCTCTCCCTCCGAGTCCCCTGTGCCTGTGACACCCCTCAACCTCATTCCCTGTCACCGCAGAGGGAGCAGCTGGCCCACAGGAGGGCAGCCAAAGAAAGCTGGGACTCTCAAGGCCTCGGATCTTCAGAGGACACATGCCAAAGCCATCAGAAGGGCTAGGGCTGACCATTACACAGGCTGTCTCAACCCCTGCTACGGATATCAGGGCAGTATGTAGAAGAAGTGGCAGGCCTAAAAAAATTAAGAAATTCTGATCACCCATGGTTGCACGGGTGAACACATTTTGACACTTTATAATCTAAAAATATATTACTTTCACTGATTAATGTGTAACATTGTCTTTCAGCTTCATTGACAGGCTTCGCGAGTCCTCCCACAGCATTGCCCCCCACTAGCAGTTCAGCTGCATGCAGCTGGACCATGAGTGATTCTGGACGGAAAAGTGTGTGTGGGGCAGGGCTTTTCAGAGCCTTGTGCAAGCACTTTCCCACGCATGCAGAGCCTTCATCCATCACACTCATCTTCCTGTCCTAAGCATTGTCAATGCTGCCTGCTGGGTTTCTCTTTCAGTTGTCCATCTGAGCTGACCTGTATCTCTGCCCAGCCACTGGCTGCACTCGCAAACAGCGCTTGTGCCCGTCCAACATGAGGCTCCGCTCACTTTGGATTTTGATAACCATGGTGGTAGAGAAGTATACTGTTAGCTCCCCATCCTTTCCCTTCCCCCAGTCGCCCATGTCCTTTACCCATCACTGTTAACCCTCTGGCATCATCTTTCACCTCCCCACCGTCACCGACCAACCCGAACCCTTTTCTTTCCAGGATGTCCCGGTGAACGTACATGTTCTCTACCTTTCTGAGAATCCCACCCCCATCCATGATGACCTCCCCGATCTCCTCCTTCCCACCCCCAGGGTCCGTGACTGCCTCTGAGTATCCACCAACCACCCACGCCGTCCCTCCTACTGCTACTGAAGCACCCACACCCTCCCATCCTACTGGTTCCCTCTGCCCGCTCTCATACTCACCCCATAAGAAGAACATAAGAACTAGGAGCAGGAGTAGGCAATTCAGCCTCTCGAGCCTGCCCCGTCATTCATTACGATCATAGCTGATCTCATTTCGGCCTCAACTCCAATTTCCTGCCCTCTCCCAATAACCTTTCAACCTGTTACTAATTAAAAATCCATCTACCTCCTCCTTAAATTTATTCAGTGTCCCGGCATCCACTGCACTCTGATTTAGTGAATTCCACAGATTCACGACCCTTTGAGAAAAGTAATTTCTCTTCATCTCTGATTTAAATCTACCATCCCTTAGCCTACAACTGTGGCCTCTCATTCTAGAATGCCCCAGAAGGGGAAACATCTGCTCCACGTCTACTTTGTCTATCCCCTTTAGCATCTTATATACCCCAATTAGATCTCCTCTCATCCTTCTAAACTCTAGTGATAAAAGGCCTAAACTGCGCAATCTCTTCTCATAAGACAAGCCCTGCATCTCTGGAATCAATCTAGTGAACCTCCTCTGAACTGCCTCCAATGCAACCACATCCTTTCTCAAGTAAGGGGGTCAAAAGTGTGCACGTACTCCAGATGCGGTCTCACCAATGCCTTGTACAGTTGCAACAACACTTCCCTATTTTTATATCATATTCCTTTAGCAATAAATGCCAAAATTTCATTTGCCTTCCTTATTACCTGCTGTACCTACATACTAGCTTTCAGATCCAGATCCCTCTGCACTGAAGCATTCTGAAGTTTCTCGCCTTTAAATAATAAATTTAAATAATCCCCTCCTACCACACCCAGCCTCAGTTCGCTCCTCAGGAAGCAGTCATTGACTCCACAGACCCCTCCCTTGTACATTCACCTGGACATACCCCCACTTTCTCCCTCCTCCATCCTTACTCCCTCCTCCACCTAGACACCTTCCCCCCTCTGAACTTCCTCCTCTGCCCGGATACCTTCCCCCTCTGAACTCCCTCCCACCCCAAATTGCCTCCTTTATACCTACCTCCTCACTTGCTGAGTTCTCCCTGTTACTCCCGCCTCCCCACCAATCCTCCTCCTTCCCAACCTCACCTCCTCCCAACACCTTCGTTCTCTCCCCCCGACCTCCCACCCCTGACAACTTCATACCCCTGCTCTCAACCTCAACCCCCCCAGTACACTTTCCTCTCCCAGTCACACCTAGGCCTTCCTCTCCCCCACCCCCTCACCGACCATCCATAGCAGCCCATGGCCATGATCTTCTGAAGCAGACCCGAATCACCAATGGAGATCTCCCACCTTCCGTGAGGTGCTTCGTGGTGGAGCCATGTCCATGAGAATCCACCCAGGGTCCGGTAGCTGTGGGGCTCCTGCATCTTCTTCTTCTACTCAGGTATCTGTGACCTGAGCAAGGCCCTAAAGGTAAGCTCTGACTTCTGCACGTCGCACTTGTCCAGGTCTGTTCTGGGCCAGCGTGTTTTCCCACCAGCATAACAGTAAATCTGGCATGGGCGGATTATTCTGGTCGGGCCTTACTTTACATCCCATTCCTGGGATGAAAATTGGGTTCTCACCGGCTTCCAACGGGATTCACATTCCACCATGACGGACACCATCGACGGTCCCGCTGCGATTTCACTCCGGCATGAAACTGATTTTGTGGCCTTCTCACCATATTGTCATTCCCCTACCCACCTACCATGACATCTGCCATCAATGGGGCCAGGCGATTCCGGCCAATGATCAAAGAAGGAGCTGGACTTTCTTGACTAGGACAAAGATTACATCACATCTTTACAGAAAGGGTTGATGGTCTATGTGATTTCCTGAGGGCATCTGAGAAGAATTTTCCTTGAACAATTTTTTCCTTATTATCCCTGGGATTTTTCCCTCTTCCAGTAAATTGCATGACTACAGTCGGGAGTGGGGTTGGACAGGGTTGGGCAGTTAAGGGAGCGTGTTCTCATGATGCTCGAGCCATCATGAGTGTGGGTCGGGCGCAATGGACCAGCTGGTCCTCTCCCGTCTGTCATTTTCATATGTCGCACGGTGAGTAAAATTAAATTAGCTACGCTGCAATAAAACATATTGCGCTAAATTACCATGCAAATGAGTTTTCATAATCACCTGAAGATAAATATGAACAGCATGAGCAGCATGCAGAATGTAGCCACATTGTCCATGGTTTTCATCAGAACCACCAGCTGGCGTCGCAATGCCGGCAGGAAACGGACCAGCTTCAAAACTCGGAGCAGCCGGAATGTTCTCAGCACTGAAAGGCCACCATCAGACTGACCGATAATTTCCCACACACTAATAATAAACAAGAAAATTATGTTTATCGCCTTATTTTTAGGATGAGCAGGAGGGTCAGTCTCTCTGAAAGACTTTTTTTTTAAGCTTGTTCTCAGGTTAGTAATTCTTAAAGTTGTTTGTTAACTTCTTCATGCTCAGAGGGCTGGCTCAGGAGATTTATAATATTATTACATTTCTTCACATGGCTGTGACTGATCTTCATATGAAACAGCATAAAAGCAACTTATGGAAAACTAGTGGATCCAGGCATGAGGAAATTATCAATGAATAAATACAACTCAACAGTAAAGATAGCCTCAAACAATCAAATTTAAATATTTTAGGGTTGAAATTGCACTATTCAAATATGAACAAATTAATTAATCTGTTTAAAATAAACACAACAATGCTTTCTCTAAAATAGCAGATGAGGGAATCTCATAAAAATGCCTTTCGTAATCATATCACACTGGATGCTTTTGGCCAACTACTTTAATGAAAAAATGTATCAGAACAATATTTTCAACTTGTGATTAGTCCTCTTTCCCATCTTTAGATTTCAAACTTTCTATCAAGTCTCATTTGGCTCCCATTCTACTGCAGGAAGCTGCAGTCAGATGAGGGTCCTGGGCTGAGGGATTGGAAAGCCTAAATGCAAAGAACTAGGCTTGAAACCAAAGAGAAAGTCTGTCCCGGGATGAACAGTGTCTGAGAGGGAGCAAAGCCAGATGCAGGTGTTTAGACCAGCTAAGTTTCCTCCTTCTAGGGGGTTGTGTAAGCTGTCAACTTACTCCAAAGACAGAGTGAGTGAGGAAGTCTACAACCAGTGAGTGGGCACACCAATCAAGCATAACTACTTCTTAATTTCGTGTGTGGCTGCACTTAGGGTACCTTGAATCATATGATCAGCTCCACGCTGTAACTCAGGTTTCTTATTTGGTTTTCTGTTCTGGTCACATGTTGAGTAGAAAGGATCGACTATTACATCTGAAGATTGACCCTCTTTCTTTTTTTAAGCCTTTTCACAGATAGTTGGTTACACTGCTAAGTCCCGTATGGGGGCAGAGATTGGAAAAATTTTAATGGCTGATGAGTTGCTCCAAACTCCAATTTTCAAACTACAGCAAAGTGTTTTCACCAAACAAATAGAAGTTCAAACATATGCCACAAAAAAAAAGAAACCAGTATTGTAAGCCTACCTGATAATGACAACAATTCCATCAAAGATGTTGTATGGATTCTTAATATAACCAAAAATACCAAATGCGAGAAGTTTAAGAATCATTTCCAAGGCAAACATGCTGGTAAATACAATGTTGCTGATCTCCAGGGCATTGGTAAGCTCTTCGGGCTGTGAAAAGATTTGAAATTCCCTGTGAGCAAATCAATAACATATTTTCATCGATGAATGCTATAATCACATCCATTATGAGTAAATGGTGTAATAATTTAATTTAAAAACAAACTAACCTTGTATTTCTTTGAGTAAAGAAGGTTAAAGGGTGATTGAATTGAAACGCTTAAGATGATTAATACGTTTGATTGGGTAGATAGAGAGAAACTATTTATTCTGGTCAGGGAGCCCAGAACAAAGGTGGCATCATCTTAAAATTAGGATAAGGCAATCCAGGGGTGAATTCAGGAAGCACCTCTTCACACAAAGAGTAGTGAAGATTTGGAACTCTCCCCCCAAAAAGCTGTTGAGACTGGGTCAATTTAAAATTTCAAAACTGAGAAAGATAATTTTTTGTTAGGCAAGGGTATTAAGTGTTATGGAAACAAAACGGGTAAATGGCATTGTGATGCAGTTCAGTCATGATCCAACAGGGTCAAGGGGCAGAATGGCCTACTCCTGTTCCCATGTTCCTAAAGCAATCAGCACTATTCCAGTACCTGAAGTTATTTGAAAAATATGTATTTTTCATAATGAAACATTTTCAGGAGTTATTTAAGAGTATACCACTTAATGACATCTACAATAATGTGACTGCCTATAAAATTGACACAAGCAAATGCCATTTCAACAGATAAAATTTTGACAATTTCAAATGTCACGAGAATAAATTCAGCCTTTAGTTTGGAAATCTGCTGGACAACATGAGCATGAAGCATGCAATCAATACCTTAAGGGCTCTTGTCCATTGCTGGATAAGAATTCATTGTAAAGCTGTATAAAACTTTACTCTTCCCTTCACACTTCTTCCCCTTCTCCCATAACGTGATTTTTGATCATGAAGATGTTGAGATGACCTGCTCTCAGAATGCCACTCAAGTTGTTACTGGAGTGCGTAGAAAGGCTGGGTGGGATGACTGTCCCTCCAATTTCCTCCCACTTCCTTTGCTAACCAGCTAGGTTGGGGATTCACCCCAATAAATGGGAGATTCACCTCAACAAATGGATAGTTTCCCTTCCTCTTATAGCTGGATTGTTTATGAAATATCTGCTTGAAACAGAAGTCTGGGCTTCAAAGAGCTTAGGAGCTCCACACCACATGCAAAGAAAGATTATCCTTCCAAACATAAAGAAAAAATGAACAATCAATATGCATTAGATGCCAAACTTTAATAGACTCTTCTTAATCCAACTATTTTCCTGTTGCTATTCTTAATTTTGGGGTGGGAAGAGGAAACTATAATCAGCACGAGCGTTCACCCAGGACCTTGTCCTTAAGCAATGAACACACTCTTCATGTCAACGTTATAGTTGGGTTAAGCATGCATCAGTATGAAATGACACAAGCCAAGTTTATATGACGATGTTGTTATGGCAGGCATGTTAAATTATGGTAAATGCCAAGTTGCTCAAATCCCAGAGGGAAACTTGAAGCAGCTGCCACAACTACTTGCAATTTGTATGTACTTCAAGATACGGGCTTTGAATTCATTAAAATGAAAGCCGCCAAGGTTTAGAGGTTTTTTCAAAACTAAATTGAACCTTTATTAATAAAAGAAAAGATCGTAAGCCCATACATATGTCTACAACTTATTGCTATAATAACTTCTAAATCCTCTAATTAATCTAGCTCCCAGTTACACTTCCGTTAAAGCAATAGTAAAACACATAGATTTAAACAGATCCAGGCAAAGCCTAGACAGTCAAATTCAAAGTGAGTTTTTCTCAGCTTCGGTTCATTGTAGACCGCAGCTTGAGGCTTAGATGCTGGAGGCTTTTCACACTTGTTAAATCTTAAAATGCCTGCCCTTACACACAGCCTTCTCTCCTTTATACACATTTTCCCCTTTGAATGCAAATTCCCATTGTTTCACTCTGTCTTTAGACTTTACCTCTCTAATAATAGGAATCTATCATAGTACTAATTTTGCCAGTAATCTTTGGGAAAAATAAGCACGCTGTTTCTTAACTTCTTCTGGCTAGGTGAAACATTTCAAGCTACCCTGGTTTATTTAAAAATGCAAAAGTTCCCTTTAAACCTCACATTCCAAAACTTCACCTATGTTTACCTATTTAGCATTCCAAACCTAGCTTCTCTTCTTACATCAAAGCCTTCAGACCAGCTGTCTCTAATTCAATTAGGTCCGTCACACACAGACACATACACACACATAGACACAGATCCCACTATTACTCTACTTTACAATAAATGCCAAATAACATTATGAAAATTATTATAGCTTCCTGACAATGTGGAGATTTGAAAGACTCACCGAGGAATCATGAGTATCATCAAAATTTTAAAATGGTCCAGTGATGCACCTGCTCATGAACCTGACACAAAGTGTACTACCATAAGAAAATAAACAAAGAATAAAACTTTTAATCAACTTAAGGGAATTACAGTGACGACTGGTAGAGTAATAATTTAAGCACTACCTCCTGAATCAAAAATCTATATAGCTCATCCGATTATTTTACAAGCAGCCTTTTCACATCAGCACAAAGCAGAAGAACAAAGTTGACTATGATTAAACATGACTCAGAGGCATTACATTTTAAAATTAGTATGTGTAATTCTGGTAAGCATTACCAGTGCTTCTTGATACATTTGTCAGGCACCACATTTTGTTCTATGACATGAATAATGCCTTTTATATCAATATATACACATATATAAGAAAACAGATATCGGTGTGCCCGACAAATTTAAACATTTAGATGACACTGATAAATTTCTTAGGCTCTCATATGAACCTTTCAATATGTCGTTGCTTTCTAACACATTTCAGTCTGTGTTAAATGTTATGCTGTATTATCAAACAAGAGCAGAATATTGAAATCTGCTGGCACACCTCACCCAATTGTATCAGTACTATTCTCAAATCCCAACTAATTCTTTGCCCCAAAGGTTTCTGATGATTGATGGAATGTCCACGATGGACAAAATCAGCACTTGAATGCAACACTTAAAAGTTGATGGCTAATTCTTGCTTTGCAACAGCACAAAAACTGACTTATAGAGGGGCCGGGCAGGGTAACTCTTATAACATAACATCCAAAAATAATGAGGGCTCCTGTTTTCCTGTGTCTATTGGTATTTAACAGATGGAGCTATTCATATTCCGTTCATGTGTACCTGGCATTTTCAATGGTAAACTGCAAAAAGTTAAAACACAACTTTTACATTTTTATGTAGCCAAAGTTCATTTCTAGGCTGCATAAACTCAGTAGAGACTTAGGTTTCTATTCCTTCCTAGCTTCACATTAATAAAAGCTTTGCAGTTGGTGGAATGTATACAGACTAAACTTGTTAATATAACTGTATTATAACTGGGAAGTTAAGGGCTAGGAGTTAACACTGGAACTTAGTGCTCACTTGCCTGACCAGGCTTAATCTCAATTATGAAAAATATATTAAAAAATATGCCCCCAAAGGTTGAAACTACTGTACCATTTTATCACAAGTTTAGTAACAAATAGGATAACCATAGTATTTTATAGTTATGCAATCCCATGATTGAGTCACAAGACTGGTACTTCTGAAAACTAGTGAGACGCTAATCACAAACTTGAAAATAAGATGTTATCTGTCAGGTGAGAAAAAGAACTTCTCCTTTATACTGGATATTAGTTTTAGAAGCCTTCATTTAAAATCGACTGGAAGGCTCCATGTTTTGTGGTAGATGGGAATGATGTCACCAATTGCACAGGCAAAACACAAAAGAGTTTATAAATATCTTGAAGTGCTGAAATTGAAAGCGAGTCTCATCTTCTCACCAGGTACTCGTTAGTTGCAACGTATAATTTTTAATCCAAAAATGGAACCTTTGCTTTGACAATTAGTCACTCAAAGTGATAAACACTGGCTATGTTGTCAACACAGTGTTCACTTGAACAGAGAATGCGTGGTGAAATGTCAAAGGAAAAGGGGCATCATCAGTCACTATAGATTGAGGAACATTAATCATCACATGACAGATGATGCAATATATGTAGGATACATGATAACAAAGAGTAGAAAGAGCACTACTAGCTAAAGGTCAAAGTGAGCAACCCAGCCCAGAGTCCCCGAAAACCTGGATATAATTTAAATTCCTTACAGGTTTTAGCGTGAAATCTGTGGGAGCATTTTCCAGTTCTCATTACTTTTGCATCAATAAAGTTAATATCAGTTGTCAATAATAATTAAAATTGTAGCAAACTGCTCACATGGAAGCTGTAAACCAAATTTAAGACTCATTTGCTTAACAAGTAACAAATTAATTATTAATTTTCAAAATTAATTTAAATTTACAAAGAATAGAGGAAGCAGAACAGAAATTAAAACTCCAAACCTAAAGTGAGCAAAAATTTCGTCAACTCAGATTGGTTGTTTTGTACAGATTTCAAGAAAGGATAAAGGCAACACCAATATAGAATGGCAGAATATTTCACTGCTCATATGCTTACCTTATCATTACTACGCATTATCCAAATTATAACAAACAAATTGCTAATAAATGATTTTATATATTTTAGTCTGGGATATCCAAACTTCAACAAATTCCAGAAAAAATTCACAAAAGTCATGTCATATTCCAACCTTTATAACTTACTTCGAAACAGGCATGGGAGAGCAACTTGCCTTAGGCAGGCAAGGGGTCTACGATACATTGAAAAATTGCAGCCTGATGATGTCATTGGCATTTTAATGCAATATTAACCCTCAAAATTGGGAGGCTTGCATGGGCCAACTCCAAAAGCCACATCATGGAAGGGGATGTCAAAGCCTCCAAGCTAAGTACTTAAAATGCGCTTTCTAAGGGTTCATTGAGAGTATGGAGAAACAGAAGAGTCCTCCCAAAGGCCTACAGGGAGTCCTTGGGTTCTGCAGTCTTAACCAACCCAAATTTAAGACTCTGAACAAGTAACAAATTAATTATTAACTTTCAAATTAATTTAAATTTACAAAGAATAGAGGAAGCAGAACAGAAATTAAAACGCCAATCCTAAAGAGAGCAAAAATTTCATCAAAAAAATAAATCTCCCAGCAACAGCAGACCCTGGGGAACCTTGGATCTCAGCACTAATTTCATGCCCAGGAGCATCCTAGGGCTTCTGCCCGCAATTCCTAATTTTGGGTGGGAGACCATGATGAATTATATAAAAATAAAGTACAGGAATTAAAAAGGTCTAAGCCTCTTTGTGGGATGCTTCTCTCCCAGCCCGTATCACCATTCTCTCTGAAAGCTCAACAAGTTAAAATCTACCCAATAGGATTCCTTGTATTCAATAGAAACCTGTCTGATTCCTTCTAACATGATCATGTGGGACAAATCCCAATGTTATATCTCAGTTCCTAAAAAATTCAATTCACAGTTAATAATAAGGCTGTATAGGCTGCTAAAGAGAGAACTCAAAGCATAAAATAAATCCATTTCATGCATGAACGATGCAAGTTAAACCAGATTGTCTAAAATAACATCCAAATGTATTTTTGCAGCTTCTTTAAACTGTGTTAAGTAAACAAAGAGGCATTGCACTATCAGAATGAGTGCCCCAATAAAACTTGTCACCCATATTCACCCACTATTTGTCCCTATTATGCAAAACATGTCATACCCAACTAGTTGCAACTTTCCATGTTACATATCGCATACCTCATTACATGTGCCAGTAGATAATGAAGTGACATAAACAAGTTCAAAAATGCACTGAACGATAGACACCCAACATTGAGCAATAGACTGAAATTAAGTTTACTGAATGCAAATTGTTACCATTTTAAACACTAAGCAGCTACAGTAATAACAAAGTGTAGGAAAAGGCACCCATTTTTAAAATGATTTGAAAATACAATTAAGATTCATGCTGCAAAGAAAACTGTGCTCATGGAATGTTAAATTATTGCAAATATAAAATTAATTTAGCATGGTTGTAGTTTCCAGTTAATTAAACATTTATGCTATGAGTCATCTGAAAATGTATTCCCCTTAGACAACACAGAAGTAATGAATCTTATCAGCATTGAATGTCAATAGACTAATTCCTATTAATCTATATACTTCAGCAAATGATATAGTGTAATGATATGCTGTGGCTTTGCTCGTTTGGCAATGATTATGAGATCTCTTTTACAGCCTGTGCTACAGGATGAAAGGCAAAAGGCTATGAAAAAGCTCAATTCTGATGATGAAAAATGCTGGTTGTTAAAAAGGTTCCATTAAATTGGCTGAGCAACGGGCTTGAACACTAACAGAGTTTCTTGACATTATTTAGAGCGTATCAACTTAAGATTTCTTGAATAACTACTCAGTCATGATTAAAATAAAATCAAGATTTAACAAAAATAAGACTCTGGGGTATTTGAAACCTATTAATTGTTAAAATGTTTTTGTTAATATTCATTAGTTAACACGGTAGTGCACAAGGGATAAAAATGCTTCCTTCAAAATTCAGAAGCTGACAGTGTGAAAGCCTGGCTATAAAATAAACATTGCCATAAGTATTATTGTATTGACAAGTTGTGACCAGAGCTTTAAATGCATTTGCAAATTCAACAGTAATTTCTGCTGTGGTTGGAAATTGTCACCAAACTGATGAGCAGCAAAATGCTGAGAAACACAGGCTCACTTTGGGATACAGGGGTGGTGGGGGCACGGTGGATGGTGGGGGTGTTATTTTTAACCACCAGAGGAACAAATTTGAAATCATGTCTCTTCTAAAAACACCACCAGTCAAGCCCACAGCACTTACTGTATGCACGTGTGCTGAACAGCTCAAAGGGCACACCACACTATGAAAGAAAACAGTTTGGGGCTAAAACAAACCATTAAACATCATAAAGATCTAGTACTTGAAATGTTATGTCTGCACTTTTGCAAACTACAGATAACATGGCGATGGATCTTACTGCCTTTCTCAGTTCCACAGACTTGTAAAGTAAAAGGCTGGGGGGGCATTGTCAGCTTTTCAAAAACATGTTCTCAGTTTCACAAAACAGAGCTGGAAAACACAGTATAAGTATGTGCAGGAAATTACAGATTTCTCGGCATGACTTAGATCATAATTTTAATGTGCAGTGGAGGATGAGCTGTTAGCAAAATGATGGAAACTGACTGTCACTAGCCCCTCTACAAAACTTTAAAAAAGGCTCTCATATTACCATTTTATTGATAAGGCAAAAAGAAAAACCTAAGAACACGCATCTTTCTTTTCACACACTCATCCTGCTAATATCAAATATTATACTAGATATAGCTCAGACACACAAAGCTCCTTATTAGCCCATCATTGTGCCTTAATTCCAATCTCCTCATAGTACTTCTTACAGTTCATTGTTCCAGTTCACACACCTGCCACTCTACAGCTTTCCACAATAAGACTGCCAATTTAGTGACAGTGGGTGTTTAAGTTGTGGATTTCTGCTTGGTAGGAAATGTGACTATCATTTAAAGCCAGGCCCCAACAGCTGTCAGAGACAGGAGCTTGTCCTCCCACCAGTCTGGGCTGCTTCTAAATGCATCCTAATCCATTGCAACATCACAGCCCTCATTGCTGCATAATTATGCAATAATTGGAAACCAGCAACTAAAACGTCCTGTTGCCAAATGTTCACAAAGGTAGGTAGAATCAAAGATAAAAGCAAAATACTGCCGATGCTGGAAATATGAAACAACAACAGAAAATGCTGGAAAAAACTCAGCGGGTCTAGTAGCATCTGTGAAGAGAGAAACAGGGTTAATGTTTCAAGTCCGTATGACCCTTCTTCAGAGCTTTGAAGAAGAGTCATACGGGCTTGAAACGTTAACTCTGTTTCTTTCTCCACAGAAGCTGCTAGATCTGCTGGGTTTTTCCAAGATTTTCTGCTCTTGTAGATAGAACCAAATGTTGGGTTTACACACAATATTCCAGTTTAATGACCATCATTGAAGTTTACTATCAAAAATCATAGAATCATACAGCACATAAGGCCAATCAGTCCATCATGCCTGTACTGGCTTTTTAGTAGAGTTATCCAATTAGTCCCACTCCTTTCTCTACAGTCCTTCAATATCTTTCCTCTTCAAGTATAGATCACATTCGTTTCAAGAGTTACTATTCAATCAGCTTCCACCATTCTTTCAGGTCGTGAATTCCATATATGTTCCAAATACAATTAATTGGTCTTGTGTGTGTTCACTTGAAATACCTTATCAGCAGAGAGTAATACAGTTCTTTTCAAGGGTCATGGATAGCCAGTGACATACTTGTAAACACAGCACTGCACAATGATGATGACATTACTCACACATCAATCAAGGCTGATTCAACAAATTCTAATTTAATTAAAAGCAAACATGGTTAATCCCTGCCCTACCCAGCAAAACAAATTGCAAACGTTCAGCATCTGCAATTGTGTAGTCATACCATGATGTACTTTCAGTGGGATTTTTATGGCAGGCTACTCCTTAGTCTTCCAGGAACTGATAGAACCATTTCATCAGTTAAATTAAAGGCAATGGCTCTATTTATAAAAGTTTCACTGAACTGAACAGTTTTTTTTTGTTTTTACCCTTTAAAGGTTTGGCAGGGAAAGCTTCAGAAAAACAGATATTCAAAGATCAAGAAAACTTGCAACAAGAGACAATCATCAATTTCGGTGCACCTGAACAGTTTTGCTTTCCATTTTATTGCTCTGCCTTTGAGAATCCAATTTTGGTGATCACATTTGGGCCAAAGCTGAAGGCACACTGTAAACTAGCCCTTAAACAAAGCTGGGCTATTGATGAAGTGCTTACAGATCTGCCAGTTGCAGGGAAGTTACTGGAATCTATCAGAGACTGTATGATTGGATACTTGGATAAGCATGAGCATGATCAAAGAGAGTCAGCATAGATTTGTCAAGGGTAGATCATATCAGAATAATCTGGTTGAAGTTTTTGAGGATGTCCCTGGGAAAGGGGAGTTTCTTTGTATATTGTCTACCGCACTTCCGGAAGACATTTGGTAAGGTTCCACACACATGATTATTCACAAAAATTGTAGTGTATGGAACTGGAGGTAAATTTGTGACCTGGGTTAGAATTGGTTGGAAGGTGGGCAAAGGGGATTAGGGATAAAGAGAATGTTCTCTGATTGCTGGGATGTGACAAGTGGTGCTCCTTGGTGTTCCATGATGGGCCTCGGCTTTTCACCATATATATTAACGAATCACAGAATCACAGTGCAGAACAGGCCCTTTGGCCCATCTAGTCTGCACCGACACGTGCGAAACACCTGACCTACCCACCTAATCCCATTTACCAGCACTTGGCCCATAGCCTTGAATGTTATGACATGCCAAGTGTTCATCCAGGCTGTTAAAAAGGTTTTCCTCACATGCCCCCTAAACCTCCTGCCCCTCACCTTGAACTTATGTCCCCTTGTGACTGACTCTTCAACTAAGGGGAACAGTTGCTCCCTATCCACCCTGTCCATGCCCCTCATAATCTTGTACACCTCGATCAAGTCGCCCCTCAGTCTTCTCTGCTCCAACGAAAACAACCCAAGTCTATCCAACCTCTCTTCATAACTTAAATGTTTCATCCCAGGTAACACCCTGGTGAATCTCCTCTGCATCCCCTCCAGTGCAATCGCATCCTTCCTATAATGTGGCAACCAGAAATGCACACAGTACTCCAGCTGTAGCTTCACTAAGGTTCTATACAACTCCAACATCACCTCCCTACTTTTGTAATCTATGCCTTGATTGATGAAGGCAAGTGCCCCATATGTCTTTTTCAGCACCCCACTTAAATGCCCCTCTGCCTTCAGAGATCTATGGACACACATGCCAAGGTTGCTTTGTTCCTCAGAACTTCCTAGTGTCATGCCGTTGTCAAATTACTCCTTCCAAAGTATATCACCTCACACTTTTCAGGATTAAATTCCATCTGCCACTTATCTGCCCATTTGACCATCCCGTCTATATCTTCCTGTAGCCCAAGACACTCAACCTCACTGTTAACCACCCGGCCAATCTTTGTGTCATCCGCAAACTTACTAATCCTAACCCCCACATAGTCATCTATGTCGTTTATATAAATGAAAATAATAGGGACCTGAGCACAGATCCCTGTGGTACACCACTGGACACTGGCTTCCAATCACTAAAGCATTCTTTTGTCACCACCCTCTGCCTCCTATAACTAAGCCAATCTTGAATCCACCTTATCAAATTACCCTGTATCCCATGTGCATTTACCTTCTTTATAAGTCTCTCATGTGGGACCTTGTCAAAGGCTTTGCTGAAATCCATATAAACTACATCAACTGTACTACTCTCATCTACACACCTGCTCACCTCCTCAGAAAATTCAATCAAATTTGTTAGGCATGGCCTCCCTCTGACAAAGCCATGCTGACTATCCCTGATCAAACCTTGCCTCTCCAAGTGGAGATAGGTACTTTCCTTCAGAACTTTCTCCAATAGTTTCCCTACCACCGACGTGAGACTCACTGGCCTGCAGTTCCCTGGCTTATCTCTACAACCCTTCTTAAATAGAAGAACCACATTAGCTGTTCTCTGGTCCTCTGGCACCTCCCCCGTGGCCAGAGAGGAATTAAAAATTTGGGTCAGAGCGCCTGTGATCTCCTCCTTTGCCTCCCTCAGCAGTCTGGGATGTAAATCATCTGGACCTGGAGATTTGTCCACTTTTAAGCCTGCCAACACCTCCAATAGCTTGTCAATCCCTATATCAATTTGCTCAAGAACCTCGCAGTCTCTCTCCCCGAGTTCCATACCTTCATCCTCATTCTCTTGGGTGAAGACGGATGTGAAGTATTCATTCAACACTCTAGCGATGTCCTCTGGCTCCACCCATAGATTGCCCTCTTGGTCCCTTATGGGCCCTACTCTTTCCCTGGTTATCCTCTGCCCATTGGTATACTTATAGAATATCTTGGGATTTTCCCTACTTTTACCAGCCAGAGCTTTCTCATATCCCCTCTTTGCTCTCCTAATTGCTTTCTTAAGCTCTACCCTGCACTTTCTGTACTCCACTAATGACTTGGATGAAAGAACCGAGTTGTATATTCAAATTTGCAGATGACACGAAGTCCTGGATTTTTGCTCCCGGGTTGGGAACACAGAGTCGGGACATCTCCCAGCTCAGCAAACCCAAATGGGAAAATGTGGCCCAGAAGTTGCAATTTTCATTCTGGGCAGGGTGGTAGAGTGATAGGGGAGTTGGGCCCACTATCCCCTTTTTGAGTGCGGAGGCGGCTGGGTGCGGAAGAGGGCTGACCAGAAGACCTGCCTCCATGCTCCAGCACTTTGTCAAAATTTGAAAAAAAAAAACAATAAAACAAAAAACATCCCTCCAACCCTCACCCCCTCCGCACACTCCCTATTCCCCATCCATAGCAAGAAATTATTTTTTAATATTCCAGACATTTTTTTTCCCAAAAAGTTAAAGGACAGGGCTTTTAAATGCCTTGAGAGCTTGACAGCTCCCTTTGACATTCTGACAAGGCTTCTTGACAGTCTTGAAAGGCCCTCTTGATAATTCTGACAGCTCCCTTTGACAGGTGCTTCTGGCAGTTTTGACAGTTGATTTTGACAGGCCTGTTGACAATTCCAATAAGCTTCACAGTAATGAGTTTATGCACTTTTTATGCACATTTATGCCCACTATTGACAAATCCAAAGGACACCAGGTCTACCCCAGAAGGCGCCTGACCTCCCCCAGAAGTGTCCCGGGACCAGATCCAAAGGAGTACCTTACCTCTCCAAAGATTTGGCTATCCAAACAAATCCACAAAATTTAGACCTTCTATGACCTGGTCCAATCTGCACACTCAAGAGTTTCACACTACAGGGACACAAAGCTCACAATTGCGTGAAGGTAGCTGATGATTTAAATGGCCCACCCCAATTCCCACCCCCTTGAAAACAGGGGGAAGAGATTTCCCCTCATGGGTGGGGAGGGGGGGTTGGGCGGGGGAGTGGGTGTGGGCGGGCACGGATCCGATCGGTGCCCCCGAACGGGTCTGCGCCACCATTTTACATGGGGGGGCCAATTAAGGCCCACTCAGCGTAACGCGCGCCTGGAAGCGCTGTGCGCTCCCTGTGCAGGTGCGGGTTCCCTGAGTCGGGAGTGTGCTCTTTCGCGCATGCACGCAAAAGAGTGTAGAAGTCTCCCCCTCAGGGAGATCAGTTTTAAGTTTTAAAAATTTTAGTAAAGAAAAAAAAAATTAAGACATGTCCCCTCATGTGACATTATCACATGAGTTGAGACATGTCAATGAACTTTAATTAAAAAGTTTATTTAATTTATAAACCCTTTGTGAAACTTCATCCCGCCCGTGAATGAGGTTCCATGAAAAATGCGAAGGCCGCCTGGGCTCTTCGCCTGCATGCCAACCTTAAGGTTAGATGGGAAGCTTTCTCAATAGCCTTAATTAGTCAATTAATGGGCTTAACAGGCCTTTGACAGTTCGGTGGGTGCACAGTCGACTCGGTTGCATGCCCGCCGAACAGAAAATCTATGTGACATGTGGTGGCGTTGGGACGCACGCCCGGCGTCACCCCTCATCATTAAACGCCTCAGCGAGTGGGCCCTGCCCCCGCTCGCTGAGCCAAAAATTCTCCCCAGGAAATGTCCAGGGCTGGGACTTAGGATTTCCAGCCACTTCTGCAATTTTCGCCACGATGGAGATTCAGGCCTAAGTTGGGGGGGGGGACAGCAAGTTGTGTTGATGGGAGCAAAAGTTACAAGAACATAAGAATTAGCAGGAGTAGGCCATACGTTCCCTCAAGCCTGCTCCACCATTCAATAAGATCGCAGTTCAACTTCTACAACAACTCCACTTTTTTGCCCTATCACCTTATTCCTTGATTCCTTTAATGCCCAAAAATGTATTGAAATATATTGATCTCAGTCTTGAATATACTCAACAACTGAGCATTCACAACCCTCCTGGAGTAGAGAATTCCAAAGATTCACTATTCTCATCTCAGTCCTAAATGGTTGACCTCTTTTCCTAAGACTATGACCCCTAGATCTAAACGTCTACCGGGAAACAGCCTCTCAATACTTAAACTGTCAAGCCATCTAAGAATTTTATATGTTTCAGTAAGAGAGAGAGATGGGCAGATTAAGTGAAGGGGTAAGACGGTAGCAGATGATGTTCAATGTGGGAACTGTGAGATCATCCACTTTTAATCCAATAAATATAAATTTGAATACAACAGAAAAAGACTAGGAACTGTGGAAATGCAAAGGATTTTAGGTATCTGCATAGAAAAATCACTACAAGGCAGGGCACAGATACAAAAAATAATCAAAATGACTAACGGAAAGTTGGCCTCTCAAGGGGGTTAGAATACGGGAGTGATCCTTCAGTTGTACAAAATCTTGGTCAGACCCTATAAGAACCTAACGTAAAAATAGGAACAGGAGATACTCATATGGCTCCTCAAGCTTTCTCCTCAATTCAATAAAATCTGATCTTAGCCTCAACTTCACCTACCTACCTGTTCCCCATAACTCTTGACACCCCTGTAGATAGAATCTGGAGTACTGCATACAGTTTGAGGAATATCGGGGCAGTTGCAAATGATTCCTGCAGAGGGAGCCAGCCATGCTGCCAGTGGGCATAACGTTGTCATTTACTGGGAAGGCTCCTGGTTGACATGTGGGGGATCAGCAAATTTGTGATAGAAGAAAGGACAAAGCAATAGTTTTCTTGTAATAGGAAAGAAAGACAGTGAAATCTGGTTTATAATATTTTAAATTCTATTATTTTAATTGAAGTAAAAATACTAGTTAATGATAAGGCAAATACAGTCATTAGCAGTGTCACAGAAATAATTTACTAAAAAAAATCCTGTCAGGCATCATGCACTGCACCATTTCATAAAGCACAGAGCAAGCAACCCATGTCAGGCCTTTGGCAGTGCTGACCTGTAATTGATGGATAAAATGTATGCCAGTACATTGATCAGCCCTTCAAGTTCTCAATGCATCAATTGTTTCAAGTGCTTCCATGTGAACTGAGTGGGGAATTATGGACACAAATTCATGTTGTGTCACAATGTTGGACATCAGATTAGCACCACACAATATCTCCCAGCCCACAAAGTAAAGCTCTTCCTGCACAAACGAGAAGGTACTATGCTGATTAATTTTACTGTCATCAGTCTAAAGGTTAAATCTTGAACATGGTAGACAAGCATGCAGCCAGTAACAATGTTGCTGTGTTCCTTCATTGCACAACCTTGTTCATTTGTCTCCATGTCAAACACAGAGTAAAGGGGACAAAACCCATTTGAAAACAATCAAGTACTAAAGGGGATGTACATCAAGTCTTTGTGAGAAAGACCTTCAAGTGGAACTAGAAGCCAGAGTTTGATCTATGGTCATTAATCAAATCATTTGATAAATATTATGTTTACATCGTCAACGCAATTCCGAACACTTCTGAAAGTACACAGCACCTCATCAACAAAAATTACAACATTAACATTATGTAAGATTAGGAGCAAAATTGCAGAGGAATATATCTTTAAATTCTGCATTATCTTAAGCAGAACCAAACCTCTTTTTCACCCTAAAATATATACATTTTATGAACAAGTTGAAGAGCTTATTTTAGATTACATTTTTATCAATTACACAGTTAAAAAGTAGTTTAAAAATAAGGGGCCTCAGACATATGAGAAGTATTTTTTTCTCTCAGATGACTGTAAATCTTTGGAACTCTCTTCCTCATACAGCAGTGGAGGCAGTGTCATTGAATAATTTTAAGGCAGAGGTAGGTGAATTCTTGACGCACAAGTCAGTGGTTATCAGGGGTACGCAGAATGTGGAGCTGAGGCCACAATCAAATCAGCCATGATCTTATTGAATGGTGCAGCAGGCTCAAAGGGCCAAAATATTTTTATTCATTTATGGAATGTGGGTGTCACTGACTAGGCCAGCATTTGTTGCCCATTCCTAATTGCCCTTGAGGTGGTGGTGAGCTGCCTTCTTGAACCACTGCAGTCCATGTGGCCTAGGTACCCTTATTGACTTGCTAGTGGTTTTGATACAACAGAGTAGTTTGCTAGGCCATTTCTGAGGGCATTTAAGAGTCAGCCATATTGCTGTAGGTCTGGAGTCACATGTAGGCCAAACCACCTGCTGTGGTGGGGTTCGAACTCAGGTCCCCAGACCCAGTAATCCCTCTAGATTACTAGTCCAGTGACAAAACCACTATGCCACCACCTTGCCATAATGGCCTACACCAGCTCCTAATTCATGTGTTTGTATATAATCAGACAAGGCTGGACTGGTGATATAGCACATTGCAACAGTAATGGAAACAGGGAAACAGTGCACTAACATTACAGACTCTTAGCCTCAGCAGCCTGGGTAGGTTTGAAGTGAAAGCCGGGTACTTTCTCACAGGGTGGGAGAGAGAATTTTAGTGGGAGGGCTCATCGTCCAGATGCTTTTGTTATGCCACAGCAGATGGTAGATACTGAGTTGCTCAAATCCCAAAGAGAACTTTGAAACGACTGCCACAACAAGATTACAATTTGTATTTATTTTGAGATGCGTGCCTTGAATTAAGTAGTAATAAGACCATTGAGTCTTATAGTTTCTTACAAAACTAAATTAAACCTTTATTAATTAAAAAAGTTATTTCATGCACATATATAGACTTACAAATTACTACTACAATAACTCCTAGCTCCCCTACTTAATCTAACTCCCAGTTACACCTCCGTTAAGGTAACAGTAAAACAAACAGATTTTAAAAGACCCAGGAAAAGTAACACGATACCCTGAACAGTCGAATTCAAAGTGAGTTTTCTTCACTTCAGTTCATGTAGACAGCAAGGTGAGGCTTAGCAGCTGGAGACTCTTCACACTTGTTAGATCTTAGAATTCCTTCCTCTTACACATACTCTCATCTCCTTTACACAGCTTCATCCCTTTTTAATGTAAGTCCCAATGCCCCTGTATGTCTTTTCAACTCTACTTTTCTAATAATAAAAATCTTTCATAGTACCAATTTTATCAGTGAACTTTGAGAAAAATAAACACAGTGCTTGGCTTCTTTTGGCTAAGTGTAACATTTCACCACCTCTTTTGAAATTCAAGTTATTCTGGTTTACCTAAAAATGCAAATTTTCCCTTTACACCTCACATTCTAAAACTTCAGCCATGTTTACCTATTTAACATTTCAAACCTAGCTTCTCTTCTTGATATATCAAAGCCTTCAGACCAGCTGTCTTATATTCAATTAAGTCCCCTCCACCCTCACACACACCCACACACAGGCACACACAACTCCTACCTTACAATAAATTCCAATAACATTATGAAAATTATTATATTTTCCTGACACCCCCCTTACTAAAAAATGAACTGTCATAATTTAAAAAGGCAGTTTCATTTTCTTAACCCATCTTGTATTACCTCCTATACTTATTACACTACTACATTAACAGATACATGCATTAACATAACAATATATTTACAAATCCTTGGTATCAACAGAAGACATTCCACTCCAGTGTCCAGGTTTTAAATGCCCAATTTTCCCTTTAAGCATCAAACTCTTGACAATGCATCTGCAATCAAATTTTCTCGTCCAGTCACATGCATAATCTGTAAAATAAACGGTTCCAGTAACAAACTCCATCTGGATAGCCATGCACTTCTGTCTCGAAATTTGTCGAAAAACTTAAAAAGGATTGTGGTCTGTATAAACAATTGCTTCTGATGAATTGTTTGCAATATAAATTTCAAAATACTGCACTGCTAACACCAGATCCAAAGTTTCCTTTTCGATTGTTGAATATCTTCTCTGTTGTACATTCACCTTTCGTGAAACATACCCTATTGGTTTTTCAATTCCATTTTCATCTTCTTGTAACAGTGCGGTCCCAATGCCTATATCGCCTACATCAATGGCCAACTTAAATTGCTTTGCAGAATTGGATACTGCCAAAACTGGTGGTGTAGTTAATTCAGTCTTCAAACTGTCAAATGCCTCCTGACACTCCTGTGTCCATTGGAACTTCTTGTTCTTTTTTAATTGCTCAGTCATTGGAGCAACCATGCTGCAAACATTTGGTACAAATTTCTGGTAAAACCCACTCATGCCCAGAAATCTCAAAACGTCTTGCTTTGTTGTAGGCTTTGTTGAAATTCACAATAGCCTTGACTTTCATATCTCTCGGAGCCACCGTACCATGTCCAATGTTGTGGCCTAGATACGTAACTTGCACTTTTGCAAATTCACTTTTAGCCAAGTTCATCACCAAATTAGCTTCTTGTAATCGACAAAACAATTCTTCCAGATGCTGTAAATGCTCCTCCCACGTCTGACTGAAAATTATCAAGTCGTCAATATGAGCAGCACAATTGCTCATTCCTGCAATTACATTGTTTGTCAGTCGTTGAAATGTTGCAGGTGCAATTTTCATATCAAATGGCATGACTTTAAACTGATATAGTCCATCTGGCGTCACAAAAGCCGATATCTCCTTTGCTGTCTCTGATAACGGTACTTGCCAGTATCCTCTTAGCAAGTCAATCTTTGTGATAAACTCTGATTGTCCCACTTTCTCAATACAATCTTCCAATTCTGGTATAGGATATGAATCCACTTTTGTCACCACATTCACCTTTCGATAATCCACATGCAGTCTTTGTGTTCCATCTGGTTTTGGTACCAGCACAATAGGCGAACTCCAGTTACTGCAGCTAGACTCAATTATATCATTTTGAAGCACAAATTCAATTTCTTTCTGTACTTGTAATAACTTTGCTGGATTTAATCTATAAGGATGTTGCTTTTATCGAAGATGAAACTCCTACACGTACATTGTGTATATTTGTCCCCCCCAGCTTATTCCCACAAATAGCTTTGTGTAATTGCAATAGCTTCTCCAAATCACTTTGACATTTGTCGGAAGGTAACTCAATATTGCACTCAAATTTTGAAGTACCTCCTCATTATCCAATTTGATTAGAGGAAAATCAATTTCAGAATCCTGCATTTCTATCTCTTTCCATTATCTATCACCACTAATACCTCCTTTTGGTCCTCTTCCCTGTCAAAGTTGTTTTAAGCATATTTACATGACACACCCTCTGCTTCTTTCTTCTATCTCGAGTATTTATTAAATAATTTACTTCACTCTGTTTCTTTTCAATCCTGTAAGGTCCACTAAACCTTGCCTTTAATGACTCAATCAGTACTGGTAACAGAACTAGCATTTCTACCTAGCAACAAAACTATGAGCTGTAGCTTTCCTGTCTGCCCTCACTTACATCACTTGCTGTGACATCTTTAAATGTTCCCTAGCCAATTTACATGCTCTGTCCAGTCTTTCTCTGAAGTTTGATACATAATCCAGAGAGTAGTTTCTGAATTTTGACCCACCAATGTCTCTTGAATCAATTTCAGTGGTCCCCTTACCTCATGACCATGGGCTAGTTCAAAAGGACTAAAACCAGTCAATGTATTAGGAGCATCCCTAATAGAAAATAACAAGAATGGAATTCTTATTTCCCAATCCTGTGGGTAATCCTGACTATACGCCCTCATCATAGTTTTTAGAGTTTGATGCCATCTTTCCAAAGCCCCATGTGAGTCAGGATCATAAGCTATTGACTGAAATTGTTTTATCAACAAACTGTTCATTACTTCCTTAAACATTTGTGACATGAAATGTGAACACTGGTCTGATTGTATTTCTTTAGGTAAACCATATCTTGTAAAAAATTTAGCTAACTCTTCCACAATTTTCTTTGTTGTAATATTTCTCAAAGTTATCGCTTCAGGAAATCTTGTAGACACAGCCATTATTGTCAGTAAGTACTGATTTCCACTTTTAGTCTCAGCGAGGGGTCCTACAATTAATCATGGCCCTAGTATAAAGGTTCTTCAAATGCTGGAATTGGAATTAAGGGTGTCAGCTTAATCACTGCTTGTGGTTTCCCTATCACCTGAAATATGTGACATGTTCTACAGAATTTGACTACATCCCAATGCAATCTAGGCCAATAAAAATGTTTTTGTATGTTTGCCTGTGTCTTTCTAATTCCTAAATGTCCCCCCATTGGAATTTTATGAGCTATCCTCAGAATCTCATTTCTATATCCAAATGGTATTACAATCTGATGCACCTCCCTCCAGCTTTAATTTCCTGAAGCATGATAAGACTGCTATTTTCTCATTAAAACATTACCCTTAAGGTAATAACATTCTGGAATACATTCTGCCTCTTCTTCTGAGTAAGCTGTCTGATATAACTGTTATATTTGCGAATCCTTTTTCTGTAACACCACTAACTGCCTTGAGTTAAACACCTCAGCTGCATTGTCCTTTGTTCTTTCCACCTGAACAATGTTATCAAACACAGTGCCAGCTAATTGGACGTCCACACCCTCTCTCAGCATTTGAACTTCCTGTTCTTCTTGTTTCAACCTATGAGCCTGTGATCTTGTTATCACACAATCTGGAAACAATCCAGGATGCTCTCTTGGCAACACATCTGTTGAAAACACTTCTACAGGTTTCTCAACTACCATAGGCATCACCCACATCTGTGACCCAGCTATATCATTACCCAGAATAAATTGAATCGGCTGCAATGAGCAATTTTTCCACTACTTCAACAATCACTTTGCCTGTTTTCCACTAACTCCTTAAATTTACCTTCCACAATGGAATAGGCTTAGCATCTCCATGAACCCCACTTATTATCACCTGCTCCTGCAATACTCCCTCTGAACACAAATATCACTATCCCACAACATTATGGGTTGACTAGTGCCTATGTTTCTTAAAACTTTAACATCGTTACCTACTGCACCTTGTACATATGGAAAGACTCCCTTCACAAACAAAATCTTTAAACATTTCTGCAACCTGTTCCTCAGAATTTTCTTGGGTAAAATATGAACACATTCCCGCTTCTTTAGCTATCACTGATTCCTCCTGTTTTACCTGTACACAAACCATTGGTTTTTCTTGTGCTGGAACCTCAGTGCCAACAATACTTCTGCACCCCAATAATGCCAGCAGATTTTCCTTGCAATTTCCAACACACTGATTTGTGTGTACAACTTTATTACAATGAAAACACATCAATTTTTGAATGTTACTTCTACCCTCAGCATCTTCCTTTTTATTCTGAAATAAAAAACTTTCTGCGAATTTCCACCTACTCCTTCTCTTCCCTGACCACCCACCTTCCTTTCACCTTCCCGCTTTCTATCTTTCTTTGATTTAAAAGGATGACGACAAAAAGGTTTAGCTCTATGAACTAATTCATAATCATCCACTATTCTGCTACTTTTCTCACCATTTCAACCCTCTGTTCCTCCACATGAGATCTCACTACCCAAGGAATTGAATCTTTAATTTTTCCAAAAGAATTACCTCTCTAAGAGCTGCATATGTCATCTCTACCTGAAATGCCCATATCCACCAGTCAAAATTACTTTGATTTACTCTTTCAAACTCAGTATAAGTTTGCCCAGGCTGTTTTCTCATATTCCTAAATTTCTGCCTGTATGCCTCAGGAACCAACTCATATGCGCTTAAAATAGCCTTTTTTACCACATCATAGTTGACTGACATTTCTTCTGACAATGAAGCATAAACCTCATGTGCTCTGCCCACCAACCTGGATTGTAACAACAATGTCTAGTTTTCCTGTGGCCATTTCATCTGTTTAGCTATCCTCTTGAATGAAATAAAGAATACTTCAACATCTCTTTCCTCAAACTTTGGAAGAGCTTGTACAAATTTAGACATCTCCCCACTGGGGTCTAATCTGGAAATAAATCCTTCCACCCCTTTTGGTGTCTCTTTTTTAACTGTCAGCTGTTTGTGCTGGAATTCTCTCTTTCTTTCTTTCCTGCTTTTCTAGACTCACCATTTATAACTCCCTTTGAAATGCCCTTTTCTTTCCTCTTGTGCTGCCTCTAGTTCCAAATTTTTTATTTTCAACTGAATTTGAGCCCATTCCAATGACCCATCACCCCTTGGAGTACTAGGTCTCTCAGGTATTCCATCCAATTTCAAATGCTGTGCTATACCTTGAATTATATCTGATTTCCTTACCCCTACAGGTAGCCCTAATTGTAACTTATCTGCCAATTCCATTAACTTAGCTTTATTTGCCTTTCATAAACCAACCAAAGTTATAACTTCAATTCCCAGACAAGTCTTAGCAACTGGCAAAGCCACATTGTAGTCTCATCACTTAAAAAATCCCAGAGGGAAACTTAAAACAACTGCCACAAATATTTTACAATTTGCATTTATTTCGAGATGTGTGCCTTGGATTCAGTAGTGATAAGGCCACCGAGTCATAGAGCACAGAAAAAGGTCCTTCGGCCCATCAAGTCTGCGCCAGTCAAACAAGCATCTAACTATTCTAGTCCCATTTTCCAGCACTAGGCCCATAGCCTTGTATGCCATGGCATTGCAAGTGCACATCCAAATACTTCTTAAATATTATGAGGGTTTTTGCCTCTACCACCCTTTCAGGCGGTGAGTTCCAGATTCCCACCACCCTCTGGGTGAAAAAATTCTTCCTCACATCCCCTCTAAGCCTCCTGCCCCTTACCTTAAATCTGTGCCCCCTGGTTATTGCTCCCTCCACCAAGGGGAAAAATTCCTTCCTGTCTACCCCATCTATGACCCTCAAAATTTTATACACCTCAATCATATCCCCCTCAATCTCCTCTGCTCCAGGGAAAATAACCCCAGTCTATCCAATCTCTCCTCATAACTAAAACTCTCCAGCCCAGGCAGCATCCTGGTAAATCTCCTCTGCACTCTCTCTAGTGCAATCACATCCTTCCTACAATGCGGATTCCAGAACTGCACGCAATACTCTAGCTGTGGCCTAACCAGCATTTTACACGGTTCCAGCATAACCTCCCTACTCTTATATTCTACGCCTTGGCTAATAAAGGCAAGTATCCCATTTGTCTTCTTAACCACCTTATCTACCTGTCCCGCTACCTTAAGGGACTGGTGAACACACACACCAAGGTTCGTCTGATCCTCAGTACTTCCCAGGGTCCTACCATTCATCCCGTATTCCCGTGCCTTGTTTGTCCTGCCCAAGTGCATCACCTCACGCTTATCCAGGTTAAATTCCATTTGCCACTGATCAGCCCATCTGACCAGCCTATCTATATTCTCTTGTAATCTAAGGCTATCCTCCTCACTATTTACCACCCTGCCAATTTTTGTGTCATCCACGAACTTACTGATCAACTCTCCTACATTCAAGTCTACATCATTTATATATACCACAAACAGCAAGGGATCCAACACCGATCCCTGTGGAACCCCAATGGACACAGGCATCCAGTCACAAAAACACCCCTCGGCCATCACCCTCTGCTTCCTGCCACTCAGCCAATTCTAGATCCAATTTGCCAAATTGTCTTGGATCCCATGGGCTCTTATCTTCGTTATCAGTCTTCCATGCATGACCTTATCAAAAGCCTTATAGGTTTCTTACAAAACTAGTTAAACTTTTACTAATTAAAAAAATGATTTAAAGCACATACATAGGTCCATAAATTACTACTATGATAACTGCTATCTCCCCTAGTTAATCTAACTCCCAGTTACACCTCCATTAAGACAACAGTAAAACACATAGGCCAGAATTTTTCTCTTATCGGGCGGGCTTGGCGGGAGCGGGTGATCAGGAAGCCCACCACCGCCTGCAGTCAGCTCCGCTCCGCAATTTCACGCAGGTAGGCGAATTAAGGCCCACCCTGCGTGGCTCATGAGCAGCAGCACTCACGCTATCTGTGCGAGCGGAGGGAGGAGGGAGACCGGGCCTGGTGCACGGAGCCGCTTCAGGGAGATTGAAGCACTTTTTAAAAAAATAGACAATAAAAATTTAATAAAACATGCCCCCTCATATGTACTGTGTCACATGAGATGGGACAGGTTTTTAACTTCAAAATAAAGATTTTATGTAATGTACATTAATTTTAGGAAACCTCATCCCGCTCATGGATGAGGTTTCCTAAAAAATGTAAAGGCTGCTTGGCCTTTTTGCCTGCCCGCCAACCATTAGGTTGGATGGGCAGCCATAAATTTCAAGTTAATTACCTTGTTAATGCTCTTAACAGGCCTTTCAATTATCGGCGGGAGAGCAGCCGACTCCAGCTTGTGCCCGCTGAACGAAATATCACGCGAGTTTGCAATGACGTCGGGACGAATGCCCGATGTCATCGCGGATCATATAACGCTCGGGCGTGTCGGGTGTGCACCCGCACACCAAGCGTAAAATTCTGGCCATAGATTTTAAAAGACTCAGGCAACTTAACACGATACCCTGGACAGTTGAATTCAAAGTTTTCCTCACTTCAGTTTGTGTAGACAACAACTTGAGGCTCAGGAGCTGCAGGCTTTTCACAGTTGTTAGATATTAGAATTCCTGACCTTACACATAACCTCATCTCCTTTATACAGGTTTTTCCCTTTTTAGTGAAAATCCCATTGTTCCAATATGTCTTTTCAATTCTACTTTTCTAATGATAAAAATCTTTCGTAGTCCCAATCTTATCAGTAAGCTTTGGGGAAAATAAACACACTGTTTGGCTTCTTCTGGCTAAGTATAACATTACACCACCTCTTTTGAAATTCAAATTACTCTGGTTTATCTAAAAATGCAAATTTTCCCTTTACACCTCACATTCTAAAACTTCAGCCATGTTTACCTATTTAACATTTCAAACCTAGCTTCTCTTCTTGATACATCAAAGCCTTCAGGCCAGCTGTCTTTAATTCAATTAAGTCACACACCCACACACACACACAACTCCTGCTTGACAATAAATTCCAATAACATTATGAAAATTATTATATTTTCCTAACACTTTCGTGTATTCTTAGTAGTCTGATCAATGGTGATGGAGGTATTGCAGGACATTGCTTGGAGGAGATGAATACCCTAGGGAGAGACATGCTGGGGGAAAGAAGCACTGAGGGGGTACAGTGAGCTGCAGGCTTGTGACTTTGTCCTTCACCTTTACATAGCAAGAGAATTCTAAATACCTTGCCAAAATTGATTTAACAAATAAATCTGCATCATGATTATATTTATAAACCACTGATTAACTTGTTTTCCTAATTTGTAAATCACAGCATTATCTGGAATTGATTCAGTTTCTCCCTTGATGAATGTGATAATTTACAATAATGCTCCTCATTGTAATGGGAATAAAATAATAGGCAGTGGCTAATAAATTTAAAATTGGACATAACGAACATATCCATTGCAATTATACACAAGCAGCAAAAACAACTTGGATTCATACAATGACATTAATGTAGTAAAACATCCAAAGGTGCTTCACAGGATTATAGTTGACAAAATTTACCACTGAACCAAAGGAGGAGCTATGAGGACAAGTAACCAAATACTTGGTTAACGAGATAGGTTTTAAGCAGCACTTTAACAACAGCTGTATGCATTTATACAGTTTGTTTTGATACTAGGCCAGACTCCCAAGTTGCTGGTAAGATCCAGTTAGTTGATCAGTGAATAAAGCCACAAGATACCCTTTTGAATGAACAAAAATAAACTTTACTATAATAGAGATCAGAAAGATAAAACAATTTGCAATATCTACCTCATACTCTAACATTCAGAGTAAATATGAGATATGTGTGAATTAACAAGCAAACTGTGGTCGAACACACCACACTGCACAATAAATGGCAGATGCGACCAAAACAAAATCCACTGATTTCTCAACAACCCACCCAGATGTTAGCAAACACTGCCAGTCAACCAATCTCAGTGAAACTCTGTCTCTCTCATGAGGGACTCCCTTCTATACATTCAAAGATCTAGCACCTTGGAAATGTCTCCAAAAGTTGGTCAAATTCAAATGGCCTTAACAATGGCCCACCTTGCAGGGTTTCAATCTCAGCTCCCAAGGTTCCATTCCTCTGGATTCCCAAATCTGCACCCAAGCACCAACTCACAAGCACAACTTCAGCTGAGCCGAGCAGAACACTACTGCTCTAATGGGGTACCTTTACCCTACTGATCCACAGCATGGAGTGACCAACCTTCTTGTATCTTCAGGGCTTCTCCCAAGCCCACTTTGATTGCCAGGGCTCCTCCTGAGCCCTTTTCACTTCAAATTTGCTAACTACAACCCTTTTCCTAATTTTTAACTGAATTTTAACTGTCCCTGTCCCCTGTTTGGGACTCTTTTTTTGGGACCTCTCTCTCTCTCCCTTTGGGGCCTCTCCCTGTCCAGTGCATTTGCCTTCAATGGTGCTGTGCTTCCGGTCACATAACCTGGGTTTTCACACCATTTATCTTCATGCACAGGTACACTGGGCCAGTCATCGGCCCAAAGAACTTATGAAGTGCGCATGTGCAGCTTGCTCCTAGTTTGCCCATGTGCAGAAACTCAGAGGTCTGTTGGGACCTGAAGTGCCCAACCTCCCGCTCTCACCTTTAAAGTAAATCTGGCATTTGTTGCAAGTTCCTTTAACAAAGCAAAACATCCCAAACATTTTAATAAAATCATGTCTGACACCAAAACACACTCTGCCATTCCGTTTTTCCTACCGAAGTGGATAACTTCAACAGCAGGATAAGGTCATCTATTTTGGATCTAAAAAGGCCAGATCAAACTATTTCCGAAATGATGGAAAGGTAGAAACAGTGGAGGCCCAAAGAAACTTAGGCATAAACTGTTAAAATGGCATGGAGAGGTACAGAATAATCAAAAAGGCTAAATGAATGCTGGCCTTCATATTTAAAGGACTGGAATCCAAAGGGGTAGAAGGTATGCTGCATCTATACAAAATCCTACACCACATCTGGAGTACCGTATTGTGAGCAGCTCTAGAACACCAGCAGGAAATATTGGCCTTGTAAGAAGTGCAGTGTAGATTTACTAGAACGATGCCTGAACTCCAGGCTTAACTTAAGGAGAGATCATACAAACTAGGGTTCCCTGGAGTTTAGAGGGTTTAAGGGATGATTTAAGGTATTAAGGGTAATAGAGCGGGATAATAGAGGGAAATTATTTCTGCTGGTTGGGGGTCTGGGGCAAGAGGTTAATTCTAAACATTACAGCCAGGCCTTTTTGCTATGGAATTAAGAACACTTCTACACACAAAGAAGTCTGGAACGCTCTTCCGCAAATGGTAATTGATGCTAGGTCAATTTTAAATTTTAAATTTAAGATTGATAGATTTTTGCTAACCAATGGTACAAAGATAGGTATATGGAGTTTGGTCGCTGAGCAGCCTAGGTCACTGTTCTCACTAAATGATAGGATAGGCTCGAGGAGTTAAATGGCCTACTTCTGTTCCTATATGTTTCTATTATTTGCAGAGCCCTTGAGCATACACTGCTTTGTCTTTTTCACCTCACTTCAGGATGGCTATACATGAAAGAACATGCAGGGATACTGAATGAGCGCATTTCAAAATCAGCGTTTCTGTAAAAATAATCTTATTTTATTCCAGGGTTACTTGACTGATGGAGTTGCATGGGGATAATGCTAAGAAATGATAAACAGCACTATTCAAACCACACAACAGGACAGGATAAAACTGATGTGGGGAGAGGTGGTGCATCTGTTTTGCATTTCTCAATGAAGCCCCTGTAGAAAATATTCTTATTATAGCATGGAGTTATTCTCATGTTTGAAAAGAGGGGAAGGTTTTGAAAAATCTTCAAGAATTTACTGCATAATAGACCTCAGAAACCTATGTTAGCAATAATTTTTCAAAATATTTTGTGCTATACAAATAAAGATGTTGCACAATAAATGCTTTCACCCCTGGTGGCATGTAGCTTGCTGTGCATGGATCCAGTGACAACATATCAGGCCAAAAATACCACGGACTAAAAAAAAACCCATGATTGTGATGGGAGGCTACCACAAGGGGGCATAAAGAAGTGAAGTCCTCTGCAGTTTTGACTGTCTGGCTATAAATTAAGAAGAATTAGATCAGCTAATGCAGAAAACCATTATAAGGTTGCCAAAAATAATTCCAAAACAAGATTACAGCCAAAAACAGTTGTTATCAGTGATTACAATCGACGTGCACTTTCAGAGTCCAACTTCAAATCTCCTGCACACATCCCTCTAAAATATAACGTTAAGAGGGGACAAGCTATATCATCGCTCTTCTTAAAAGTCAAAGCTTAAAAAGTTGAAATTGGAAATAGTTTTTTTTATTTGTATCAAGATTCAACTTCAACTGTAATTCTAATGACATCACTGAGGAAAATGGCTCAGGAGGGGTTTCTGCACTAGAGAGTGTGGTAGAATGTCAGTTACCCAGGGCTTTACCAATGATCTTGCCATTCAACTTAACATTTTCTAATTCAATTCCTGCAAATGGTTATACTTAGTAACCCTTTCTACTCGATTCCCTGGTGTTATTATCTCTCACTATGAAAAGAAAGAAAAAACATTAACAGTTTGATTTGATGTTGAGACTTCCTCTTAAAATTATTTCTGCCATTGTACATAAAAATATTGTAAGCATACCCATTTCTGCCCAATGAAATAAGACTGAAATTGTTTAACATGGTGCAGAGAAAAAACATCTCTTGTTGGTCGATTCAATCAAGTCCAAAATCATTCAAGCCACTGGACTCAATAAACAGCTGACTGATTGATTCCAGAGATAACTGTAACACTGGATAACAGAGCAGAGCAGGGGCAGGGATTAAGTTGAGTACGGTATATGCTTTACTGTTGATGATTATGGTTCTGATTACAAGGTCTACCAAAATGTTTAACTCATCCTCACAGCAAAGGATCTGGCACACATTTAACTCCTTTGATGTATAAATGGGTTATGGAATTTCCTAGGCTAACTTCATGTTGATGAGGCTCCAACAATGTGTGGGTAATAGAAAATAAAAAAAGCAGAGTATTATTTAAATGGAGAACGACTGCAGAAATCCGAGGTCACAAAAGGTTAGTATGCAGATACAAGTAATTAAGAAGGCTAATGGAACACTATCCTTTATTGCGAGAGGAATTGAACATAAAACTAAGGATGTTATACTTCAGTTATACAGGGCATTGGTGAGACCACATCTTGAGTACTGTGTGCAATTTTGGTCTCCTTATTTAAGGAAGTACAGAAATGCATTGGAGGCAGTACAGAGGAGGTTTACTGGATTGATACCTGGAATGAGTGGCTTAACTTATGAGGAAAGGCTGGACAGTATACTAATTATGGTTTTATTTAGTGTGTAATGTACCTTTAAGAATAATACTTTTAAGGAAGATCACATGATTTGTAGTAACCAATAGGAGAGTAGTGCAGGCTACTTCAGCAGCGAGTGTAGAGATAGAGTTGGAGTTGAAAGCACATGTGTAGTTGCTGCTGAGTATATTGTAAATAAACTTAATGCTTCCACATAGTAAGTGCCTGCAGATCAACTCTATCTTTAATAGCACAACTTGGCCACCCCTACAACAAACTGGTGACGAGGATAAAACAGGATTAACAGAAGATATCAAGTTAGAAAGAAATCGGCATTGTACCTCACCCAGTGATTGTAAGTAGCAAGTTCCATTAGAATTGAAGAAGTTATCCTCTCTCAAGATGCCACAATTTGGGAGAATTGATCCTTTTGAACCAGCCACAGACAATTGGTCTCAATGCACAGAATGCCTCACGTTCTTTTTTCAAGCAAACAAGGTTAAGGGGAAAGAAAAGAGGCAAGTGATCCTCTCAAGTATTTGTGGGAGCAAAACCCATGGTTTGATTTGACATTTAATGGCACCCAGTGCCCCAGATTTGAAAAATTTTGATGAATTGGTGGACTTCGTGAAGGGTTACTTTCAACCAAAGCCCTCAGTCATGATGCAGAGGTTCAGGTTTAATTCGTGAAACAGAGCCCCAGGTGAGACAATTGCATGCTATGTTGCAAATTTGAAGCAGCTAATGGAACATTGTAAGTTCGGTAAAACTCTGAATGACATGCTCAGAGATCATTTAGTGCGTGGTGTGAAAGAGGACACTATTCAGGAAAGATTATTGTCCGAAGTGAATCTGGATTTCAGGAAGGTGCTGGAGATAGCGCTGGCCACGGAAAGCACAGTAAAAGATTCAAAACGGGTGAGAAACCTCTGCTGGAAAGGGCCTGAAAAAGCGAGACTGCCGAGAAGTGGGCAACAGCCCCCACTAGCCGAAGAATAAATAAAAATAACTTAGCAGTGAAATCGAAGAATAATTTTTATAGAGGTGCAAATAATCAGTCTTTTGGTGATTGGCAGTTTAAAAAAATCGAATGCTACTATTGTCACAGAAGTGAACATACAAGGAATGATTCAAGCAGGTTTGTAAACATTACAAGGAATGATTCAAGCAGGTTTGTAAACAATACAAGGAATGATTCAAGCAAGTTTGTAAACAAAACAAGGAGCCCAATGAAATCTACAATATAGAAGAGCCTGAAACAACAAATTCACACATTTACTCGTTGTTTTATCTGACAGATGGAAAGACAGAACCAATATTTGTCACAGTGAAAGTAAATGGCAAACCTGTTAAAATGGAAGTAGACACGGGAGCTTCCACTACTGTAATTGGGGAAGATACCTTCAGTTATTTGAATAATGGTGAACATCAATTAAGTTTAGTACAAACAGCTGGCAAGCTAAGAACATCCAGGCCAGGATTTTAGTTCTGGCAGGCGAGCTGGGTGGGAGCGGGCGGGCGTGGAGCTGATCGCCGTCCATGATCGGCTCCGGGCTGCCATTTTACACGGGCAGGCCAATTAAGGCCCACCCAGCTTGAGTCGCAGCTCTCAAGAACAGCGGGAAGGGGCAGGCAGCAGGAGACCAATGCCAATGGCAGCAGGAGGCCATTGGATCCAGTGGCCTATTCAAAAACAGCCCAGGCAGTCTTCCTAAGGCTGCCACCAATGTTGCATAGGAGGATGTCAGACAGCGCTCTCAGAGAGCAGGCCAGGCAGAAGGGCAGGTCGGCGGGGCAGTGTGCCCCGAGGTTTTCGGAGGAGTGCCTCGCTGCCCTCCTCAAGGAGAAGGGCAGCATGCCGTTACAGCCTTGTGCCAAGGGACGGGAGGAGGAGACCCCCACATAACAAAACGTACCTGGGAGGAGGAGGCAGAAAGGGTCAGCTCCCACGATGTGGTGAGACGTGCCTGGGTGCAGTGCCATAAGCGGTTTAACGACCTCTTGCAATAGGGATGGGTGAGTACTGTGATGGCATGGGTCACTTATCACAGTAGTTAGGTAGGCCCCCCCAGCCACACACACCAACCCCCCCCACCCCCAACCCAGAATTTTGCTTTCACATTCATTCCTTCCCTGAGTGGGCCAGCATTTATTGCCTATCCCTAGTTGCCCCTGAGAGGGTGGTGCTGACCTGCCTTCTGTATCTGCTGCATGTGCTGCAGGAACACCCACAGTGCTGTTCGGGGGCGAGTTCTAGGATTTTGACCTAGCCACAGTGGTGGAGCATTGAAACATTTCAAAGTCAGGGCACTGAGTGACTTGGAGGGGAACTTCCAGGTGGCGGTGTACCCATCCATCAGCTGCCCTTGTCCTTCTAGATGGTAGTGCTCATGGGTTTGGAAGATCTTATTGTGAGTGGCAAATGTGATGGAGGCAGCACCTGGGCAAGGGGGTCAGCCCTGGCTACTTGGAGTGAGTGTATGAAGGCTCCAAGGTCACGAATCGGATGAGATCTGCACTGTTTCACTCAGGCTGCAATGGCAATGCAGATACAGGGTGGACTTCAGGAAAAGGCCGCACACAATAATGCCGAGTGGCTGCAGACTGGCGGAGGGCAGCTCCACCTTCTTATTATGACCAAATATGAGCAGGAGGCACTCGAGCTGGGGAGGCGCCATGTGCCCAGGTCAACCGGCTGCGGTGAGGTTGGGGTGCCATTGGGAGGTAAGAGTGCCGTGCACTGAGATCACAATGTCCGTCAGTGCAAATATTCTGCTGTTGACTGTATATTGATTTCAGCATCCAACATGGGTTGCCCATTGATAATGAAAGGAGGAGCGCATCCTGATCCGAGTTCCAGGTATGCACATCAGCAGTGTAACGACTTCTACTAATCAAATGCCCTTGTTCTTCATTTCAGCCTCACCAGAGCACAGCCACACTCAGGAGGCAGAGGGGATGCCGCTGACCCCTGAGGGCCCAGAAGATATAAACACGCCAGCATCATAACCTCCTAGCCAGGCAGGCACCAGTGCAGATACCAGCACCTCAGTGGGGATAAGATCGTTGGCTAGTGTCTCAGTGCACAGTGCATGAGGGCACCTCACACTTGCTTGAGGTACGCAAGTATGCAATCATTAAATATTTTGGTCCTCAACAAGCCTCTGGGTGTTTCATTAGTTCTGCAGGTGAAGGGGGACCCATGGTGTTATGAGTGATTTGTTTGTCATTCAGCTTTATTGACAAGGCACATAGTTAATGTTCCTAATCAGGCAAATGTTGCTCTCAGATATTGAGTATGGATCCTGCAGCCCCGGCATGTGTTGAAGGTTCATCTTTGGTATGCTAGCTGAAGGAGCATTGGATCAAAGCCTCCTGGGTTTCCCTGCCTCCCTGGAGGTTGCCCAGGTCAGCGTCTATCCCCTCAGTGTTCTCCTGAGTGTGCTCGTCCTCAGACTCACTACTGGACTCATCATCTGCAGCCAGAGCATCTGCGTCCACATCTTCTTCCTCCACTGCGTCCCCCCTTTCCAGCACCAAATTGTGGAGAACGCAGCATGCAACCACTATCAGTGACACACGATTTGGGGGGTACTGCAGTGCGCCCCCTGAACAGTCCAGGCAGCAGAAGCGCATCTTGAGAATACCGATGGTTCTCTCTACCACCACTGTTGTGGAGGCGTGGCTCCTGTTGTACCGCTGCTCGGCCTCTGTTTTTGTATGGCGGAGGGGCATCTTAAGCCACTTTTTGAGGGGATAGCCCTTGTCACCCACCAGCCATCCATCTAGCTGGGCTGGAGCGCTGAAGAGCCTCAGCACCTGGGAGTGTCTCTGGATGTAGGTGTCATGAGAGCTGCCTGGGTACCTTGCGCAGACTTGAAGAATCTGCATCGCTAGAGTGTTGAATGAATACTTCACGTCCGTCTTCACTCAAGAGAATAAGGATGAAGGTATCGAACTCAGGGAGAGAGACTGCGAGATTCTTAAGCAAATTTAGGGAGTGACAAGTTACTGGAGATATTGGCAGGCTTAAAAGCAGACAAATCTCCAGGTCCAGGTGATTTGTGTCCCAGACTGCTAAGGAAGGCAAGGGAGGAGATTGCAGGGGCTCTGACCCAAATTTTTAATTCCTCTCTGGCCACGGGGGAGGTGCCAGAGGACTGGAGGACAGCTAATGTGGTTCTTCTATTTAAGAAGGGTTGTAGAGATAAGCCAGGGAACTACAGGCCAGTGAGTCTCACGTCAGTGGTAGGGAAACTATTGGAGAAAGTTCTGAAGGAAAGTACCTATCTCCACTTGGAGAGGCAAGGTTTGATCAGGGATAGTCAGCATGGCTTTGTCAGAGGGAGGTCATGCCAAACAAATTTGACTGAATTTTTTGAGGAGGTGACCGGGTGTGTAGATGAGGGTAGTGCAGTTGATGTAGTTTATATGGATTTCAGCAAAGCCTTTGACAAGGTCCCATATGGGAGACTTATAGAGAAGGCAAATGCACATGGGATACAGGGTAATTTGATAAGGTGGATTCAAAATTGGCTCAGTTATAGGAGGTAGACGGTGATGACAGAAGGATGCTTTAGTGACTGGAAGCCAGTGTCCAGTGGCGTACCACAGGGATCTGTGCTCAGTCCCCTATTATTTGCCATTTATATAAACGACATAGATGACTATGTGGCGGGTAGGATTAGTAAAATTGTGGATGACACAAAGATTGGCCGGGTGGTTAACAGTGAGGTTGAGTGTCTTGGGCTACAGGAAAATATAGACGGAATGGTCAAATGGGCAGATAAGTGGCAGATGGAATTTAATCCTGAAAACTGTGAGGTGATACACTTTGGAAGGAGTAATTTGACAAGGAAGTATTCAATGAACGGCACTAGGAAGTTCTGAGGAACAAAGGGACCTTGGCGTATGTGTCCATAGATCTCTGAAGGCGGAGGGGCTCGTTAGTGGGGTGGTGAAAAAGGCACATGGGACATTTGTCTTTATCAATCAAGGCATAGATTACAAAAGTAGGGAGGTCATGTTGGAGTTGTATGGAACCTTGGTAAGGCCACAGCTGGAGTACTGTATGCAGTTCTGGTTGCCATATTTTATGAAGGATGTGATTGGACTGGAGGGGGTGCAGAGGGGAATGACTAGGATGTTGCCTGGGATGAAACATTTAAGTTATGAAGAGAGGTTGGATAGGCTTGGGTTGTTTTCGTTGGAGCAGAGAAGACTGAGGGGCGACCTATTCGAGGTGTTTAAGATTATGAGGAGCATGGACAGGTTGGATAGGGAGCAGCTGTTCCCCTTAGTTGAAGGGTCAGTCACGAGGGGGCATAAGTTCAAGGTGAAGGGCAGGTTGTTTAGGGTGAATGTGAAGAAAAACTTTTTTACTCGGAGGGTGGTGGTGGTCTGGAATGCGCTGCCTGAGAGGGTGGAGACGGGTTGCCTCACATCCTTTATAAAGTACCTGGATGAGCACTTGGCATGTCATAACATTCAAGGCTATGGGCCAAGTGCTGGTAAATGGGATTAGGTAGATAGTTCAGGTGTTTCTCACGTGTCGGTGCAGACTTGATGGGCCGAAGGGCCTCTTCTGCACTGTGATTCTGTGATCCTATATTCACACACTATCTGCAAGTTCATGGAGTAGAATCTCTCCCTGTTGACGAGCTCCCGGCTCATCCGCTGGCGCCTTGATGGCCACATGTGTGCAGTCGATTGCACCCTGGACGCAGGGAAACCCAGCAAATGCTGCAAATCCCCTGGGTCGCTCTGCCTGGCTGGCCTCGTCCCAGCAAATGAATGAAAATCAATGCACGCCTGAACAGAGTGTCGGTCACCAGCTTGACACAGCTGTGTACAGCTGACTGGGAGACTCCACAAAGATCACCCACCAACCCCTGGAAAGAGCCAGAGGCATAGAAGTTGAGGGCAATCGTAACCTTCAGCGCCACTTGCATGGGGTGTCCACCCACACAGTTGGAGCTGATCTCAGGGCCATTCAACTGACAGATGGAGATCACTGTCTCCCTTGAGAGACAGAGCCTCCTTCGGCACTGCACTTCAGACATATTGAGGTAGCTGCAGCACCGCCTGTAAACCCTGGCAGCAGGATAGTGGCGTCTTCTGCGGCCCCTTCTGCCTTGCACTTCCTGTTGGCCCTGCGCCCCTTGTGCCTGCGCCTGTCCTCCCACAGGACACTCCCCTGGAGGCTGAATAGGGACACCTGGCCTCCTCCCCTTCTGGCCCTCTCTTCCCTCTTGGAGGAGGTGCCTCCAGTGGAGACCACAATCCCCATTACCAGGATAAGGGAAAGCTGTCTGAAACCTGCAAGGCCCCAAGTGGTGTCCTGAACTGAAGTCTGTTCTTTCTGTCAAAGCAGCTCTGAAGGAATTGAAATTGTCCTTTTCACACAAGCAGGTTGCAGTAAGTTTAAAAAGTAAAGTGCTAACAACTTGCATTAGCGAGCCCACTCACCCCGCTTATCTGTGGATGAGGTCTTTAAAAACGTGGCCTGCCCGTTGCGCCCGTGTGACGTGCCGAAAATCAGATGGGCTGCGAAAAATCACTGTCAATTACTGCCTCAGGGGCCTTTACTGGCCCATTAATTAAAGGCAGGTGCGCCTCAGAATTCAGCGCCCATACTCTGGAATATCGTGATGGTGCACATGACGTCAGGACGCACGCCCTACGCCATCGCGCGTCATTTTACACGTCGGTGTGCCGGACCCGCCCCCCTGCACGCTGGCAGCAAAATTCTGTCCAAATGGGTGAAGACGTTCAAGTAAAAAGCATAAGCAGAGTGAACTGTCCATTATGGAAGCCAATGGGCACAGCTACCCATGATGGTGCTAGTAAGAATGGTCTGATATTTTCCAACTTCGGAGCAAGTGGGCTACCAGAGCTACTTAGAAAGTACGCCACCATCTTCAGGGACAAACTGGAGAAAATCCAGGGCCGGCAGGCCAAGATTCATGTGAATCCTGAAGCAACCCCTCGCTTCATGAAGGCGACCGGTGCCATACACACTGCGAGAAAAACGTCAATACTGAGCTGAACAGGCTAGGGAAACGGGGCGTTATACAACCTATTTGGTTCTCAGAATGAGCAGCAACCATGGTCCCCGTCCTTCAACCCAACCAAAGTGTCTGAATTTGTGGAGATGACAAACTGACAGTTAATCAAGTAGCCAAGCTAGACAGGCACCCCATTCCAAAAATCGAAGACCTGTATATCAAACTGGCAGGAGGGACAATGCACAATAAGCTTGACATGAGTCATGCTTATCAACAACTAGAATTGGATAATGCCTCCTGGGAATTTATCACAATTAATGCCCACAAGGGATTGTACCAATATACACAATTGCCTTTTGGTGTCTCCTCATCTTATCCCATCTTTCAGAGAACAATGGAAAGCTTACTGCAGGGACTCCCCCAAGTTGTAGTCTATTTAGATGATGTACGAGTGACAAGGTTCATTGAAAAAGAGCATTTGGCAAACTTATAAGAAGTCTTAAAACATTTATTGCAAGCTGGAGTGCATCTAAAAAAGAAAAATGCACATACTAAGAGAGGGAGGTAATCTATTTGGGTCACTGGGCAGATTCACAGGCCCTCCACCTGGTTGAGGAGAAAGTGAGAACCATAAGAGAGGCACCTGTGCCAAAGTACACCTCAGAGCTCAAATCATTCCTAGGAATGATCAACTATTATGGGCAGTCCTTACCCAATTTGTCTACAATGCTAACCCCCCTGCATTCTCTACTCAAAAAGAACCAATATTGGTCTTGGGAGGTGGCCCAGGAAGAAGCTTTCATAAAGGTGTAGCAATTGTTGCTTTCATCCAATCTATTAGTGCATTATGACCAGATGAAAGAATTGGTGCTGACATGTGATGCATCTCCCTACAGAGTGGGAGCAGTGCTCTCTCATCGGATGGATGATGGCACGAAATAGCCAATAGGTTATGAAGCAAGGACACTGACCACAGTGGAAAAGGGATTCTCACAGATAGAAAAAGGCCTGTCCATCATCTTTGGTGGCAAGAAATTTCACCGATACGTACAAGGCCACCATTTTACAATCTTTTCAGATCAGAAACCACTGCTAGGTTTGTATAGTGAGGAAAAGGCTATACCACCCAGAGCCTCAGCAAGAATACAATGATGGGCCTTAATTCTGGTAGCATATGCATACACTTTTGTATAAAGGCTTGGCAATCAAATCTCAAACGCCGGTGCCCTTAGTCATTTGCTTTTACAAGAAAATTATGAGCACGTCTCAGTTCCACAAGAGCTTGTTTTACTGTTAAATTTCTGACTCCTCGCCAGTATGTGCTTGACAGATCAGAGACCAGACAAGTCGGGACCCTATCTCGTAGTTCCTATCTCAAGTACGAGAACAAGTGCTACATGGTTGGTCACAGGAGCCCAAATCTGATGAAATGAAACTGTACTTCAACAGAATACATGAAATGACCAGGCAGGGTGGCATCCTATTGTGGGGTACATGAGTGATAGTTGAACTACACAGTGCCCATCCAGGAATTTCCCGAATTAAGACCGTAGCACACAGCTATCTATGGTGGCCTGGGATGGATGACGAAATAGAGAGTTTAGTAAAGCACTGTTTGCAATGTCAGCAGCTGAAAAAGTTGCCAGCGACAGCTCCATTACAGCATGGGAGTGGCCAGGTAGACCCTGGTGCACTTACCCCTTGACTACGTTGGACCATTTCTGAGAACAATGTCTCTAATCATTGTCGATGCCCATTCAAAATGGCTGGGAGTATATGAGGTGATGTCACCAACATCGGGTACTACAATTGAGAAACTATGTCAGAGTTTTGCCATTCATGGACTACCAGAAGTTTCTGATAACAGCACAGCATTTAAGAGTGTTGAGTTTCAATGGTGTATCAGCCTCAACGATTTCACTCATGAGAAAACTGTACCATGCCACCTTTCCTCAAATGGATTGGCTGAAAGGGCAGTTCAACCATTCAAGGCAGACATGAAAAAGCTAACTGTGATTCCTTGGCAACCAAGCTAGCATGCTTTCTTTTTCATTACAAGACCACCCCTCACACAACAACAGGTGTCACACCTGTGGAGTTATTGTTGAAACGCTGTCTCAGGACGAGATTGAGCTTAATAATGCCAAATTCAGAGCAGAAGGTGGAAAGGAGGCAGGGAAGCCGGAAAACTAGACACGGCTGGCATGGTTGTGAGAGGAAATTTACTGTGGGAGAACCGGAATACGTGAAAAACTTCGGGGAAGGACCAAAGTGATTACCAGGTGAAATAAATGCGGTGACTGGACCTCGATCTTACCATGTGGAGGTGGAAGGACGGATCATCCGTAAACATGTGGACCATTTAAGGGAGAGAAACATAAATCAGCAAGATATGGTTCCACCAGTGATCATGACCGGGCCTGTGTTTCCTGTTGAGGATACTCAACACAGAACTGACATATCTGATGTTCCTGTAAGAGTTGACAGAACTGCAAGTGCCCACCGAAGTACCTGATGTTCAGTTACTCAGGAAAAGGAGATTCCTGACAAAGGATCTGAAGTTGTGGAGCTGCGAAGTTCCACATATACCAGGAAACCACCTGAAAGATTGAACTTTTAAATTCCTTCCTTGGTGTAAATATTATGTCGTCTTGAAAAATATGTACTTGTAAATATATGTATCACTGAGTTAAAGGGGGAGGAGTGTAATAATTATGGTTTTACTTAGTGTGTAATGTATCTATAAGAATGATACATGTTAAGGAAGATCACATGATATGTAGTAACCAATAGGAGGGTTGCGTGGGCTATCTGCTTGAAAGCACACGTGTAGTTGCTGTTGAGTATATTGTAAATAAACTTAATGTTTCCACCCAAGAATTGTCTGCAGATCAACTCTATCATTAATAGCACAACTCAGCCACCGCTACAACAGGCAGGCTGGGTTTATTTCCACTGGAGTTTAGAAGAGCGAAGGGTGACTTGATTGAAGTGTATAAGGAATTTACAAGTTCAATCTGTCAGGTGGTTTCCTGGTACATGTGGAACTTCGCAGCTCCACAACTTCAGATCCTTTGTCAGGAACTTCCTTTTCCCGAGTTGCCTAAACATCAGGTACTTCGGTGGGCACGTGCAGTTCTGTCAACTCTTCCACATCCACCTATCGATTCGGTGAATCTGGAAAAGATGTTTCCTCTTGCAGGTGAGTCCAGAACTAGGGGGCACCGTTTTAAAATTAGGGGTCACCCTTTTAGGACAGAGATGAGAATTTTTTTTTCTCTCACGAGGGTTGTGCGACTTTGGAACTCAGCCTCAGAAGACGGTGGAGACAGAGTCATTGAATATTTTTAAGGCAGTGGTAAATAGTTCTTGTTAGGCTTGGGAATCAAAGGTTACAGGAAGTAGATGGGAAGCTGCAATTTGAAACACAAATAGATCAGCCATGATCTTATTGAATGGCGGAGCAGGCTCGAAGAGCCGATTAGTACTAAATAATTTGTTTGTGTGATTGCTTAAAGCAAAATAGCAGAGAAGTAGGCGAGCATGCAAAAACTGGCAGAGGGGAGCAGGTTCCAACAGTCCAGGAGTGTGGTTTTTTTCTACCACAAAACTGAGCCACTTCAGGCTACCCTTGTTTGCTAGTTTTCCATGTTCCCTCCATTGCCACCAGCCCCAACTCGCAAGCCACCCCCCCCCACCCCCACCACCCCTGACACTCATCTGCTATTCTACTTTAAGTATTCACACATCCTCTGGGTTTCTGTCTTCTGGATGAGATGTTAAACTGAGACCCCAGCTGCTCTTGCCGGTGGATGGAAAAGACCTCATGAGTACTATTTCAAAGAAGAGTGCGGATGTTATTCCTGGTTGTCTGAGCCAATATTTATCCCTCAACCAACATTAGAAAAACAGATTACCTGCACATTATCACATTGCGGCCCTGTTGTGGGTAAAATGATTTTCATATTTCTTGCATTACAAGAGTAACTACACTTAAATTACTTCATTGGGTGTAGAAAGCTTTGGGATTTCCTGAGGTTGTGAACGGTGCAGTATAAATGTCAGTTTTTATTTTTCCTATGCATATTTTACTTTAATTACTCTTATGATGCCTCATTTGTCTTACATTATTATCATTTCTGTTATTTTTAATCATGCTCTTGACCTAATCACTTCACCAATCAGTTGCTTTACTTGTTGCGTTGTAACAACCTTTGATCTGGAAGTAGTAGACTAAGGAAAATTTGTAATTTCTTTAAAAGGTCTGTGGAAACTGAAATTGTTTTTAAGAATGTTTGAAAAGGACTTTTACAAGTTTGCATCAATTGTAAAGGGAGCAATTGATAATTCTCTTGGATATTAAGAAATACTGGTCCTTGTGACCTGATGACTCTTGACCTGGAAGGAGTACCAACAGGAAGAAAGTTCTTGTGGATTTCCTACATTGCAACAATAACTACACTACAGAACACTTCAGTGACTTGTAAAGCACTTTGGGATATCCTGAGGTTGTGTAAGAAGCTATAGAAATGCAAGCTGTTTTACTTTCTTTCAAGGACTTAATGCAGCATGCATATCTGATCAATTAGAACACAAAGCTGCTTGAGTTGTGCTTACGTTCACACTTATCACAGTTTCAAATAAGTTACAATATAGCTGAATTTTGAGTGTTACACATTGATCAGTTTGTCATTTAGTCAGGAAAATGAAAACACAACTCAAATCCATCTCAAATTGAGCTATTATGAAAACTGGATTGTAAACCTCCCCTGGTTACCGGTCAAATAACTTGGGAAGCAGGTGACATGCCTTAAATTGCTGTTAAAATTTCACCCCAGATTCAATCCACTGCTTCATTTATCATATGCAACATATAAAGAATATTGGGTGTGAATAGTTGTTTATTAGCAAGCTTGCAACTCTCCAGGGCATACAGCAAAATTTGTGTGTTTGTTATTATAGCCAGAGAATTCCAGTGTAAAAACATAAAGATATGGAAACAAGCAAATCCTGTTAGTATATTCTTTTCAAGTGGATGTCTTTTGAACTGCTTGATTAATATCCCATGGGGGGAGGGTTATATGTTACCAAGTTACTGTTCCCATGCACCATAAATTATACAGTTCTTAGTTGTCAACTTTTACAATCCATTAAATATAGTATTTATTTCCCCCACCAAATCATTGGTAAGTTTCAATAGACTGGTGGACTGAAACTTGGCAACAGACTGCTGATACAGTAACAGAGAGTGATTAGCTCAGCCGCCTGTTCTCCACAACTTCTTAGAGGTCTTGCAATGCCCATTGGAAGGAATTCAGCTGTTCTTTGGGTCTGCAATTTGATTGCAACTTCCATCATATTTCACTGAAGCAGTGACATCCTAATAAATGGGGAATAGACAGGAAAGTGATCCTAAGCTGCCCGGTGGGATACTGACAGGACTGGGTGGAGTGATAATAGCCTGTCTGATTAAACACAATCACGCCAGTTTCCCACTTGGTAGGTTAGATTAAAATTGCATCCAAACGTGAAAGGGAAAAAATATCCAAGACTGGAAATATTAAAAAAGAGGCAAGATGAAGATTAAAGTTATAAATGGAGAGAAGGCTACACAAAACAAACAATAAAATAGATATAAAACAAAGTGCTGTAAAAATTCAACTGATCTGGCAGCATCTGTGGATCGAAAGAGGCGGCCATTTTGGACTTGAAACGTTAACTGTTTCTCTCTCCACAGATGCTGCCAGACCTGCTGAGGTTTTTCAGCATTTTCTATTTTTATTTCAGAGTTCTAGCATCTGCAGTGTTTGGTTTTAGCTTAGAGTAAAATAAAGAGGCATGTTGGTAAACAAACAAGGAATTGAAAAGCTGAAGTGAATCAACCACAGTTATCATGTGTTCTACTGTAAAACAGTGATAATACATTGTAATAAAATGAAGCACAATAATTTCAAAACATAGAATCTTTCCATGTGACACACACCCTGTGCTTTGATTTAATTCCTAAAAAGATGAGTATAGTCTGCAGGATCATTCTGTCCGGTTCGAATGAATTACCCTTATTTCTCACATGAATTTCTGGGGAGATGGTGATGTAATGGTAATATCACTGAATTAGTAATCTAGAGACTCAGGTTAATGTCCTGGGGAGAAGGGTTCAAATCCCACCACAGCAGCTGGTGGAATTCGAACTAGGTTAACAAAATCTAGAATACAGTTAGTCTCAATGATGGCAATTATGAAACTATCAATGATTGTTGTGAAACCCATCTGGTTTACTAATGTCCTTGAGAGAGGGAAATCTGCAATCCTTACCTGGTCTGACACACATGTGACTCCAGACCCACAGCAATGTGGCTGACTTTTAACTGCCCTCTGGCAACAAATGTTGGCCTTGCTGGTGACACCCAAATACCACGAAGGTTCAGTAAATTTAATTTGTTAATTTGGGACAGTTTTCTAAATATCTGATGAATTATCTTGAATATTATTGGGGCAAGCTCTACAGTATAATTGAAAATATTATTGCAAAAAGATCCCACTTTTCCTCATACATTCTACAACCATTAATGACTCCGCCTGTTCCATCATCTCTTTCCATAAATATAAATGTTCCTTCTGCTTTTGTACCAACATTGCTTTTATCATTTAATCACTCCTTCCACTCCATCCCATGAACCTGAAATGTTTACTCTCTCTCTCCCACCTCCCCACCCCACATAAATGCTGCCTGACCTGTTGAGTGTTTCCACCATTTTCTGTTTTTTGTTTCAGACTTCCAGCAACTGCTGTATTTTGCTTTTGTTATTACAAAAAGATTTCTATTATATTCATCTTTAATGGCTTCTTTCTTGCCATGAAGTATCGTGGGATGCTTACCTTGTCTGACAGTATTGCTCCCAGATCTTTGTCAATTGTATAGGTCCATGAAATTGAACAATATTACTAAGAGAAACCAAACAATATTACAGTATTAAGGGAGTCATTTATGTGGCCAGGTGCACAATTCCTTTGTGTTCATTTCTAGAAAATCTTCAGTCTTGACTATATGGTACCATCTGTAAAGAGAAACCACCTCAGTTTTTCCTTAATTAGTACCCTTCATTCCCATGCTCTCACATTACACTCAGTATACTTGGTAACCTGTGTGTATTTGAACTAGTATAACACCCTCCTCATATAAGCTAATTATGCTTTTTTCCTTTAGCTAGTACGGTGATGGATTCTCTAATCAGCAGGGGCAGGTAAGCTGGCTTGCAAAGTTCTTTAGTGCTACTCTGGAGATTGCGCCTCGTATTCTTTATAAAACTAGAATTATCACCATGCTGCAGAGAGCACTTTCTCACTGTAGTTTATGCTTGATTTTGTTTTGCACAATATTTATAAGATACACTCACTGGCTATCAGCAGGTCTGCCGGTATCATTTAAGCTTTACAAAAGGTGGGAAGTGGAAAGGGTTGATGACAACAATGCACTGGACAGGTGCCTCTGCTCTCCCCACTTGGGTCAAAGTTTCTGGCTGGAAGGTCAAGTAGGAGTTTGCATGTGTGGAATTGACAGAGAAATGCCAAAGAAACTCAACAATCACACTTAAAAACTCAAGGGTCTCCTGAGTTAAATGCAGCAAGTATCTTGGTACAACTGCAGTTGTGTTAGCATCCATTCAATGTGTGGCGTTAGGCATGAGAGGTCCTGGAGAAAGTGGTTTCACACTGGTTGCAGCTCAGGCAGTCTGCTGAATGGATTTGGAGCTGAAAATCTTGCAGACTCTTTTCTAATATGAATATTGCAGCAGCAATCTAAGCACAGTGCCATACGTTAAGTACACATGCATAGTTGTGTTGACTGAATACTGCAGTGGGATAACTGTGATAACATTGCAACGTTGCCTGATCACAATGCTCCAAAAGCAGATGCCACTCTAGGCAAATAGTTGCAAGATAACTTCGGGAAAAGTATGCAAATAGGGGAATTGGAGATAAAAGGAGCAGGACCCTTGCAGGTTAAGGGTCTTTCCTTACATATTATCATGTGCATAGTGGAGATGTTAATTCTTGAAAGTGGTCTGACCATCTTAAACTTAGGGGCATGTCCTTATGACCCAATATCTATGATAGTGTAGTCCTTGGCAGAAGGAGAAGTCTCCGGGTCCTGATGGACTACATACTAAGGTCTCAAAAGAGGTGGATAACAAGGTAGTAGATGCGCTGCTGTTAATTTTCCAAAAACTTGCTAGTTTCGGGAAAGGTTCCATCAGACTGGAAAGCAGCAAATATAACTCCTCTATTCAAGAAGGGAGCGAGGCAGAAAACAGGAAACTATAGGCCGGTTAGCTTGATGTCTGTTGTGAGGAAGTTGTTAGAATCGATCATTAAGGGGTTGTAGCTGGACATTTTGAAAAGCTTAAGGTAATCGGGAAGAGTCAGCACGGTTTTGTGAAAGGAAAATTACATTTAATCAACTTATTAGAGTTTTTTGAAGGAGTAACACACACTGTGGAAAAGGGGAGCCTGTAGACATACTATACTTGGATTTCAAGAAGGCATTTGATAAGGTGCCACATCAAAGGCTATTATAGAAAATAAAAGCTCATGGTGTAGAGGGTAACATATTAGCATGGAAAGAAGGGGGGCTGGCAGAAAACATAAATGGGTCTTTTTCAGATTGGCAGGATGTGACAAGTGGAGTCCCACAGGGGTCTGTGCTGGGGCCTCAACTTTTTACAATTTACATCAATGACTTAGATGAGGTGAGCAATGGCATAGTAGCTAAATTTGCAGATGGCACAAAGATAGGTAAGAAAGTATGTTGTGAAGAGGCCATAAGGAGGTAGCAGATGGACAGAGATAGGTTGAGTGAGTGGGCAAAGATCTGGCAAATGGAGTTTAATGTGGAAAAATGTGAAGTTGTCCACTTTGGCAGGAAGAATAAAAAAGCAGAGTATTACTTAAATAGAGAACAGCTGCATAATTCTCAGGTGCAGAGGGATCTAGATGTTTTAGTGCATGAGTCACAAAACATTAGAATACAGGTACAGCAAGTAATTAAGAAGGCTCATGAAATGCTATCCTTTATTATGAGAGGAATTAAACATAAAAGTAAGGATGTTATGCTTCAGTTATACAGGGTATTGGTGAGACTGCATCTTGAATACTATGTGCAGTTTTGGTCTCCTTATTTAAGGAAGGATGTAAATGCGTTGGAGGCGGTTCAGAGGAGGTTTACTAGATAGATACCTGGAATGAGCAGGTTGTGTTATGAAGAAAGGTTGGACAGACTGGGTTTGTTTCCACTGGGGTTTAGAAGAGTAAGGGGTGATTTGATTGAAGTATACAAGATCCTGATTGGTATTGACAAGGTAGATGTGGAAAGGATGTTTCCTCTTGTGGGTGAGTCCAGAACTAAGGGGTACTGCTTTAATATTAGGGGACGCCCTTTTAGGACAGAGAAGAAGAGAAATTTTTTCTCTCGGAGAGTTGTGCAACTTTGGAACTCTCTGCCTCACAAAGTGGTGGAGGCGGGGTGAATGAATATTTTTAAGGCAGAGATAGATAGATTCTTGTTAGGCAAGGGAATCAAAGGTTATCGGAGTAGATGGGAATGTGGAATTCGAAACAAGCAGATCAGCCATGACCTTATTGAATGGTGGAGCAGGCTTGAGGAGTCGAATGGCATATTCCTGTTCCTATTTCTTATGTATGTTTGGTGTAACAATATTATTCCCTTACAATCAGGTATTTTATATGCCTGCCCCTTCTCCACCTACCATCCCACTATCTGTCCACACTTTTCAAAGTTGGATCAATAAAATATCTGTTAAGACAATGTCAAATATAATTTTGAAGCTGCTTATTTCACAGCAAGTGAACATACAGAGTAACAGTTATGATCAGACTCATGTCAATTACTATAAGTTGTCTTCACATAATAATTTTACAATAATGTTCACGCTACACTTCCCACGTCAATGGGTCATTTTACTTTGTTTTAAAACAAAAAACTCAGCTACCGTCTGGCAGCTTTCTTCTGAAACTAGTGAAAATGTCCATTCAGTTTTCTGTCTGAAGCCTTGCCTGATTAGATATGTTAGTGGCGGGAATTTTCTACTCTCCCTGATCAGCAGCTGGGAAAAGAGTTAAAATGGAGTAACTCCACGACTTGCTCTGCTCCCATCGATTCCAATTTTAGCACTGCTGTGCATGGCACATATGAGATCCTGCTAGACTCTGCTTTCTAAGCACCTGTGTGGCGGTATTCAAATAAGGCCTGACAGTTAAAATCAGCCAGGTCGCTGACTAGGATTTTGCACAATTGCCATCGGTTCTTGGTGGTTTCCTACCAAGAGTTAAAAAGAGACTTTTCTGACTTTGTGTAATTTGTTTACCCCTGTATCAACAACCAGTAAAGGGGGTGTACACCAGACAATGCCTGGAACTAGGGACTTCCCAATGTCTGTAAGCGTTTTATCGCTTGCTGAGACAGGTTAAGGAATTGGTTATCTACAATATTTAAAGTATACTGGGTGAATGGGCATGGAAGAGCAGTGAGTTGACATGGAAGTATGAGGGGCCATTGGGGGTGAAGGGGGGGCATGCATTATGAAGTTGTTATGACATCATGACTCCCCAAGGCCAAAGAGTCCTTCACCATAAAAACAGTGATTATTTTTTATTCATTCATGGGATGTAAGCATTGCTGGCTAGGCCAGCATTTGTTGCCCATCCCTAATTGCCTTTGAGAAGGGCGTGGTAAGCTGACTTCTTGAACTGCTGCAGTCCATGCAGTATAGGTACACCCACAGTGCTGTTATGGCGGGAGTTCCAGGATTTTAACCTGTAAACACTGATTTCACTCATTTAAGGTTATAAAGGATGTTTAAAGGATTTTCTGTATTTAGGTCAACTGTGAAGAGAATTCCTCATTTATTATATCTTGTTATATCAGTAAGTACTGCAAAAAAATAAAGAAAATAGTCATGAGCAGCTCATCACACAATGTCATTTCCTTAGTTCTGTTGACTCATCACCTGGGCTGGCAAGACCAAAGGGAAGAAAAGTTAGGAAATAAAATAGCAGTTAAAAATAAACCTGGTAGCTATGCTATTTAACTTTACAGCAAAGTGAAAATAAACTTCAGGCGCTGAGTTAAATCATGCTTGCTAGCTAAAATACTGTGATGTGTGACCTAAATGTGGAATCTCTAGAGACATAATTTTTTTTATTCAGTCATGGGATGTGCACGACACTGGCTGGGCCACCGTTTATTGCCCATTCCTAATTGCCCTTGTTCAGAGGGCATTTGAGAGTCAAACACATTGCTGTGGGTCTGGGATCACATGTAGGCCAGACCAGGTAAGGACAGCAGATTTCCTTCCCTAAAGGATGTTAGTGAACCAGATGGGTTTTTACAGCAGTGGTTCCATGGTCACCATCAGACTTTTAATTCCAGACAATACCACTGTGCTGTCACCTCCCCAAATTGATGCTAATGCAAATTATATTTTACAGCTGTTGTAGAAACTGCCATTGATTGTGTGCGAGATCCTGAGGTTATGGTTAAAATTCCATTCTAATTAATACTCAAGGGTATAAATTCCTATCTTTCTTTTCAGTATGAAATTAAGGCTTGTTTGGAATACAAGTTTCATTTTCTGTAAAAGCGAAACAGTGAACACTATTTATTTAAATAGATTGTCCTATTGTTCCACGGGATTTGCAATAGAGTAAACAGGTATAAATCAATCTGGAGTGATGAAAGAACCAAGCAATATTGAAAAGCAATTTCCTATTGGAGTTGCTATTACATCTCAGTGACTATCTGGGGAAGGGGGGTTGCGGGGAGGGGGGGGTGGGGTAAGCAACATTATGGGGCAGCATTTTGAGGTCAATAGGCGGGACTGGGAGCAACCGGAAAACAGTCTGTTGCCCATGATCAGACCCCGACCGCGATTTCACACTGGCGGGCCTTAAAACACAGCTCCACACAGGCCAGGAATGGCCGAGTGGGGCGGAGCCTGTTGGCCATTGGGTACAATGGCGGCCTGATGGCCAGTTTAAAAATGGCCCAGGCAGCCCCTGGAAGGCTGCCACTGGAGGACATGTGTTCAGTGTTCCCAATGGAGTCAAGCGAGGCTGGACACAGCAGGCGGGAGGGCAGGTTGGACGGGCATGGCCCCCTGCTTTTCCAATGAGTGCCTCGCTGTCCTCCTGGAGGAGGTAGTTACCAGGAGGGACACCCTTGTCTTCAGGGATGGGAGGAGGCCACCGCACCTCACCAAGAGGGCAAGGGAGGAGTTGGGAGCAATGCTGAGCAGCCATGACGTGCTTCGTTGCACATGGTTACAGTGCCGGAAGTGCTTCAATGACCTGCTGCATTCAGGAAGAGTGAGTGCCATGTTGGATTCGGTCAGTGTGCAAAATTATTAAGGTGTGGCCTTGAGGTAACTGCATCACTGCCTGTAAACCCTGGCAGCAGGATAGAGGTGTTTTCTGTGGTCCCTTCCGCCTTGGACTACCTGCTGGCCCTGCGCCCCTTGTGCCTGCACCTCTCCTCCCACAGGTGCCTCCCCTGGAAGCTGCATTGTGACACCTGGCCTCCTCGCCCTTCTGCCCCTCTCTTCCTCCTCAGAGGAGGTGCCTCCAGTGGAGCCATAATCCCCATTACCAGGGTAAAGGAAGGCTGTCTGATATCTGGAAGGGTCCACATGGTCTGAATCCTCCGCAGTCTAACAGACAGCAATGAGTCCTGAAATGAGGCCTGGAAATGTTAAGAATGAAGCCCCAAACGGAAATGAGGCTGCCAAGTACCAGTAAGCAACCAGCTGCAAACCATCTCCAAAACTCCACACTACTCACATTGGCAACGTTGCTGATCCTTTTTATCCCACCCATCGGTGAGGTTTATGAAAATGTCGGCTAGCCGGCTGCCCGGTTTGCCTGTGCGAAGAGCTGGATATTGCATGGACAAGGGAAAATCACAGTCAATTAGATGCTTAAGGGCCTTAAGAGGCCGCTTAATTAATGGTGGGCGCCACTCTGACACTCCCACGCGTGCACCTAGCGAAATATCACACAAGTATGCGATGATATCGGGACGCTCCCCTGATGTCATCGCGCACTATTTTACTACCGCTCGGGTCAGGCGCACACCCGCTCTGCAGGATGAAAATTCTGCCCATGGAAGCCAAATTATAGTGCATATCTAGTTAGGGTGAAATGCTGACATCACTCAAGAAGCTTGACACCGTCCAGGACAAAGCAGCCCATTTGATTGGCACCACATCCACAAACATTTATTCTCTCCAACACCGATGCACAGTAGCAGCAGTGAGTACCATTTACAAGATGCATTGCAAGATTTCACAAAAGCTCCTTCGACAGCACCTTCCAAATCCATGACCACTACCATCTAAAAGGACAAGGGCAGCAGATAGATGGGAACACTACCACCTGGAAGTTCCCCTTCAAGTCACTCACCATCCTGACTTGGAAATATATCGCCGTTCCTTCACTGTCACTGGGTCAAAATCCTGGAACTCCCTTCCTAACAGCACTGTGGGTGTACCTACACCACATGGACTGCAGCGGTTCAAGAAGGCAGCTCACCACCGCCTTTTCAAGGGCAATTAGGAATAAGCAATAAATGCTGGCCCAGCCAGTGAAGCCCACATCCCGTGAATGAATAAAAAAAACTCACTAAAATTTGTTTGTCAAATAACATGAGAATCATATTAAGTGTTGTATACCTTGCAGCATAGTATGATTTAGATGTTTACCACTTGTTATGTGGTTGACATAGGGATAGCCAATGGCCATAAGCCCGCCAATAACATGTATACGGGTTTAACTAGTTCACTAGATCTCTATTCAAAGTACAGAAGCAGGTCATTATCAGGGTGAAATTCCTTTGTTTAGTCATTTGATAGCACAGAACTTGAGTATTGCTGAAAAAAGAGACATGTCTAAGCTTTTCATTTTACACTGATCAGGACACTCACAAGAACACTAAAACAAGGGGATTCCCCTTTTTTAGGTATTGTTGACTGTCCTGATGAGTGCAAGGCAAAAGAGCTTAGACATGTCTCTTTTTTCAGCAATACTCGTTTGTTTAAAATGGAAAGCGGGAGAATGCCTATTTTTCTTTATGGCTCACTAATGGATAGCATTCTCCTTGCATGTTTTGAAGTTCACATTCCCACGATTTTACTGATTACAAAGAACAGTCAGCTTTGTCCAATTTTTCTGTTAAAGAAGGAACTCCAGGCCTCTTCAGAGGAGATGAAAAGCAGCAGGGAAAGTTCTTCTCTGTTGGCTGAACACTGAATGGCAGCAATAACTGTTGTGAAGATATCCACAGAATCATAGTACAATAAAAGAATGATTCAGGGAAAAGATAGTGCAGAAATGGATATTACAAACATACAGAATAACAAACTCATAGTTCAGCCATGGTTTATCAAATTCCTCTCATGTTAACCTATTATAACCATGAGGATGCCACAGTCAGTCATAATCACAATAAAAGGACAGACAATATCAATTTATATAGGTTTTATATATCCCATTATTTCTAATGCCAGGCCATCCTGAGTGATAACCTATTAGCTGGATCAATGGCAGTCAGTGAAACTGACAGTTTATCATTAAGTGCCCTCCTTTAAAAAAGTAATATTTAGTTGGTATCATAGCTTAGAAGTTCATAATTGACACTGCATCATGTAATGTTGGGAACTGTATTTCTCATTTTGATGATACACGATAGTGATAAAAATAATTTTTTTGGATAATGTAGCAAAAGAACCAAAGGGGAGATGAGATTTTTATTTTTTACACAGTGAGTTGTTATGATCTGAACTACACTGCCTGAAAGGATGATGGAAACTACTTCAATAGTAACTTTCAAAAGGCAATCTCATTTATACCTGAAAAAGATTTGAAGAGCAGGGAAAAAGAGCAGGGGAGTGGCAAAATTGGATAATTGGATTGCTCTTTCAAAGAGCTAGCAAAGGCACAATGGACCAAATGGCCTCCCTCTGTGTTGTCTGATTCTATCATTTCAAACGGTTGATTATCCTAGTTAACAATGTCTCACGATGAATAGAATCTTATGGTGAATGGTCAATGAATCATACCAAAATCCTTTTCACTTTCCATTATTCCTAATGGACACCCCTTCAATGTGTAGACTTTTTAAAAATCTTTCTCCAAAGTTCTCCATTTATTTTTATCCAAATTAAAACCAGCTGCTAATCCTTAGTCCATCTTCTCAAATGTGTCATCATCATGAAGATTATCAATATCTTGGAGATGTGTCACCAGAACATATAGCTCAGTGGCATCAGCAAATCTATAGTGCTGGCAAAAATACTCTCCACCACACTATTTATGAATGGATTGAACAGGAGGTGACCCAAAAGGACTTTTATTTCTGTAAATCACCCTTAAGTACAAAACCACTTTTGCATTCCAAAGTTATGCCTTAACATTTGTCTGATAAATAATCTGAAAATATGGCACACTGTAAATTTCTCATGGTAAATATAGTTTATGTAATTAGGGAAGCCTAGATGAGTGCAAAGTAGTTCCTCATCAGCAAGGAATAAGTGGAATAAGTGCAAATCTGTAGTTTAGAGTAAAGTTGCAATGAAAGCCAAGGCATGGGCAGTAGAACAAGAAACTTTTACAGGTTTGAAGGAGGAATTTAGTTCTTCTCAACAATTGGGATTGAAGGTTATTAGTAAATGCACTAAGGGGATACTGTGAAGAGGTGACTTGGAAGAAGCAAAGATCTACTGTTGCCTGCAAGTTACTACAGGAGCATTTGATGAAGCCATGACCACAGCCTCAGTTAAATTTATGTAAGGGAAAATAACACAGCCATAAAATGTAGGGGGATTGGTTAAATAATCTTTGTTCGATGTGTGTTTTACTATTATTTGGCACCCTGAGGGGTAAATACACAAATACTATAAATTGTCACACAGAAAAGTCTGGGCATACTACTGGGAGAGCTTTTTTCAATTGATTTAATTTGTGCAGCAAAACTCCTGTTCATCAAAAAGTTGATTGTATTTGTAGCAATTTAATTATTAATGCCAGGAAAGCTACACTTGACAAATTAATCTAGAAAATTGATGAAGCTTACAACAGATTGCAAGCATACAGCGCTGACACCAACTGAAGAAAAGGCCCACAAGGAAAATGGTTGCTAATGTGAAAGGCACATTAACCAAAATGTTACAAGAGACAAGTCTTTCTGTGTTCTAATCAAATTACTTAGTTTGATCAAACCTGACACATTGTTAACAAAATCACTTAGCAAGTGTGAATGCCTTATTAATTTGTATTCACAAGTGACTCTCAAAGTAAGAAAAAAGTGATTGGTAACCTTTGCCAGGCTTTCACAGCATGGAATCGACCTTATTAAAGTCACAAATTACATCCTATGTGACTGTGGTAACCTAACCCACCTTGTCCTTCCCAATCTGCCTACAGCTTCTAACAGAGTTGATCATGCCATCCTCCACCAACATCTCTCCACCCTTGTCCAATGGATGGGATGCATTCACTTGGTTCCATTCTTATCCATCCAGTGGTAAGCCAGAGAATCACCTACAATGATTTCTCTTACCACTCCAGCACTGTTACCTCTGATGTCGCCCAAGGATCTATCTATCCTTGGCTCCATTCTATTTCTCATCCACATCTTGCCTCTCAGCAACATCACCTGATAACACAAAGTCAGGTTTCACATACACGCTGATGGCACCCAGCTCTACCTCAGCACCACACCTCTCAACTTTTTATATTTTCTCTAAATTGTTATACTTCTTGTCTGACATCTAACACGGGACAAGCAGAAATTTCTCCTAACTAAATATTGGAAAGACCAAAGTAATTGTCTTTGATACCTGCCACAAACTCTGCTCCCTAACTACCAGCTCCATCCCTCTTCTTGGCAACTTTATTAGTTTGCAGCAGATCATCCACAATCTTGGTGTCATATGTGACTGAGAGATTAGCTTCCGACCACACATTTTCATCATTACTACTAAGACCAACTACTTACATCACTATCCCAACACTCTTCTGGCTGGCCTCCCATTTCCTGCCCTCCATAAACTTGTGTTCATCCAAAACTCTGCTGCCAATATCCTAACTCCCACCAAGTTCTGTTCACCCATTGCCCCTGTGTTCACTGGCCTATATTCACTCCCAGTCCAATGACATCTTAATTTTTAAAATTCTCATCCTTGTTTTCAAATTGTTCCATGGCTCACCCATCTCTAATTCTTCAGCCTTACAGCTTTGAGATTTCTGAGTTACTCCAGTTCTGGCCTCTTGCATACCTGACATTTTAATCTTTTCCAGCATTTGTGGCTGTAATTTCTGAGGTCCTAAGCTCTGGAATTCCCTCCCTAAAACTCTTTGCCACTTTATCTCCCTCTCCCACTTTCAGATGCTCCCTAAAACCCACCTCTTTGATCAAGCTTTTGGATTTCTCTTTTAGTACCTCCGTATAAGGCTCAGTGTCAAATTTTGTTTGATAATGCTTCTGTGACATTGATCATCATAAAGGTGAATAAAAATGCAAGTTGTTGTTACTGAGAGGAAAAATCAAAGTGTTTATTTAGAATGTCCCATCCTGTCTTCATTTTGGCCATTCACAATTTTTCTGGGAATTGTACTCTACTTTTCGGCCTTTGTAATTTTCTTCTACAAGCTTTCTGATTTCAATTTTTATATCTTAGCTTTTGCTGTTTGTTTAGACTGAATATTTGGGCCTGGATTTTCAGTAAGTTGGGCCTACTCGGGAGACGTTCAAAAAGGCGGGCAGGGTTCCCAATTCTGGAATTTCTGCACCCATTTCTGTTTCTGGAAATTTTTGCCGGCACAGGAAAGGATGTGGGTATGCAGCATTCCCTCCCTTACTAGCTCCATTGTGGCGGTGCACAATTCAACACACACCCATACAGACAATTTTTGAGGACTGGGACCCCAACCACAGGAGAACCCTAAACCCAGGTGGGGAACCAAAAAAAAAGCCACCTGTTTCTGGCATTCTTTCACTGACAGGATTTGAAATACAAATAAAAATTCTTTCAGTTTCAATGGTTAGATGCTGTATTGTAAGTTAGATGTGTTTTTACTGCAGTGATTAAGGCAGGCTCTGTCCTGCAAAGGTAAGTTGGCCATTATATTGATCAGCATTGTGTAAGTGTTGAGATGCATTAGAGTACTTTTCCAATGCCTGAATCTTGCGTTCCGAGGTCGGGTGCACGCCTGACCTGAACGCAGGTAGAATTGCCCAAAATTATGTCAGGCGGGTGTTCCGAATTCATCACACTCGCGCGCGACATTACAGTCGGTGGGTGTGTGCGGGAGTCAGGTGCATGCCCGTTGACAATTAAGTGGGCAATTAAGCCCATTAAGGAGATAATTGTCAGCAATTTTACATGGGCCACCCACTTTTACAGTTGGCAGATGGGCCAAAAGACCAGGTGGCCTTCACAATTTCACTACAAACTACATCCAAAGTGGGATGAAATGTCCAGGGTTAAGTAAAATAAAAGAAGATGTTCGAGGGATGATCTGCTATGTAGTCTGCTGCCAGGTGCTTGCATTTACAGTATTGTCATAGTCGGCAGCAGTTTAGTGAGCTCATTTCATTTTTAAATTACTGCAGCTCCCTGAGGCAGCTCCATGGCAGCCGTCAGCCTTCAGGGAGTGCGAGCCCACACTTGCCCTTCTCTCGGCACCCGTCCTCTTCCTGCACTGACATTAATTGAAATCAGCCAGTGTGAAATTGAGTTTAGGGGTCGATCTTGGGCAGAAGCGCATTTTGTGTCCGCTTCTGGGCCCACCAATGATATGTGCCCAAAGATTGCAAGACTCAGGCCCTTCAGGAAAAAGCTATTGTGCATTCAAAACTGAAGAAAATACTGCTTGGGAATTCTACTGTCATGATCTGAAGTGATTTAAATGTCCACAAAGCTTTAAATTTGAAAACAAAAACTAGTCTATAGCTTTCACTTAGAGCAAAACAAAACACCTGCTCCTGGACTGCATTAATTGACAGGCCATCTGGTGTAACTTAGAACAAAAAATAGCCATCTGTTTTTGCAGATTCAATAGACTTCACTGCTTCTATTTGGAAGGGTTTGTTTGGACAGCTGGGATCATAATAAATGCTTGGCTGAGTTTCATAAGCTACAGATCCACTTATCGCAGCCTTTGTAGGTAGTTTGACCTACAGTTTTAAGTGGTTATTAAAAGATTATCTTGCTTTTTACATAATTACTGAATAAATGTTTGCTTTTACAATAACTTAATCATTTGAGGACAGTTAATAGTTTTGAATGGCTCCTTTGAATGAGTTTTTTTCCCTTCATGCATTGTGTTTGAGTGGGAGCTCTGCTAGATTATTAAAAAAAAATTACATCCATTTCAAAGACGTTGCTCCTGAGGGCAGCGCATAGTGGATACTGGGTTTGTAGTTTTGGAGGATACATAGGAACATGAAGGGGGCACGTGACAGGAGGCTGAGGGGGTGAGGGCCTGACATTCATCATTACAACTGGGTCAATGTCCCAGTAAATGAAGGTGGGGATTCTAATCTGCCAGCCTCATGATCTTCCCACTTGCTGACTGACAGAAATCCATGTCCCACCTCAGGTCTGCCTCTGGAGGTGGCAGTTCCCAATCCATCCACCTGCTCCTCCCCAGAAGGAAAATATGGCGAGTGGGGGCCTTTTAAAGGAGATGTATCTGGCAAGTCAGGAAATTTCCCGACTCAACTGTCCTGCCTCTTCCATGAAAATCCAGCCCTAATTTCTTTGCTTTATTAGTTTACTTTATTTCACCAAAGAGACGTAAGAATGTGGAACTTCGAGGAGAAATTGAAGCAAATAGCATAGATCCATTTAATGGGAAGCTGGATATGTACATGAGGGAGAAATGAATAGAAGGATATGCTGATAGGATTAGACAAAGAGGGGTGGCAGGTGGCTAGTGTGGAGCATAAACACTGGCTTGGACCACTTGAGCCAAATGCCCTGCTTCTGTGCTGTAAGTTCAATGTAATCCATTCTGCATTCTTTCCAAATCCTCTATCCAGCACCAACATCTGTCTAGAGTTGAAACATGCTGTCAGTTTTAAAAAAAATAAAACAGAGCAGGAGAATTTTTTTTTTAAACATTGGAAGTGGGTTTCTGTCAATCTCCAATTTTCCAGTATCCTCACTGTGAAAAATCCAAGTTTTCTCAATGTTCTGAGACCAGAGTTATGAAATCCCACACACTCGGAGCCACTTGTCTCATCAGTTTGTCCTTCACCCATTTCTAAACACTTTGTAGTACTTTTGTTTTTTTATATTTCATCTGGGGATTGGAGACAGCAACCACCCTGTGCTGGTCTCCCTGTTAGATTAGAGACGGGTTGTCTGCCACAGCCTCTGGAAACAGATAAACAAAGGAAGAATGCTCTGCCTCAGTCTTTCATCACAAGACAGTGAAAGACACTCCAACTTAGGTCAAGATAATTTATCTCTTCAAGAGGCTTTTACTATGCAAAATGCTCTTTCATTTCCTCCCATACTCCATACTTTCTGCAACAATCTGACACACTGACATGTTCCCTTGCTTCCTGATACACTTTTTGGATGCTCAGTCACCCAGGACCACTAATACACTGCACATGGCTCAAGGGCAGAATTTTATGTCCCGCAGGCGGGCATGTGCCTGACCCGATTGGGCGTAAAATAGTGTGCGATGACATCAGACGAGCGTGCATCATCGCACATTCTCGCGATATTTTGGTCGGTGGGCACGCGCAAGAGTCGGCAGCGTACCCACCGACAATTAAGAGGCCTATTAAGGCCATTAATGTATTAATTAAGAACGACTTTTCACTGCCCGTCCAATCTTATGGGCGGGCGGGCAAATCGGTCAGGTGGCCTTTGGATTTTTGAGGAAACTTCATCCACAGGCGGGATGAGGTTTCTGAGATTAATTTTTTAAAAATGTTTTGGCAGAATTTTTATTATCTACATGTTCAAGTGAGTGAGTACTATGTGGGCACATTTTTCCCTGCATTTCATAATCTTTCTTTTTGTTTCTAAAATTCTTCAGCTCCCTGAGGCAGCTCTCTGCCTTCAGGGAGCTTTCATTGCGCGCTCCCCCTTGCCCACGCTGACTTCAGCGCTCGCTCTCCTCCTGCCGCCCACCCGGCAGCGCTGACTGGCCATTAATTGTGAAATCGCGGTCAGGGGCCGATCGCAGGCGGCGGCCCATTTCCCGGCCGCTCCTGGGCCCGCGGTCCTCTCTGCCCACCCGATGACCTGAAAATCCAGCCCCAAGCTTTGCCTCTTGCTTCCTGCAACGCTTCACTATGTTCAAACATGCTCCAGATTTTCTGACACTCTGCACATTATACATTATCCGCTACATAGAATTACATCAGAGACACAGCATCAAAACAGTCCATTCAGCCCAATTAGTCCATGCCAGTATTTATGCTCCACCCAAGCCTCCTCCTCTCTTTTCTACCATATTAACCAGCTATTACCTTCTAACTCATATGCCTGTCTAGTTTCCATTTAAATGCTGTACTATATGCCTCCCAATAAACCGCAAAAATGATCAAACCTACTCCCTAGTTTCTCCTGATAGACTTGTCCAGGTTCCAACCTCCTAATGTAATGCGTAGAGTTCAAGTATTATTCTTTGTTTCCTGACACCGCTGCATACTGGTCAGTTAATTTTGCTGACACAATTATCAAACACTCTCCACTGTTTTCCAACAGACATGCAATGAACACACTCTACTTTACTCTTGATGGTCTCATTCAGTACTTAAACATTCAACCCCATCTTCTCATGTGGCACAAAATATTCAAGCATCAGAGAATAGAACGGTTATAGAAGGGGGACATTCGGCCCATAGGGTCCATCCTGACTCTTTGCGACATTAATTTAGCTATTCCAACTCCCCATCCCTAACCATGTAATCCTGCTAATTTTGTCCCTTTAGGTGCTTTACCAATTCCCTTTTGAAAGCCAACTAAAAGCTCATTTCCTTTCCCTCCCAGGATGCTGCTCAATTACTCTCCAAGACATGACACACTGCAGTGATCATTCTCTGCTCACTCTCCCTATCTCTTGACACACTGCACAGTTCTCAAACAATCTCCCTTGCCTTTTCACATACTAGTGCTCAGGAATTTCACAGATATATGTACATCTGTAAAGACATGAACTGATTTGATACTACAGCAGATTTTTCACCAACATTAACAAACTGAATTAAATGTACCACACTCTATTTTTAGACAGGGTATAGGGCAACTTGTTGAGTACCAGTATGCAAGGTCATGGAGTATTTAGATCCATCCTTGCGAAATAATCATATCAGAAATACATTACAGTACAAAAATCATCAAAATGTTTGTAGGGACATAAGACCTGATGTTATCAGGTGTGGTCACTTTGCTCACTTCTATGAGACCGGTCTACTTTACTTAACAATGACTTAGTCATTTAAGAGAAGCGATCTTGGTTTATTTACGTGATAAACACAGGGGGCAGGGTTTTCTGGTCGGCGAGTGGGGGCGGGGCCCACTCACCAACACATCACATGACTTGGGGATACGTTGAGCATGCGTCCCGACGTCACCCCACATCATTTAGACTTTCAGTTCGGCAGGCGTGCAGCCGATTTGGCTGTGTGCCAGCCGAACTGTCAACAGCCTAGTAAGGCCATTAAAAAACCAATTAACTTGATTGATGGACCTGCCTGTCCAACCTGGCAGGCGGGCCTCGAAACAAGTATGAAACCTCTTCCATGGTGGGGGGATGAGGTTTCATGAGGGCTTTTGAATGTTTATCAAATGTGTAAATAAAAGTTAAGGACATGTCCTAACTTCTGTGTCTGTGTCACATGAGGGGACATGTCAGGGAATTTTTTTTATTACCTTTCTGTCAACTCTTTCGTGCGCATGTGCGGAACAGCGTACTCCCGGCTGAGGGTATCCCTCCCCTGCCCGCACAGGGAGTGCATAGCACTTCCTGGAGGATGTTCACACTGGGTGGGCCTTAATTGGCCCACCTGTGTAAAATGGTGGTGCCCCACACCCACTCCCCCCCCACCCAACCACCCCGCCGACCGGGGGCGCTGTTCATAAGTCCGGCCACCGGCGCCCGCTCCCGTACTTCCCCCCCCAACGGGAGGGGGAGAATGTTCCCCAGGGTTTCCAACTGTGATTAAATGTATTCCTGGAGGTTTCATCACATGACTTGCCCCCACACTCGAGCCAATAGTCGGCCACACATTCACTGCCTTCCTACACCCACTGGAAAGCAAGACTCTTTACCCATTTGGATAATAAAGACAGAAAATGCTGGAAAAACACAGCAAGTCTGGCAGCAACTATGGAGAGAGGAACAGTGTTAATGTTTCAAGTCCGTATGACTCTTCTACGGAGGCTTCTTCACCCATTTGGGTGATGCTTGACTGTCAGTCAAACAGCCTTTTTCTCTCATTTTCAATATTCTTATATCTGGTAAAGAGAAAAGCTCAAAGGAAGTGACAAAATAAAACAATATTTTTCTGACATCTTGATTATTTTTCTCCAGGGTTGCATACAGCAGTGTCCTGGAGGTTGATATCCAGTTCCTTGAGACTCCAGACCAATCCTGGAGTTTGGCAAACCTAGAAAAAGATACTGCCCTAAAGCTTCCCCTGTTTACCAGCCATACTTCCACAGAGCTGGAGGTTACTAGTCATGCCTCCTGAAGTTGTTGATTTGAAGATAAACTATGCAACTTGAATCAACTATTTGACAATGTTTCCCCATAAATAATGTAGTTGTTATTCTGTGTACATTTTCATACTTAAATTAATAAATTACACTAAATAATTCTTAAAAGCATAGAGACAGGGACTGAGTTCAAATTCAAATGTGTTCTAATTGGTATTTTGCCAGTGAATGTGCTTTGCTTGTCTGTCGAATGATGGATAATCAGTTTAGAATATAAGTGATGCACAAAATGCAAGGATCGTACAAGTCAGTTTTTCTGAATGGTCATTTGCAATTATTATACAAAACATTAATATTAACACTGGAACTTGAGACAACCTTGAATGATGAGTGCAACCAATGGGTTAATGAAGAACATCTATCAGAAGTATGTGATGTATGACATCATATCCATAAGTGAAACAGGAGTGAGGATCTTATTAGAAAAAATCACATGGTAATGAACTCAGTGCTCAACTAGGAGCATTACAAGGAAGTAAAACATACCATGTAAGATTCAGGTAAGGTTATCTTATGGAAGAAAGTATGATGCAACTTATTTGAGGTCTTGAGGTGAATTAATGTTCTGAAAAACATCTGAGCTAAGTGTACTAGTGAAGTGAATCACTTGTGACATTCTCATTTTGGATGATAAGAGCGTTTTGTGATGTGATCATAGTAGTCATCTTTGGCACTTATTCCCAGTCCTTGGGGAGTGACAACTGTCACAGACAAAATTTAAGCAGTCCTTTTTAATTACTCGTAATCAATATGTTTGTAAGAAAAAGGCGTGTGTTTTCTTACCCTCAGAGTAATTGTCCCAATTTAAATAATCCCAGCAGCAAGCTTTATGTGAGTTTTAAAAAGTAAGGTTGTTTATTATCAAATATTTGCCTTGGATGTCTAAAATGTGACATCTCATTTGACTCACACACACACACACACACACACACACACACAGATTAGATACAAATGAAGGTAAAACAATACATTGCAATTTATAATTATTTCAGTCTCTTTTGAGGCAGCCTGTAGCTTCTTAGATAAGTTGATGTTTTAGTTGAAGTGAAGGTCTTGTAAAGCAGAGGATTCTCAGTAATCTGTGAGGCCTCTTGCAGGTGAATTTCCCAGGAGGTTGGTTCTCAGGTGAACTCGAAGTTGGAACAGGTTGACAGGTTGGGGAGAGACCTTCTCCAACTTTCAAGATATCACTGTTTATTACCTCGGCTGCTTAGATGACTTGCAGCTAATTTGGTGGCTTTCTGATGGAACTCTGTTTGCCTAACAGCTTCTTGCTGTTATTTCAAAAGCAGACAGAAAATGGCTTCCTCACCATGTGACTTGTACAAGTCCAAAATCCTTTTTCCAAAAGGGTTGGTGTGTTGATTACACATCCTGTATTGTTGTTTGACACCTTGAAATTCACCCAGTCTAGTTTGGATGAGGGATCGTCATGATACAGTGGAAGGTTGATGCGATCCATTCACATTCATCTAACACACATTGAGTTTCAATGTTTCTTTTGTCCATGGTGAAACAGAAAGATGGGCCAGCTGGAATGCTATGGTTCTTTTGTTGATGGTCCAACCTTAAACAAAGGAATCTGTGAATTCCCCAGATGGCTGTGAATGTCCATATTTAATTAAATATTTGCCTGAGACTCAAGACTGTCTGGAGTTCAATATGCCAAAAGGTTACATGAACTGCAGCGGCCAGTTTAATAGTCTGTGTTCAAAATTGACTGAAAGTTCATAATATACTGGATCATGGATATAATACTTAAATGATGTATTACTTTATTGTCAAGCAAGGAGAGCCATAGGTGCTGTTTGTATTCTATATTACCAGTTTTGGCAAATGGAAGTGATGGTTCACTTCGAGGAAAATGAAATAATGAAAGACACACGCTTACTCATGTTATAACACTTCACAGTATCCAAATTCCCACAAATACAAACTGTACTTTGTAATGAATCTGTCATCTATCCTTATTTATCTCAATGTATGATTCTCTAATGACATTGCTTCTTTTATGTGCTATAATCTTACACTGGGTGTGCCAAGGATGTCACTATGAGTGAGCTGTGCTTGCTACAAATATCTGAAGAACTCTTCATTGTACACCATAAATCAATTTCTGGTTTCTTTCAGCAACTTGCAGCATCTAACTTGTGAAGCCAACCTGCTCAGTCCCTTGCTGCTGAACTCCCCTTGCCAATGGGCATCACTGAAGCTTTCAGGGGGGATTTATGGAGCACTTGTATCTCTAATTCCATTTGCAGCCTTGCAGTAAAATCCATGGGGGTGATTTACTTTTATTTCTATCAATGATTACAACATGTTTTGTAACAATTTACTGATTATAAAAGCCCATATATTATTGAGAGGATACATAATGGAAGATAACAATTGTAGCTGAAGCACAATACTTGATTTATTCGGTAAATAAGGATAAGCTTGGAACTCAAGATCAAGATTCCAACAAAAGTCTTTGATGTTCTGTATACTTCTGATGCTGGAGGGGCAACAATCCTGTCAACTAGTAGTGAAAAATTGAGTGAGTTTGAAATACTCAGCAGGTCCATCAGCATCTTAAATAATAAAAGATAGGGTAGCCTTTCATCACAGCAGATTATGATGAAGGATCTAAACCTCAACAAACTCTCTGTAGATTTCGACCTGCTTTGTACTTCCAGCACATTTTATTTTTAGATACGATGTTTAGCATTTGCACTATGCTTTTTTTTAATCTCAGCTGTTTAGTTTTTAAAAGGAGTTATTAGCTTTAGCTGGGAATCTGCTCCGCACGTGCACTACTCTTCAGGAAAGATATCTTTCCATTTATAGTCTCATTTGATGTTTGCCAATTTTACATTTGTATCTGCAATTTCCAAGTCCACAGTTCAAATTAAATGTCAAGTTTTCATATGGAAAAAAATCATTTGGACTGAACCTTTCAAATATAGCATTTACCAAACTCTTTTGATGTGTGGTACCTAGTTGGAACAAAAGTCCCTTGTTTAATATTTTAGATATCATTTAAGCTTAGTGTCCAGAATCTTTTAATTTGCAGTTGTTGGCAAGGCCTGGGAGTAATTGTAGTTACTTTTTTTGACAAACTGTCATTTTCACTCGTTGCAAAAAATTAGTGTACTACACATAGAGCAATTCTTTTAATCCAAATAATTTTGAAGAATCATAAATTAATATTCTGTCAAGCATAAGAGTTGCTTTTCTGTCCTTTTCTAGTATTACTCGCACTCCAAATTTTCCTTTTTGTTTCTTTTTTTTTATTTATTTATTTATTACAATTTCATTCAATTTTTCTTGCACGTTCTTTTAACTACAATAACTTGTTTTAATTAACATACTTGATACAAGATACATGACAAAATGTACTCAGGCAAAATGGATCCCTGGACCAAGAAATAAAAATAAAAACAAAAAAACTGCGGATGCTGGAAATCCAAAACAAAAACAGAATTACCTGGAAAAACTCAGCGGGTCTGGCAGCATCGGCGGAGAAGAAAAGAGTTGACGTTTCGAGTCCTCACGACCCTTCGACAGAACTTGAGTTCGAGTCCAAGAAAGAGTTGAAATATAAGCTGGTTTAAGGTGTGTGGGGGGGGCGGAGAGAGAGAGAGAGAGAGAAGTGGAGGGGGGGTGTGTGGTTGTAGGGACAAACAAGCAGTGATAGAAGCAGATCATCAAAAGATGTCAACAACAATAGAACAAAAGAACACATAGGTGTTAAAGTTGGTGATATTATCTAAACGAATGTGCTAATTAAGAATGGATGGTAGGGCACTCAAGGTATAGCACTAGTGGGGGTGGGGAGAGCATAAAAGATTTTGAAATATTTAAAAATAATGGAAATAGGTGGGAAAAGAAAAATCTATATAATTTATTGGAAAAAAAAGGAAGGGAGAAACAGAAAGGGGGTGGGGATGGGGGCGGGAGCTCACGACCTAAAGTTGTTGAATTCAATATTCAGTCCGGAAGGCTGTAAAGTGCCTAGTCGGAAGATGAGGTGTTGTTCCTCCAGTTTGCGTTGGGCTTCACTGGAACAATGGAAAGGGACTGGACAAGGGGAGATGTCCTCTGGGAGATGTCCTCTGGGGATCTTCCTCCCACAGCTTCCAACCTGATAGTCGCCCAACCTCGGACGGCCCGCTTCTATCTCCTACCCAAAATCTACAAACAGAACTGCCCCGGTAGACCGATCGTCTCAGCTTGGTCCTGCCCCACAGAACTCATTTCTCGTTATCTAGACTCCCTTCTCTCTCCCCTTGTCCAGTCCCTTCCCACCTACATCCGTGATTCCTCTGACACACGTCACATCAACAATTTCCATTTCCCTGGCCCCAACCGCTTCCTCTTCACCATGGACGTCCAATCCCTCTACACCTCCATCCCCCACCAGGATGGTCTGAGGGCCCTTAGCTTCTTCCTCGAACAGAGGCCCGAACAATCCCCATCCACCACTACTCTCCTCCGTCTGGCTGAATTTGTTCTCACGCTGAACAATTTCTCCTTCAACTCCTCTCACTTCCTCCAAATAAAAGGTGTGGCTATGGGTACCCGCAGGGGCCCCAGCTATGCCTGTCTCCTTATGGGGTATGTGGAACATTCCTTGTTCCAGTCCTACTCCGGCCCCCTTCCACAACTCTTTCTCCAGTACATCGATGATTACTTCGGTGCCGCTTCATGCTCTCGTCGGGACTTGGAAAAATTTATTAATTTTGCTTCCAATCTCCACCCCTCCATCATTTTCACGTGGTCCATCTCTGACACTTCCCTTCCCTTCCTTGACCTCTCTGTCTCAATCTCTGGTGATAGACTGTCCACCAATATCCATTACAAACCCACCGACTCCCACAGCTATCTCGACTACAGCTCCTCACACCCCGCTTCCTGTAAGGACTCCATCCCATTCTCTCAGTTCCTTCGCCTCCGTCGCATCTGTTCCGATGATGCTACCTTCAAAAACAGTTCCTCTGACATGTCCTCCTTCTTCCTTAACCGAGGTTTTCCACCCACGGTCGTTGACAGGGCCCTCAACCGTGTCCGGCCCATCTCCCGCGCATCCGCCCTCACGCCTTCTCCCTCCCAGAAACATGATAGGGTCCCCCTTGTCCTCACTTATCACCCCACCAGCCTCCGCATTCAAAGGATCATCCTCTGCCATTTCTGCCAACCCCAGCATGATGCCACCACCAAACACATCTTCCCTTCACCCCCCCTATCGGCATTCCGTAGGGATCGCTCCCTCCGGGACACCCTGGTCCACTCCTCCATCACCCCCTACTCCTCAACCCCCTCCTATGGCACCACAACATGCCCACGCAAAAGATGCAATACTTGCCCCTTCACTTCCTCTCTCCTCACCGTCCAAGGGCCCAAACACTACTTTCAAGTGAAGCAGCATTTCACTTGCATTTCCCCCAACTTAGTCTACTGCATTCGTTGCTCCCAATGTGGTCTCCTCTACATTGGAGAGACCAAACGTAAACTGGGCGACTGCTTTGCAGAACACCTGCGGTCTGTCCGCAAGAATGACCCAAACCTCCCTGTCGCTTGCCATTTTAACACTCCAACCTGCTCTCTTGCCCACATGTCTGTCCTTGGCTTGCTGCATTGTTCCAGTGAAGCCCAACGCAAACTGGAGGAACAACACCTCATCTTCCGACTAGGCGCTTTACAGCCTTCTGGATTGAATATTGAATTCAACAACTTTAGGTCGTGAGCTCCCTCCCCCATCCCCACCCCCTTTCTGTTTCTCCCTTCCTTTTTTTTCCAATAAATTATATAGATTTTTCTTTTCCCACCTATTTCCATTATTTTTAAATATTTTAAAATCTTTTATGCTCTCCCCACCCCCACTAGAGCTATACCTTGAGTGCCCTACCATCCATTCTTAATTAGCACATTCGTTTAGATAATATCACCAACTTTAACACCTATGTGTTCTTTTGTTCTATTGTTGTTGACATCTTTTGATGATCTGCTTCTATCACTGCTTGTTTGTCCCTACAACCAAAGCCCCCCCTCCACTTCGCTCTCTCTCTCTCCGCACCCCCCCCCCACCCACCCACCTTAAACCAGCTTACATTTCAACTCTTTCTTGGACTCGAACTCAAGTTCTGTCGAAGGGTCATGAGGACTCGAAACGTCAAGATATTAGAAAGGTCGCCAAAAGCTTGAGCAAAGAAGTGGGTTTTAAAGAGGGCCTTAAAGGAAGAATTGGATAGGGGACTGCATTTTACGGACACCCGCCAGGCATATTTTCGGCAAGGGGGACATGTAATATGGCTAGCCCGCTGTCCTCCTACCAGCCATGGCCTGGTTCCGATAATATCGGGATGGGTAGGGCATCCAGTAGCTCACCTGCCCTTAGGCCAATTGAGGCCCTTAAGTGGCCAATTATTGCCCACTTAAGGCCCTCAATCCTCCTCCACTGTCATAATACACTGGACTGTGGCACGTGGGTGAGAGTGAGATGGCTGGTTTCTCATCCAAGTTAATGAAAAGGCGGGAAGGAAGAGGGGTACATCCTTTGGAGCGCGACCTTTGTGTATTGATGGTACCCTCTAAGATTGCACCCCCACCTTATGCCTCTCCGCCTGCCTTCCAAAACTTGCACCACACCCCCTCCACCTCACCCTCCCCACCTCGCCCTCCTCCATCAGTGCCCGATCCCTCCCCACCCCAAAAGCCCAGGACTTAACTGAGTCTAGGATCCATTGCTCTCTTTAGTGTGGTCTTCTTGTAGTCCTAGCAGTACATTACTGAGTTTTGGTGCTACTGGAACTGCAAAAGCTGCTTACCAATTAGATTGGTTTTCAGCTCTTGAGGGAGGGACTTCCTGCCCCTGAGGGATAGAAGTCCCACACTCTGCTTGCTTACACCATCCCCAGCATGTTATCACTGCAGGGTGGCCTTATTTAAAGTCAGTCAGTTTGGTACTGACTTTTCTTCCAGGGAGGTAAGTTGTACACACCCACCCGTAAAATCCAGCCCATGGAATTTGAGAGTGTTTAGGAAGGAAATTCCAGAATGTGGCACCCAGGTTGCTGAAAGCATATCTTCCAATGGTGGAGTGAAGGGAGGGGATTGCATAAGTTCCAGAGTTGAAGCAACAAAGAATTTGGCGAGGTGAGAGTTGCAGTTGGAGGTTTCAAGTAAAGGGAGGGGTGAGGCCATGAAGGGCTTTAAACACAATAAGAATTTTACATTTGAGATATTGAGGCACTAAGAGGCAACGTAGGTCAGTGCTCACAAGGTTCATGGGTGAATGGGACTTGATGGGTGTTAGGATACAAGCAGCAAATTTCTGGATGTGCTAAAGTTTAGAAAGGGTGGTGGATAGGAAGCTGGTGACTGCACTAACCAAGCCTGGAGATGACAAAAGCATAGATGAGGATTTCAGCAGCAAACACACTGAAGTAGATGATGTTTTGGAGGTGGAAGTAGGTAGTCTTTGTGGTGGTAAGCATTTTGGGGTTGGAAGCTTAGCCTGTGATTGAATAAGATGCCAATAGGGGAGAAATTTGGTCACAAAGTGCTGCAGACTTACATCAGTTTGCCAGGACAGGCAATGCTGCTGACTGCTAGCTAACTGACTGCTGTCTGCCATCGTCCATTGATATCACTGATACCAAAAATGGTATTATGCAAACAAATCTCTCCCCACCACCCCTACCCCCACCAGTTTGCAAACAGTCTGGAGGAAACAATGGCCAGGTAAAGGAATTGAATCAGTGGTAAGGGTATGGAGTTTGTAGCAGTGGTTAAAGATGAAGGCTTCCAATGTTCACAAAGTTTAACTGGAGGAAACTGCAGATCACCTAATGGTCTATATTGGACAAACAGTCTGTCAGAACAGAGGCAGTTGAGATCAATGGAGAGGCGATGCTTGGTTCTATCAGCATAGGCATGGAAGCCAACCCCATGTTTACACCAAGGTAAGCAACCTGAGATTTCCTTGCCTGTGATGATATTGCCATAGGGCAGCATGTCATTGAGAAAGAGAAGTGAGCTGAGGAGAGATCCCTGGTGGACTCCAGATTTAATGCTGTAGGAGTGGGAAGAGAATTACGCCCTTGCTGGAGATGCTATCATGACAAATGGACAAGTAGGAAAGGAACCAAACAGAGGCAATCCAACTGAGTGAAAGAGGACAGCATGGGTTGACCCTGTCAAAGGCTGCAGACAGATTGAGGAGGACAAGGAGAATAGTGCACTACAGTCACAGTCACAACGAGTGTCATTCGTTACTTTAGTTAGGGCTGTTTCAGTGCTGTGACAGAAGCAGAAACCTGTGACGAGTCAATTATGAAGTTGCAGGAAAAATGGGCATGAATTTGGGGCAAGAGAATACATTCAAGAACTTTGGAAATGTAAGGGAGGTTAGAGACAGGATGGTAGTTTTAGAGGGATCAAGGATGGGCTCTTTAAGAGGACAGTGATGGCGAAAGTTTAAATGAGAGGGTGATGATGAAAATTCTGAAAACAAGAGGAAGAGCACCCAAGGAGACGGAATCATTTACAGAATCAGTAAGGATGAGAGTCAGGAAGCAACATTTCTTATTGGTTTCATTCTTTTAGCCTTTTCTTCTCTTTCAGTCTAGTTTTACTTTTGAAATTCATCTTGTTTTATTTTCTTTGGTTGTTTTATTTACTTTTCATAAATTTTTACCTTTTATCATCCTTTCCTTTATTTTTCCCCATAGCTTCTCTGCTTTCATAGTGTCTTGGATTCTTTTCTCCCATCACCTCCACCCCACTTTACACAACTACATATTCTCACTATATTAATACAAGTCAATTCATCCATCTACTCTTACACAGTCTCAAGAAATATTTTAAGATTCCACAAGAGACTTTGTCTGTGCCTATATAAATCTTTGAGGGTTTTGCATGTGTATTTAGTGGTGCATGATAGTAGCATGGGGCATTTTAGCTGTTCATCTGCCTCACTTCTGCTGGACAGGCAGACTTAAGTCAACCCTTAAGAAGACTAAGAATAAAAATTCTCAAAAAATATTTCCAATTGAATTCCTGGCCTCTTCCAAGTTAAGTCAGCTGATCTCAGATGGAGTATATGACATTTGACCTTCGTGTTTCTGGGCTACTGTCAGCAAAATATAAGAAAAGTTGATTGCTTTCCTTGCTTTGGACTTGCATTTTCAGTTGTCTTTGGCCTTAGTGGAACAATTACAAGGATGGATGTTATATATTCACAGGACAGACTTGTGATGTCCCCCATATTATATAAGCTGCAAACAGTCACAACTCAAGTTCACATGTGAACATGACTGAGGTGCCAAAGGGTTGTCAATGCTTGCACAATCATACTCAAGTAAGCATCAGTGTCTCAAAGAGAGAAGAAAATTAAGTGACAGGGTGTGATATTTAGGTTGGCGAGTGGGGGCGGGGGGGGTGGGGCCTGCTCGCCGACATGTAAAATGATGTGGGATGACATCGGGCGGAACTCCTGACGTTACCCCATGTCTTTTCAATTTTCAGGTTGGCGGGGGCGCAGCCGAATCAACTGTGCGCCCGCCGACCTGACACCGGCCTATTGAGGCCATTTAAAAAGTAATTAAGCTCATTAATGGACCTGCCCATTCAACCTTAAGGTTGGCGGACAGGCAAAGAGCTCAGGCGGCCTTCAGAAAAAACATGAAACCTCATCCACAGGAGGAATGAGGTTTCATGAGGGTTTTTAAAAATTTATTAAATGTTTGATTAAAAATGATGGACATATTCCAATTCATGTGACAGTGTCACGTGAGGTGACATGTCAGAGAAGTTTTATTTTTGCCCCTTCACCATTTTTAAATTTGGCCCCGATCTCCCTGAGGCAGCACTTAGCCTCAGGGAGATGAGTGTGCACTCTCGGCTGAAGGAATCCCCCCCCACTGCCTGCACAGGGAGCGCACTGCGCTTCCTAGCGGACGTCGTGCTTGGCGGGCCTTAGTTGGCCCGCCCACATAAAATGGTGGTGCACCCCTGATCAGGGGCGCCAAACCGAGGTGTGCCCGCATGTGCCCGCTCCTGCACTTCCCCCTCGATGGGGGGAAAATTCTTCCCTTAATGATGGTAGGATGTACCATTAAGGTAGCTTTCTGGAGACTGGAACCGATATAGGATTATGTAAAAATTGCAACCAAATGGCAAATGATATTTCAATGTAGGAACATGTGAGGTCATCCACTTATGAGCTAAAAAGGAAGGTAGTGTTATGATGGAAAGCTAAAAACAGTGGAGGTCCAAAGAGACTTGGGGTACATGCAGTCCAGGTACATAGAACATTAAAATATCATGAACAAGGTACAGAAAATAATCAAAAAGGTTAATGCAATGTGGGCCTTTATATCCAAAGGACTAGAATACGAGGGGATTGCAGTCATGCTTCAGTCATACAAAGCCCTCATTAGACTACACCTGAAATACCATGAGCAGTTCTGTGCACTACATCTTAGAAATTATATATCAGCCTTGGAGGGAGTGCAGCGATGATGTTGACATGCTTTATGTAAATACTAAAATGAAGCATATTGAAGCTTTCATTCCATTAATCAAATATTTTAATGACACTGTGATCTACAACATAGCAGGGCACAAAATATATTGATTTGTGTAATTACCTTGAACTCATATCTTTCATGTTGAAAATAGAATATATCACAGTATATTTCTGCTGAATAACATTTGAAGGTCACCATTCAATCATTATACTTGAATGAACGTGGTTCTCCTCATGTGGTATAATGATGCCATACATCAATCAATGAAGGTTAAAGGTCATGTGGCATTGTCGAATGCAAGTTACACATCACAAAAGTTCTGGGTTATTGTCACTGAAAAATTTAGATTGCATTTATGTTAATTATAACTTTTCTTACCTGTATATTTTCTGTGCAATCAGATAATATCAGAGACAATTAGAAATGTGATGTGTAACTCCACAAACTACTGTTGCTAAATTATTGTCAGTGTAAAACAAAGCAACTTTGGAGCCTGGTGTTGTCATCAGTAATTCAATAGCATGATACAATGTGTGAAGATGGATTTTTAAAAACATATTTTTAGGAATATGGTTGTATTCTGTAAAGAAGGCTGTGAGTGTGTGTGTCTATGTGCATGTAATTAAACTGGAGGAAGGTTAATAAAGACAATTTGTCTGTGGGAGCAGAGAGATGAAAGGTAAAGGTGTTAGATGCATGCATTTGTAATGAGAGGCTATGGTGAAGTTGAATATACAAGTAAATAGGTTGGGTTTTAAAATTCGCATCAGGTGATAAGTAAGGACTTGACTTTTCAGCTGTTAAGTTTCAAAGGGTGTTTAGAAGTGACAAGGGACTTTTACAACTTAGAAAGGTTTCATAAGTGAACAAGGGAAGGTTATTAAATTTTATTTGACCAGAAAGTGGAGGCAACAGGAAGACGTGAAAGATTTTTATATTTTGGAAAAATCTGAGTTTAAAAGAGGTGCTTAGAACAATGGAGTTTAAGATCAGAGGGGAAAAGGATATTTAAGGAAAGATGTTGAGTTGTGTTGAGGTGGTTATGTGTGGGAGATGTCCTGAGACCAGCTCTGTGCTGAGAAAAGTTGTGAATTTGAAGCAGCCATGCAGTTTCAAGCCAGAGAAGTCTTCGTTTTCAGAGAGTGGACTGTTCCTGAACTTCCTTTGGTTTTTTTTCAAAGCAGACTGGAAGAGAGTGAGAATTCATCTGGTATACTTTATTGAAGAAACAGTAGGGGAAGAATTTTTGGGTCGGCGAGCAGGGGTGGGACCCACTCGCCGACGGGCAAAATGACACGTGGTGACGTCGGGTGGGTGTCCTGCCGTCACCGCATGTCATTTAGAATTTCAGTTCAGCGGGGGGGCATCCAAAAGCCAATTAAAGCCATTTAAATAGTCGTTAAAACAATTAACAGGTTTTCCTGTCCAACCTTAAGGTTGGGGGGCAGGCGAAGAGCCCAGGCAGCCTTCCCATTTTTCATGGAACCTCATCCACGGGCAGGATGAGGTTTCATGAAGGTTTCATTAATTAAATAAATTTTTAAATCAAAATTCATGAACATGTCCCAGCTCATATGACACTGTCACATAAAGAGACATGTCTTAAAATATTTCCTTTTCTTTATTTAAATTTTTAAACCTTAAACTAATCTCCCTGAGGCTTCCAGGCACCCGTCGCGCTGGACGGGCTTTAATTGGCCCGCCACGTAAAATGGCGGCGCGGCTCCAATCGGGGGTGCTGATCAGGGTCGTGCCTGTCCCAGCACAACTCCCCCTGATGGGGGGAAGTTTTTGCCCCAGGTTTTGCCTTGGGTAATATCACTGGATTTTTATAGTTAAAAATCTATAAGGGAGCTGTTGCCAAGTAGTTTACTTGCACGTTTTGACCAAGTGGGTTTTTTGGGGGGCAATGTTTCGTAAGACTGTTTTACTGTGTAATTTTAATCTTGGATGCTTAGTTTTTTTTTTCTTGTTAATAAATTTAAAATCCTAAAAGTGTTGCTTCTGGAATTAGTAGTTTCCCCCTCAATTTCAAAATATATTAAAAAGGTTATGATCAGTAAGACAGGGTACCCTCTGGGATTTGGCTTGCTTAAGAAATAACATCAGCTGCAGTCATAACAAATGGTATAATGTTGCCATGGGTTCAAAACTGAAATGATGGGAATTTCAACCACCGAGCAGGAAAGTGACCTAGTGAGCTGCCAACTGGTCTGGGAGTGGCTATTCTGGCCAATTTTAACGATCAGGCCTCATTAGCATGCCAATGTCTGAGTTCCCGCCCAAAGTCCGAGGCAAGTAGTGGGAAGCCACAGAAAGTAGGAGCTCCTGGTCCAAATGTAAGTGCAGTTCTTTGATGGACCTATAGGGACTCAAAGTCACAGGACACCCTTATGTGGCTCGGAGAAGCACTGTGCTGAATCAATTAATGGGAGTATGTTCCCTCTTTATTTTAATATTTTATATGGCAACTTGACTCCTTATGAAGTCATTAAGATGCAGAATTACTTTATAAAGCAGCTCTATGGCAGACTAATAAATTGGAAATGAAAAAGTAGTATTTACAGGGACTGAGAGGTAAAATAAGTCTAAAGGCTGGGAAGAGCAGAGCCAGGAAATTAAGAAAAAAAGGAATAAACAAGAAAGCAAGCAAGAGAAATTGCCACCAAAAGAACCAAATCAGTGCTGGCCTTTAAAAAAAGTATTGATGGTCAGTCACTTCCGCTTTATAATTGATGCAAATATTTACTTCAGTTGAACGAAGCATTTCTTGCTCTCCATATAAATGTGGGCAATGTAGCTGATAAAACAGCTTCAACTATCATCATCTTATGTTTATTCAGCTGCAAATTACTAACATTTGTGACAATGTTATAGTCTCCCGAGACAGCTACCCTGGTAGTTTCAGTTCCAGCTACAAGATTGCAGCCTGGTAATTACACTGTGCAATCTTATATGAACACTTTACACAACCAAATTCCTCTGAAACCTATTTATTTACGAAACTAAAAATTCTTATTAAATAAAATAGGTACACTGGCCAGAATTTTTACAAGTCCTTCATTTTTACCAGACCGGAATTTGATACGAATGCATTAATTGCTCATCTTATAATATAATACAGATCAATATGCAGATTTTTAAAGACTTGTTCCCTATGGAACCACAGAAATCATAAACTCTGAACACAAATAATAATTTTATCACCTCAGGAAAATCTCTCATTTTAAAATATTTTAGGCAAGTTTTGAAGCAAATGTATAGATTGTAGAGCTCTTTTATCATGCTGGCAATCTGGACTTTTTATAAAAAGAGTCTTCAATGATACAGAACATGATTAAAAACACAAAAATCCTTATGAAAATGTAACATACAGTGCACTATACAAACCAGTCTAGAGAATTGCTTATTCTTGCTCCTGGAGGCACGAGCATTCCTGTATTGGGAAATCTCTGGAGCTGGAATGTATAAACATATCAATGTGGAAAATTACAAAGCACTGGTTCAACTTTAAGAAGTGGATAAAGGTGGAGCTAAGCTTTTACAGAAATCCAAATACAAAAGAAGATCCCATGAGCTTCTATTGTTACACAGAAACATAAGTGACTATTTTTTTAAATCATTCACGGGATGTGGGCTTCGCTGGCAGGACCTGCATTTACTGCACATCCCTAGTTGCCCTTGAGAAGGTGGTGGTGAGCTGCTTTCTTGAATCGCTGCAGTCTATGTTGTGTAAGTACACCCACAGTGCTGTTAGGAAGGGAGTTCCATGATCTTGACCCAGCGACAGTGAAGGAACGCCGATATATTTCCGTCAGGAGGGTGAGTGGCTTGGAGGGGAACTTCCAGGTGGAAGTTCCCAGACACTTCCCATGTGTCTGCTGCCCTTGTCCTTCTAGATGGTAATGGTTGTGGATTTGGAAGGTGCTGTCGAAGGAGTCTTGGTGAATTCCGCAGTACATCTTGTAGATGGTACAAACTGGTGCTACTGTGCGTTGGTGGTGGAAGGAGTGACTGTTTGTGGATGTGTTGCCAATCAAGGGGGCTGCTTTGTCCTGGATGAAGTCAAGCTTCTTGAGTGTTGTGGGAGCTGCACTCATCCAGGCAAGTGGGGAGTATTCCATCGCACTCCTGACTTGTGCCTTTTAGATGGTAGACAGGCTTTGGGGAGTCAGGAGGTGAATTACTCATCGCAGGATTCCTAGCCTCTGACCTGCTCTTGTAGCCACAGTATTTATATGGCTAGTCCAGTTCAGTTTCTAGTTAATGGTAATCCCCAGGATGTTGATAGTGGGGAATTCAGTGATGGTAAAGCCATTGAACATCAGAGGCGATGGTTGGATTCTCTCTTGTTGGAGATTGTCTTTGCCTGACACTTGTTGACACGAATGTTACTTGTCACTTGTCAGCCCAAGCCTTGATATTGTCCAGGTCTTGCTGCATTGCACCAAGGACTTAGACACTAAATAAATAATTCAGCAGCCAACTAAATCTGTGCATTTTGTATCATTCCCTACTTTTGAAAAGAAAGCATCAACGGTTCTCATACTCCAAGTCTCCCAGACCCTTGGGCCAGGATTTTTAGGATCACGAGGTTTCCCTTCTCGCCATCCAGGTAGTCAGCAGAAAATCCATCCCTGTCGAAATAGCCTGCCCCTCAGCCATTTAACGCTCCAATGACTGATAACTGGGTGGAGGCGGGACTTCCACCCCTCACTTGGAAGGAAAACCTCCCTCAGAGAGATACTGACCAATCTGATTGGTCAGCAGCTCTCCAGTCCTTGCAGCGCCAGAAGCTGCAGTGAACAAGACGGGGATGGAAAGCAGTCCCCACAGGGGCCAGATCTTTTGCAGAGGGTGGGGGTGGGGGGTGGGGGGGTGGGGGGGTGCCCGATGATAAAAGGAGACTGCTGATGGAGGTGCTCCCCCACGCCCCACCCGCCCCCTAAATTCCCACCCAAGGCCTGAATAGGGTTACTTTTTGGGATTCCCCCTGCCCCTGAACTGCTCCCACAAGCCTGGACATTGAGGCTGGGCAGAAGAGGGCTCTTATATGGCCAATAATTGGCCTCAAATGGAGCGGGCTGGTCGGACTAGGCCTTGCCCATCTCAGTGCAAAATTACGTAGAGGTCAGGGTGGGCTGTAGCCCAGTGGGAAGGCCATCTAAAAAATTTTAAGGCCATCCCCCCCACCATGTCTACAAATCTGCCGGTGAGGGAACATAAAGTTCTGCCCTTGACGTCACAATAACAGTGAACATCCGAAAGGTACTACTTTCATTCCAAGCATGACTTTGTGATTATGCTCATTTCTATTAATATGATTTTGTGTGACGTGTTTTTTTCACTCAAGAGTAAAGCTCCCATCATGAACTGAAAACCTGTAAACTCTGTACAAACTTAATGAATGCAGATCTATGAATGAGCTATTCTACCCTACTTTCTTCCTTTTTATATGGCTCATTTTAATCATCTCTATCATGAGCTCTGTAATTGTTTTGTAATCCAATAAGTCAAATGAGAGCATGTTACACCAGATGCATAAAGAGCAAAAAGTGTGAAACAAATTTACATTCTTCCGAAACTTCTTTTTCCTCAAAGTTTTGCCAAATATCCATTATCGGCATTGGAAATTTTGAGGTTTAAACATCATGTAAGTCAGAATTTTAAACATTGGTATTCAAGAGGAACTAATCTTACGACATTCATTCAAGCACTTTGGTTTGAAGGGAACCCATTACATCAAAAAATAATTTCTGTTCACATTCTGAAGTCAATTAACTGAAGTTAGTCTACAGTAAACATTATTAAGAAATGAAGAGAAGAAGAGGAAATTAAGTGAAGCAAGATGAATATGTAGGGAATGGAATGCTAAGTGAGTTTCCCAGTTTAACCACAGAATCTGAAAGATAATGGCTGAATCTTACTTGGATGGCAGAAGCCCTGCTGCCAGGACAGAAAGTGGGAGGTGACCCCTCTTTCCTGGCTGGGTCAGCATTTATTGCACATCCCTAGTTGCCCTTGAGGAGGTGGTGATGAGCTGCCTCCTTGAACTGCTGCAGTCCATGTGGTGGCCAATTACGTGGCCACTGCTGGCCCACCTCCAAATGCTACCAGCCTAATCAGAAGGCAAGCAGCTTAGCAGTTCCACTGCTAGTGGCAGGCATTGCTCAGGCTGCAGCTCCATGGCGAGGTTACTTAAATGAGCAGGCACCCTCAGGAGGGATAATTGAATTGTGGAATGCCAGAGCCAGGCAGGCAGCAACTGGAGTGGGTGGGTAGAAGGGATTGTTAAGTACTGACATCGCCACTGCCTTGGGGGCAGCTATTGCCACTGGAGGGTCCCTCCATGAGCCACAGAGCACCCAAAAAGAATGGTTCACCCCCAGAGCCTGCAGGGAGATCACTGGGATGTTTCCCCACGTGTCAGTGCCCCCCACCTTGCCATGGGAAAAAATCTTGCAGAAGTGTAAAGTGGCTCAGTTGGGCTCCTGGCAGGTAGCCAACCTTCCCGCCTCTGGAAAAATGGTCCACCTCCCAACACATTCCCACGCTGTTTGCCAGCCTTCCTGCCTCCAAAGCCCATCCCCAAAGGACTGGTAAATTTCTGGCCAATGTATCTAACCTATTTTGAAACACTGTGAAATACTTCATTAAAACAAACCGTCAAACATAAAATATAATTACCTTAAACATAATTACCATAAAATTATCTCTTTACAGCACAATTAATCCATTATCTTTTATTGGTCTATGCACTGCTGTAAATGTACTTGAACACTGAAAGAACCATTTCAAATGTCAAAGACAAAGGGTTATCTCAGATAAAATTGCGGCTAACAAATGCTAATATAGTAATAATGGATTTGAGTCCTACAAGTGTGGACAATTCTTATTACTGAATGTATGAATATAAATTAGTTTCTTTGATCAAGAAAGTAAGGCAGCAGCAAGCAAGCAGAATTTGATTTGTTGCTTGTTTAAATTAGAGGCCTAATTTTTAACTCATGTTCTACTCTACATGTTACTTAAATTTGGGATTCTCAACCTTTTTGCTTTTGAGGCCCCCTCCCATATTATAAAAATTCCGACTCTCCTCGTAATGCCAAATATGTATATTTTTCTGTGTAAAAATTGGTTATACAATTTAAATTCATATTTATTAGTTTTGTTTCACATTACTTAATATGAAACTTGCTGCTGACTAAGGTTCAAGTGATAGGCATGGCTACCAGAACAAGGGCTGCATTTTACTAGGGTAGGGTGGGGATTGGCAGGGGAGGAGTGGTGGTGGATGGCTCACTCCCTGGAAGGAAAATCAGCTGGAAGCCAACTCGCTTCCTGCAAGCCTGCCCTGCAGCCGTAAAACACTGCATCTCAGCATGGTTCCTGAGGTTTGCCCTTAGTAGTTATTGGGTGAGTTGACGTGGAAGGTGTAAGGGCAAAGGGTGGTGGGTAGGGGGCATGGGTTAGCATGAGTTGGCATGGGGACTATAGAATGGGTAAAGGGACAAAGGTTGGAATGAAGGGTACAAGATGCTATGGGGGTGGGTAGAGGGGTATAGGTTGGCTTGGAGGGTATGAAGAGCAATATGGGGGCAGGTAGGGAATGTGTTGGCATGAATGGGGTATGGGGAGTGCTTGGGGAATTTGAAGGGGTGTGAGGGGTGAAGGCCAGAGGGCTGTCTTTTGTTTTACTATTTTTACTACAACTGGTAAAAGTCCCAGAGCATCAAGGTGGGCCTTTTAAACAGCCTGCCTCGGCACTTGGCAGCCCCTGTGGCTGCCTCCATACTGTTTCCGGGGTTGGCAGGCCCAACTCCAATACGCACCCGCCTACCCAGAAAACCACAATCCCGTTATTTGGAGCTGTTTCTCCCAAGGTGGTGTGGCGAGCCAGGCATTTTCCCAACTCTGTGCACCCGCCTTGGGAGCAAATGGCCGATCTTATATCTCCATAAAATGAAGTCCTTCTTAGGACTGCTTTGCCATTGTTAAATTTGTAATGAAGATTGTGAAGCATTACAAACTAGGAATTCATTCTACTGAAGCTACTGATGCTGTATATTCGTACTCTGATATCAAATCTTAATTACAGTAGAATTTAAGAATTATTGACCAAACACACTTTTCTCCACAAGCCTTCTCAACTCCCACAACATTTTCCATTGTTCATTAAATCATACTTGGCTGACAGGATAGCTAGATGGTCTATTCCCAAGTCTTTCTCCATGCTCTTAAGTTGGCTACAGGAGATTTATGATAACTGATTGGCACACTAAAATCCAATTCTTCTCTTGTTGCAAATCATCAGGCCTCTGGTCAATACATGGCTCCTGGTGACATTCACATAGACTGTTGTGAGGGTGGCCAAGTTGTTACTATTAATTATAGAGTTGATCAGCAGACACTTCTTTGATGAAAAGGCTGGGATAGATTTTCAGCTCGGCACGCAGGTGTGCGCCTGACACGCACGAGCGTGAAATAGTGGGCTGTTAAGCCCATTAATTAATTAATTAATTAATTAAAGTGAATTTTTCCCTGCCCGACCGAATTTATGGTTGGCAGACGGCCGAAAAGGCCAAGCGGCCTTTGGGCTTTTGAGGAAACCTTATCCACGGGAGGGATGAGGTTTCCGATGTTAATTAAAAATAAAATAAAAACTTTTAATTCTCATTTTTAACATGTCCCTGCTCATGTAACAGAGTCACATGAGTGGAGACATGTTTACCTTAATTTTAAAACCTTTATTTTTAGTGCGAGAAATCTTCAGCTCCCTGAGGCAACTCTGTGCCTTCAAGGAGCTTTCACTGAGTGCACCCGCGCACATGCGCTGACTTCCGCACTCGCCCTCCTCCCCCCACCCACCCCAACCCAGGCAGTGCTGAGCGTTTCAGTACGGGATTCACCCTGGCTGGCCGTTAATTGGCCAGCCAGTGTAAAATCACTGTTGAGGTATGATCGGGGGCAGCGGACCATTGCGTGGCCGCTCCCGGGGCCCACCCGCCCAAAAAAGGGAAATTCCTCCCCATTAAGTTTACTTACAATGTACTCAGCAGCAACTAGATGTGTGCTTTCAATTCTAACTCTATCTCTACACTGACTCCAGAGGTAGCCTACGCTACTCTCCTATTGGTTACTACAAATCATGTGACCTTCTTAACAAGTATTATTCTTAAAGGTAAACCATAATTACTAGATAGACAGTCAGTTTTAAACTTTAGCTCAAGCAATTGATAGTAAATGCCACATCATGATGTTTCAACAATGTTTGCATGGCACTAAAGGACAATTTTACTTGCCTTCCCATCTTGATACTCCATTTTAGCTGAGAATGTCGACCTTAGTAAGTCAATTAACCTTTAAATGTAAATAGTGTTTAATCAAATAATAAGCAGACTATATTGAGGCTTGTCAAGCAAAATAATACAAATCCATAAAAAGGCCAGGAAACATTAGGTGAAAGCCATTTCTTTTACAAGATATTCCAGTCACCAGACAGACAGAAACATTAATTATTAACTCTTACCTGCTCATGGTACTCAATACCCATGCTCAACGTGTTGATCAGAATGGCTATCATAATCCCACGGTTAAAATATTTACTTTCCACAATTCTTTTCATTTTTTCAGAGAATAATGTCCAGAGCACGATTAATTTATTCTTTTCCTTTGGTTTCTTTTTGTTCTTGTGTATCTGATCTCTTTGGTCACCTTGCGCGATGTCATGTGTAAATTCATACACGCCATCAGCATCAGAGTCACCAATTTCTGAATCACTGAGCTCTAGCTCTGGGTTTTCTAAAACGCGGGCACAATAAGGGCAATTCTGAAGTTCACAAGTCAAGACACCAGCCTGAGTATTGGGTGTAGAGCATGGCATGTTCAGTCCTGACAACTTGCTTGCAGCTCGAAAGATTCCTTCAATAAAGATATCCAAAAAAAATTATCAAGATGCCGTGAACTTATATTATTTATGACTACCTCTTACCTAAACTCTTGACAACAATATTCCCTACTATTTTTCTAACTTACCATTGGGAAGGTATGCATGCTTTTCACTTAAACTGTCAGTTTAGGGCACATAATATTCATTTACTTAATGAGCACATTTGAAACATCTTTGTAGTAGGTTTTGTGAATTATATTGCTATTTGCATTCAATTATCGTTATGGGACAGCCACGTATACAATTCAGGTTACTAACTGAGCAAGTATGACTGAATATCATGAGGATTCCATTCACATGGCAAAGCAAAACAGTAAATGGAAACACAAAGTTAATCAAATACCGTAACAAAATCAATATATTTCAATCGTTCAAAATTCCTTATGAATTATTTTCCATATTTGATTCATTATTAAATCTCCTGAATTAACAATATGAAGAGAATGTTCTTATATTCAAAATCACTTGTACTCTTATCTGGGTTCAATTAAAGAGAAGTGAAAATAAATTAAATATTGAAGAATTCCTTCACAGTGGAAAGACACAATAACCATAGTGGCAACATTTTTGGCATCATTATGTCTATGCATTGCACCTGGCAAATTTTTTATCAAAAGTAGGAATGGAAAATTAAAATAGCCTCTTCCTCTTTTAAAGACTATCTCACGCTGGGCAAAGGCAGTAAAGGATGCCATTTGGTCCCATATCCCACTGTTTTAGTTTACAAAAACTGTCATTAGCCCTTCTAATCATTAAACAACATAATAAATTGAGAACATGAACCCTTTTTTAGGTTTACCGGCTGCAGAGCTGAATTTTGTAAAATGTGGACCATTTAAAGGTTCTTGTTTTCCTAGCCCTTGATGAATAATGTCAGTACACATCTACAGATGAACCAAATGCCATTCAAGGCATGAACTATTATCTCTCCATCTTGTTCTCTACACATGATCAGTATCTCACAAAAAGTTTCTCCTCAATGGAAAATAATGTTTTCCAGGCCATTCCAAGGGTGGTTTTATAAAGTAAACAGAATAAAGATTTACTCTACAGTTACACGATAGGATTGTAAATCCATTCATTAGGAGCAGGTTTGAGATTTCATAGTCTATAGAGGAATTCTTTTCCCCAAATTGTCTAATTTAGAATGTTCATAGTTTGTGATGGTAATCCAGAAGAAACGTATCATGGGCAGTGGGAAAAAACTCAATATTCTGAAATCACAATGAAGGCCTAACTGATGTTTCACAGGAAGACAGTATACCTTCAATTGAATTTAATTTCAAACACTGGAGACAATGGCACCTTTAGGCCGCAATCAACCTATTTAAGATCGATGCCGCAATTCGTGCATTCATCCTAAATTGCTTCCAGTGGGATGTTCAATGGACGACTAATTGGTTCCATAGATGAATTATGATTACAAATCTGGGCAATAGCATGACTGAGTATAGCAAAATTGATTTACTTCAGGGAGCTAGGCTTAACAGTATTTCTCAGTTATTGGTTGTTAGGAAATAATCAAATCTCTTGTTTCTCCTGCCTTTTTTAACTTTGGGCTTTGTTTTATACATGTTACTTAAACTTATGTCTTTTTTCCAAAGTAGTTTTGTCGTTTAACTCTTTTCACTTTGTTTATATTTTCTCTTTCGACAGTTATTTACTTTTCCATTTCATTTTCTAGGTCTTTAGATCTACACTTTCAAATCTTGGTCAGAAATTAATCTTGATGTGTGCATTTTCAAGTCTGTTACAATACAACAGAATTACATTATACCAGGATTGATTAAAAACAGGTCCCCAGTGTTGGTCCAGTGCGACTGGTTCAATGTTGGGTAAGTGATATAAATGACTTCTCATAATTTAGCAACAATCTGAAGCAAGATGGTAATTTATTCATTACAGACTGAAGCAGAAATCAGAAGCATACATAAAACCATTAGTAATTTCCCCACACAGATGCTGTAAAAAGATGAGCAAATTCTAATATTGGGAAAAAGTAAATTCTAAAGCAACCCACCAGCCCCCACCCCCACCAAACATCCAGTCCTGTTGCTTTGTAAAAATAGCTTTTTGGTTGGATTTGCTTGTGAGACTATAGAGTGAAAGGTTATCCTTAAAATATCATCTTAGATTTGAGTGCTATTCCTAGGGATAAACAGAAGGGTTCCAATTAAGTTCACTTGTGAATTTAAATGTTAATAGCTGTTAAATCTTGGCATATTTGTTTGAAGTCATTTGCCAAAAAGATATCAAAGGTATAGTGAGTCATAGAGAGAACATTACAGTTCTGATACTCGAATGATGGGAAAGATGGAGTTGAGCTGATTCAGAGTGTTAGCTCACAAGCAGTTCCAGCACAGAAGAAATGTTTGGTACAATCTTTCAACAGCAATCCTTCTCAATTCGAGTAGGCTACAGGTACATGTGAAACTTGCTCAGATAGGTTGGCTTGTAGCTGACATTTGGAAAATCTGTCAAGGTAGCAGTTAACCCTTAAGGATGAAGTGTGCTTGTGCTAAACATGTGGGAAATTTTGTTATAATGGGACAGTACAGGTGAGTGGACAATGCTGTTCCATGTAAAGATGAAAATTTTGAAGGAGTTGCATACAAGGAGGCTTGTCTATTCAGGATGAGGACATCCTTCTGTAAAATGACAGCTACTAGCTACATGAAGGCAGATTGAGTAAATTTAATCATGGCTGCAAATGTTTGGTGTTGGGTAAAGGGTGTAAGTGTGCTTCTCACTTTTCTGTGGCATTTCTTTTTGGGTCCATTAGGCATGGTACACTTTAAGATGGTAACTCCCACATTTTCTGGGAGGTACGATGTCAAGGAGGCCTTTGGAGGTTAAGGAATGATTTGATCGAGGTGTTTAAGATGATGAAATGTTAAAGGGTAAGTGGATTTATGAGTCTCAGACAAAGGGATGTGTCTATAAGGTAATCAGAGAGTTGGAGAGACTGGTTTTAACACAGAGGTTTCTGAGGCTGTGGAATGCACTAGCAGAGTTAGTGATTGCAGCACAGCATAGGTCAACAGATAAGACTTGATGGTTGAAGGAAAAAGGAAACAAAGGGATATGTGGACAGAGCAGGCACATGGTATTTATCCTCCATATGTTCAATAGCCCTAATCCTAACACAGATTGATTGCTTTTGTGTTGCAATTGCTACACAATTCTTAATGATCTTCAGCCCTGATCCAGCAATGTTTCCCATTAGCCAATGGCCATGAATTTCCAGCCCAGCCTGATACTGGTCCTGTCTGTTTCCTATTTGGTTGGATGTTTGACAGATGGTTTATTTCAGGATCAGCTAATTCAGTTTTAATTTAATTCAACTCTAAGCCTGACACACAACCTGAGCTTCCAGTGTTTATTTTTTTGAAGGTCTGGGAGCTACAGCAGCTCTCCATCCAAATTGCTGACAAGTTAAATCCCAGTTTCACAAAAAATAAATAAATAATTCCCTATAACAGAAGGCTGATATTGTTTTTTTTTGTTTTTGTTTACCCAGGGAAAACAGGCTGAGTGATATTCTAACTTGATAAATGAAATGACTGCATTAAGAAAAAATTAAAACGCTGGTTTTGATCATTTTGTATGCTGTAGATACTTTTGTTCGCTTTTTTTAGTTTACACAGATTACCAAGGTGAAAATTATATCAGATTTAGTGGTACCAGTACCCACAGCTAGTAAAGCAGACAAGGTTATGAGAAATTTAGTAAAATGCAGCCCAAAAATAGGTTGAAAACATTGATGCATAGTGACCATACTGTTCCAAACTGTAAGTCATCACTTAATAAAATTATAAGGATCAGAGCTCTCTGATTATTACAGGAAAGAAGCAATTTGATTGGTTGAAGAAGAAGCTAGCTGGTTGGTGAATATCTGGTGAGTATCTAGTAAGTGTTTAAAGTTTATTCTACTCCTAAAGTTTAGAATAAAGTAGGAACTGTATTTTTTGATAAGGTTTATTAAGTAAGATTTAAAAGTTTAAGGGTTTGGAATGCACTGCCTGGAAGTGTGGTGGAAGTAGGTTCAATTGAGGCATTCAAGAGGGCTTTGAATGATTATCTAAATAGAAACAATGTGCAGGGCTACGGAGAAAAGGCACGAGATTGGTACTAAGTTAAAACACTCAGAGAACTGGTGCAGACACGATGGGCCGAATGGCCTCCTTCTACACCGTAACAATTCTGTGATTATTAATCCTTCTGTGTAGACATTATCATATACTAACTATGCGAAGCACACTGGATATATATATGTATCTTCAACTGTACTCAGCAAAAAAATTGAACTGACCAAAATTCAATAAAAACAGAATTTTATATACTGTAACAATATTATAGTCTTATCTATGTGAGCAACTTTGCTCTAGCAATCCGCCACATCAGAACTCCCTAAGGAGTTTACTGCCCCAATCATGCGATGGTTCCATCTTACATTGAACAGAAAGAAAACTTCATAGCCAAATTGCCAGGTAATCAGTCACAGATATGCATTATTTTTAATCTTCTCATTTATCCTGCTTAATGTTTTAAACATCAGTGTATTTGTAAAATTGAGTGGCTTCCTCATGAAGCTTTTAACCTATTAGAATTAATTTTGAAGTGACTAGTAAACAATTGCTGCAAAATAACAGTGATATTTCTTACCATGTTCTCCCACAAAATGGTGCAGTTTGCCATAGGAATCTGCCAAGTTCATGTTAGGGTTCCCTTTGCCCATAGTGATGGGCGTATTACTGCTTCTCTTGCCTTTTAGTTTTGGTGTGCAGCTGCTTCTACTAGTCACAGATGGAACTATTGTTGGATAGTTCATGCCCCCATGATGTGTAAGGCCAGCCATTAGCTTAACATTAGCTGCAGTGGAAGACTTGCATGTCATTTGTGGGCTTTCAAAGTGGCAGTCGGCATGGTAAATACTGTGAACTGACTCGGCACCTGAAGAAGGATTCTGGTGGTTTAATACAGATGAAGGAAGCATGAGCTTACTGCCAGCTCGTAAAGATTTCATCTCCACATCACAAAGTTCCGGACTGCCCTGCTGTGCCCTTGAATTACCATTGCTGATATGATAATGATGGTGATGATGATGATGATGGTGGTGAATTAAATGATGAATTGACCTTACACGTCCCTTATTCCGCCATTTCCTCTCCTGACCATTCGAGCTGTTTGGGGTGACCTTCTTGCGTTGTTTATTTTGCCAGATGTTGTAAAGGCGCAGTGTGCGCCGCTTCACTTTCCTAAAGAGGTGGCAAATGTATTTCAGAAGCTCTTCATAGAGACTTCCGGGCTCAGAGAAGCTGGCGATTGTGCTATCATTTGAAAGAAAGCGGGCTCGCTGCTCCTGCATTAATTGGTTCTCACGTTGCTTTGTTTCTGAAAACTGAGTTGCTATGACAACCAGGCACAGGTTAATCATGAAGAATGAACCAACCTAAAGAATATTTTTAAAGACATAATTACAAAAAATCAGTTTTATATTCACAAAGACAGCAAAAATGTTAATTCCCTGTGCTGGCAATTGTTGGTCTTCACTTTAATAGAGTTATTTAACTCATTATGTTTTGTTGGAACCAAAGTATTAAGAATGGAACTCATCTCATATTCAAGGGAGACTGAATATCTTAGAGGTACCTCATATCAATAATCTAATTTAACAGAATATATTGTATGTGATATTATATTAAAATGATGTTTTTAAATTGATATAACCGAAAGAAAGCACCATTTAACATTTCCTAATGCTTGTGAGCGTGTTGTCTAATATCCAAGATACTGTCGTCAGAACAATTCTCTCTTTGATAGGTTGGGAAAGAAATTTTAAAAAGGCATTACTTTTCCACATTAATGCTACATAGGTTGAATTTTCCTGACTCAAACACAGAAAAATTGTTGCTAACCCGTTGTCTCTGTTCTGTGCTGGAATAATTTTCTGTCAGACTTTTCAAGTGGCTGGACGTGAAGGGGGTACACAGCGATTTAAGTTATTTGTAGATAAATGCCTGATGCCTCTGCCACAGATTTCCTATAATAACTGGGGCAGATTGCCACCCAAAATAACCTGGCAGTGCCCTTCCCACGTTGTCTGTTTTAAAGGTTACCAACACTATCTTAAGGACAGAAGGTGGTATTTTCAAGGAAGGTCCTGATCTTTGATTTTTGGTATTCAAAATAGTGTTGCAGCTTCAGTACTTGTTTCAGAGTGCTGTTACTTGGCCCTCTTGGGGTTACCAGAAGACAGGAATGTTCCTTCCCAGCCCACAAACCCCAATCATGCAAGGATTCCATCTTACGTTGAATAGAAAGAGAAACTTCAAAGCCAAATTTACACTTTTCTTCTTGCACTATCAATCTAAATACCCACACTCGTTTTCCCAGTTCATCATTATTCAATATGCTAAAGAGAACAGCCAAGTAAAGACAATCGAAAAATATGTGCAGCTATCTGTCCAATGCTTATCACTATGGTGTTGCCCTTTTAAGATGGCATTTTAGGTTGGTCTGCCTTTTCTATCATGCTTTCTTAGTGAATTCCCACCGCCAAGAATGTATCCAGTACATAGTGCTGGCCTCGATCTTATTAAGCATGGATCACAGGTGGCCCTTGCTCGTATATTGCTATCAGGATGGTTTGGTCCAGCCTGTCTTCTGGTTTTTGGATGGTCATAGTGAGTGGAACTACTGCTACAAAAGAGAAACATCTCTGCCAAGCCTACTTCCATTCAAAGCATATTTGAAGCTTCCTTTTCACTGTTAATTCTAATCTGCAGCTGCAGAGCCCCTGTGGCATCAATGACATCTTGGTAGCCTGTCACTATCTGGCAAGCTCATCAAGTCATCATGCCCAATGCTGTGGCCAAAGCCTGAATGGCAGCTGTTTGAGCAGCGCACTGCAGATGGCTCTGGAATTGGCATTCTATCCAAGGCTGTGCAGATTCTGCATGATGGAACTTAGCATTCCATTCACATAGCTGCAGGACTGCTCTGGTAATCCTCCAATGAACCCACAACCTCTCATCTTCAAAATGTGTTCTTCCCTTGAAGTTTGGGCCTGACCTCAACAGCTAGGGAGCAACGAGACCTCATCCTTGAGAAAACACTTCCTGCTCCCTTTCTTCCATCTGATCCTGCTCGTGCTCAGCAGTCCTCTTACTTACTCTCTGTGTTGCCACCTAGTTGCATTTCCAATCTATTGGAATTGGTGTCTCTGAGATGGTGAGTGAATGAAGTATATGCAGCAATGGGCTGCCAGTTACCCTGGTGTTACTACTTTGATTCTATATTCTTAAAATATATTTCTCTTCAGGTACATAATCTAAACTCTCTTATCCTGTGCCACAATAGTTTATGAATCAAATAAAATGTCTAATACATCCATTAAAAATAAACTAAACAATATTTTTTATATTTTGCCCACATGCAATAAAGATCATCTAAAGTCTACAGTCTAATCTGAAAACTCACCCTAATAAGTAATATTTTAGAACATAGACAGTATACAAATATTCACCATTAAAGCAAATGTAGACTTTTAAGCTCTTAAATCACACATACTTACAATTATAAGCAGTATAAAATATATAAAATTGTAAAAAGAATGTGCATCCATAACATAATACATGATGTCCACCCATCCTTCCAGGGTAATAACCTGGGGAGAAAGCAACAAATATTATATTTTATAACCTGTTTTTTGAAAAGTAATAACAGACAAATAACTTTAGTTTGCAAAAACCAGTGATAACTTTTCCTATTTAATTCCATCCAATTACCTTGAGTGAGGGCAGAGTTGTTTAATTACCCAATAGTTAACAAAACAGCAACTGGATTTTATTAAATGTGCATGCATATAAAAATTTGCTCGTATATTATTTTAAGACTTTCCTAAAAATGAAATAATCTAAAAGAATATTAAAAAGACATTATTTCTCATCCTTTTATTACTTTTCTTATCCTTTCTTTTTTAAAGAGTGCCTTACTAGTCTGAGACCAGTAGCGGTAGTTCAGATTTCTGCCAGACAGAATGCCTGGCTCCTGCCTGGCTGTAATTTTAGCTGCTCTGTTTAGGAGAGGCTCCTGTGCATGCCTGATTAATCCATGGCCAGAGTTCTGTTTCCCATAATCAATTAGCAAATCAAGAGCGACAACACATTGGATTTACAAACTATGGGGTGCTGAACTGAAGTAGAGCGAAACTACCCTCTCCAAGTTGGGGTCTTGATTCTGCAGCACTGTAAGTTCAATCAAAATGATGAAGGATGGCTGAATGTCCAACAGCAACAACTGCCACTGCTTTTTTAGTGAAATGCAGCCTCATAAGCAGATCTCCATATATAGACAATGGAAAGAGCAATAGGGTCTGATAACATGTGCTGCTAAATAATGTCCACAGGGACTGAAGTTCCTCTTGTGATGCCTTAGCAAGTGAACTTCCCTACCATCCTCCTCTAGCTCTTCTGTGAAAATGGTATACAGGGGAATCCCCATGTTGAACTCCAACAAATGGTTACCTCATGGAGCTTGTTATTAGGCTGTTGGCTGCATATCAGAAGAGTCTGCAAATTGGTCAATTAATTGCAAAAGTATCAACTAACATAAGGTTTCTACATTAAATTCTTATCCTCTACCTTGATCCACTGCTCTTGTTTTCCCTCTGATGAGGGGACAAGTACAGTAGAATGATGAGATTTGGAACAGGTAATATCATCCCATCAATATTCTATGGCCTAGAAATTCAGCAGTGTTCAATTTTGAGCACCTGACCTGCAGAATTCTAACAGCACGCTCTTGAACGTGAAGGTCTGAGGAGCTCGGATTTTGAGCCTCTGGGCTCATTGTCATGTGGAAGGTACAGCTGGAACAGGTTAATATGCCAATGTGCAGCTAAGTGGTTGGCTAAGGTCGCAGCAGTCTGCGGTATTGTGGGCTGGCCCTCACAGTGCATTCGAGGGAGAGGCTAGGAGTCAGGGCTAGGTGAAGATCAGAGGGACCTTGAGGTCAGAGTTGGGTCTGAGGTTGGAGATATCGGAAATGGCGGCGGTTAAGGCAAGTATTAATCTTTTCTTCATTCCATGCTACTTAAGTTTGTTTTCCCAGAGGCAATCAAAGATACTGGCTGCCTAAGGCGCAAGCCTAGGTTGCAAGAGGGAGCAGAAGCAAGAGTTAGTATTTGCATAAATTAATGACCTAAAGCCTGTTTCTAATATGGGTAAAGAATGCCTCTTGTATGACCCTTACCAGAATGACGCAGCCTGCAACAGAATTGTGTTTGCGCAGAGTGAACGCCTTTTTGGACACAGAATAATAGCCATAAGCACTGAAAATCCCTGGATTGCAAAGCCAAATTTCTGTCTACAGGAAGGATGTGGACACAAGCCAGAGTATTTTTACAGACGTATACTAGTGAAGACTGTGCAAAACTCAAGGGAGTACCATAAAATTTGCTCTGATTTTGTATTTTACTCATAGAAACTATTTAAAATAAAGCCGATAAACAGCAAACCAAATATTCTGCTTAACCAATTGTCAAAAAGCACCTAATGGAATATATATAACACAAAAGGGAACCAATTATCACAAATTCTCTGGCCCTCTGAACATTTCTCAATGTGGTTCACAATCAGCAAGAGAAGATTTTTACCAAGAAATCATACTTTTCTTCATAAATACTCATCACTCATTTATTTTATGGATGTATGATCACTGTGCTGTTCACTGAACAAGTAAATAGCAAATAAGAATGATCAGCACCCTCCCGCCCAACAACTCCTTAAAACGATGACTGACTTGTTAAGTATTTATTTAAAATATACAATGGAACTCTTTTCCTTTAATAAGAAAACAGTTCAATTTATCAACAGTTTCAGATCAGGAAGCAGCTGAATTAAGAGCTCCCCTGACAGTCTGATAATGATAAAGAAATGAATGAATTCACATTGAATTATTGAAAACTGTCAGCTCAATTTGAAATTGTTCCATTCTCAACATTGATTGAAAAATTACTTCGGAGACTCTTCAACATGCTTTGTCAGCCTGTGAACCTGAACCAAGATCAGCTACATACTTGGCAAAAATGACTAAGATCTTGAAGCTGACTGTTTCCCAACTAAGTGTAACTAAAAGATTCAGTCAGCACATGGACTGATACTAAGCACACTATAAGTAGTTTCAATCAATGCATTGTGCTGTTCCTTATAGATTCATTGATCACAGTGCAGAAGAATGCCATTTGGCCTGTCATGTCTGTGGTAGCTCTGTGTGAGAGCAACTCAGCTAGTCCTACTCCTCCATCTTTACCCCATAGCCCAGCAAATCTTTTCACTTCAGATAATTATCCCATTCCCTTCTTAAAACCATGACTGAATTTGCTTTCACTCAACACTCTGGAAGTGTATTCTAACTACTCAAAACATGTAATTTATTTTACCTTATGTCATCTTTGGTTATTTTGCCATTCACAAATTGGTGTCCAATAGGAAGTTTCTCATTATTTATTCTGTCTAAACCCCTAATGATTTTGGACAACTCTACCAAATCTCTCAACCGTTCCTTCTCTAAGGAGAACAGCCCAAGCTTCACAATGCCAGATTAACGCTTGCAGGGCTAAAAATGTGTTGAAGCCCATTTGCAGGCATGGGGATCATGATGCATGTTACCCTGTGCCCAATCATGTTGAGGCATGCAGTATGCAAACTTCACACTGCCTCCACATTTCAATGATTGTGATGTGCGGCCCAGTGTGAAATGCACTGCCGACTGGCTGCATGCACAGGAGTGTGCATGGCCAGCACAGTGTTAGTTAGACTTTTTAAAGACAGCCTGCACCTATTAAAAGAGGAATTGCACACAAGACATAGCAGCTGCTAGTACTATGTCAGACAGTGTTTAACGGAGAAACAGGTGACAGAGGGGGTGCCCAGATTCACTGGAGGCCTTAATCCAAGATGTTGAGAGGAGGACAGATGTAATGAGTGGAATTTAATGCCCTCTCCTCAAGCAGGTTTGGAGTTGGGGGTGGGTGGGGGCATTTAATCGGATGGGTGGGTACCAGATGGGGGCTGGGATCTTCCTACCCTGTCGAGGGCAGGACCAGCCAAGGGCGAAGTGGCGCCCCAGCCAGAAGTCCAATGATTTGTAGCAGTTCCGGAAGATCCCAGCGGTGGGTGGGTGCAGAAAATCCCGCCCAGGGACACTGCCTCTGGCTCAATTAAGTCCAGGGACGGCCATTCTTCCCCACAGCCAATTGAGGCTCTTAAATGAGCAATTAATGCCTACTTAAAGGCCTCATCTCACTGTTGTTGGTTTTCACCCAGCAACAAGCACAGGCCTCGCCATGCGGGAAGCCTGAAAAGCAAACACTTTCGGGGTGGCTTGTGGGCTTCCAAGGTTTGGTGTGGGGGGGGGGGGGTGTGTGTGTGTGGTTGGGGGGGGGTGGTGTCACTCATTCAAAGGCACTCAGTGCCTGATCAAGGGACGGGGCAAATGTCCACTGAAAGCCACCTTATGGCCCTTGCTGCTGACGCCCCTCCCCCATGACCCTCACTTCGCAACCCTCATCCTGCCTCATTCATCTATGGCCAGTGTCCCTTGGCAACCTTGGACTTTGGGTGGTTACCAGCAGCATCCACCGTTTCCACGGTGACACTGCCAAGCAATGCACACCTGCTCGCCTCCAATTGGCCAGCAGCCCTTGACATCAGGATTTCTTCTCCTGGAGTCTTTGATCCTGCAGAAGGCCCACCACTGCCCAGCTGGCACTTAATATGGGAGGCCTTCCCGAAAGGAGGTGACATGGGACTCTTGTCAGCTCTTCAGCTAAGAGATGAGACCTCCATTGTCTCCATTAAATACCACCCAATGTTTCCAGAGGGGCCCTCAATGCACACTTTCTGAAGGAAATGGCCACAGAGGGCAGGGATCTGACCCCAAGGACCTTGTTGCAGTGCTGGGAAATGTTCAATGACCTCACATTAATGGTCAAAGTCAGTGAATGCATCTTCAAATGCCAAATACTTACTTGTTACCATGCAGGCTCAGACTGTGACCATCATGGCTGCAGGTACCAGTGGTCAAAAGGCACACAGGCCATACAACAGCCCAGCAATCTGTGCTGCAGCAGATTACTCCGACTGCGAAGGTGCTGCCCCAGGAGAGTTTTTTTTTATTCATTCACAGGATGTGGGCTTTGCTGGCTGGGCCAGCATTTATTGCCCATCCCTAATTGCCCTTGAGAAGGTGGTGGTGAGCTGCCTTCTTGAACCACTGCAGGCACACCCACAGTGCTGTTAGAAAGGGAGTTCCATGATCTTGACCCAGCGACAGTGAAGGAACGCCGATATATTTCCAAGTCAGGATGGTGAGTGGCTTGGAGGGGAACTTCCAGATGGTGGTGTTCCCAAGTGTCTGCTGCCCTTGCCCTTCTAGATGGTAGTGGTTGTGGGTTTGGAAGGTGCTGTTGAAGGAGCCTTGGTGAATTCCTGCAGTGCATTTTGTAGATGGTACACACTGCTGCTACTGTGCGTTGGTGATGGAGTGAGTGAATGTTTGTGGATGTGGTTTGAATCAAGGGGGCTGCTTTGTCCTGGATGGTGTCAAGCTTCTTGAGTGTTGCGGGAGCTGCACTCATCCAGGCAAGTGGGGAGTATTCCATCACACTCCTGACTTATGCCTTGTAGATGGTGGACAGACTTTGGGGTGTCAGGAGGTGAGTTACTCATCGCAGGATTCCTAGCCACTGACCTGCTCTTGTAGCCACAGTATTTATATGGCTAGTCCAGTTCAGTTTTTGGTCAACAGTAACCCCCAGGATGTTGATAGTGGGGAACTCAGTGATGGTAATGCCATTGAACATTGGGGGTGATGGTTGGGTTCTCTCTCGTTGGAGATGATCATTGCCTGACACTTGTATGGCAAAAATATTACTTTCCACTTGTCAGCCCAAGCGTGGACATTGTCCAGGTCTTGCTGCATTTGGACATGGACTGCTTCAGTATCTGAGGAGTCGTGAATGGTGCTGAACATCGTGCAATCAGCAGCATACATCTCTACTTCTGACCTTATAATGGAAGAAAGGTCATTGATGAAGCAGCTGAAGATGATGCTCTCATCCTCCCACCACCACCTCTGCACTAGTGCATTTGCTGTTACCTTTCAGCCAACCAGCCCAGAATGCTGTTGCCCAAAGCAAGGTGGTGCAGTCCAAAGCCGAGCCCTCAAGGCCCAAACTGCCTGAGGTCCTCCTGAAAGGCCATCTACAGTCTCCCTAATGAAAATTGGCAGTCTTCCGCCAGCCATGCTGCAACCACTCAGGTAACACTGTATAGGAGCACTTGGCCAGGCAAATATATTTACAAGACAGGCATTAAGGGAATGCATAAGTGTGAATAGTTCATTTTTGAATGCATTACTGGAAGTGTTGTTGGATAATACCATTACGGAATGTTTTGTGTGGTATCTTTTATTTCAAGGTTTTGGCCAAGAGGACACTGTGATAGAAAGGTGGGGAATTGTAGCACAGTGGTGATGTTGTGATGGGATTTCAGGGGAATCAGAGTCTGAACAGCTGCTCACAAAGAGCCTGTCTGAAGCAAAATGGTCCTCGATGCCTCTTCTCTTCCTCCCCCTCCTCCTCTTCCTGAAGTGGCTGCCAAAGGCCTGGTGGCAAGGGCTGACAGAGGGGTTGTGGAGGACACAACAGACCATCATGAATTTGGAGACATGCTCTGGCAAGTACTGGAGGACTCTCCCCAAGCATTCCAAGTAAAAGAACTGTTGTTTCAGAATACTGATGGTTTGCTCCAAAATATTCCTTATGGCTACATGGCTCTCATTACAGGTGTATTGTCCAGGCATGATTGGATGGCGGAGGGGAGCCATTAGCCAGGTGTAGAGCAGGTAGCCCTGATCACCAAGAAGTAATCTTCTGGTTCATCTTAGTGGCACAAATATTGCAGCAAGATAAAAGCATTGTGACTGCTGCCAGGATAGTGGACATTCATCGTCATGATGTTCTCTACATGGTTGCACACCAATTGCACCTTCAGGGAGAGGAAGCTCTTGTGTTGCAGTACATCTTCCCACTAATACTTTAGCCCCACAGAGACATGTGGAAGCAGTCAATGGCTCCTTGCACCACTGGGAATCCCTCTAACCTGGCAAATTCACTTGGCTACTCCCCCCACTTCACCCTGGTAAGAGAGAAGACTATCAAGTCCGCTCTGGCATAGAGGGCCTTCATAAAATCCATGATGGAGCACTGCACGATAAACTGTGAGATGTTGGCAGTGTAGTCTGCTCCCATCTGCAAGTATTTGCTGGTGTAGAAAATGAGGGCAATGGTAATCTTCATGCCTAATGGCAGCATCGTCCTCACCCACAATTTATGGTTGTTGGTCTGGTTGGAGGAGGTGACACAGTTCAATTTCACCTCCTTGGTGAAATGAAACTGTCTCAGACACTGCTCCTGGCTGAGATGAAGGTAGGAACAGTGCGCCCTGAGTAGAACCTTCGATTGAGAGTCTTCCATCTCTTCCCTCTGTGCACAGCTTCCCCTCTCTGCTGCCTGTGTTATATATCCCTGTAATGCTGCACCCAAGAGGGACTGCAACTATAGGCACTACTACTGAAAGCAAGCTTTCAGCTGACAAGCCTTCCAACTCCTCTGACTTCCTTATGAAAGTCCAGCACCACTTCATTCTGAATGCAAAAACCTTTTCAAACCCGCCTAACAACATTGAGCACAGTACTTCCCCCTCACTTAGCTGTAGCAGAAAAAAGGCAGAAACACCACATCCGGAAGTTTCATGCTGATCTCATTAAATAGTGAGGGGGTTCTTTTGAGCGCATGTTCGGCTGGGAGTAAGCAAAGGCAATAACAGGACTGTGAGGTCCAAAATTGCAGATTGGGAACCAAATCAGCATTAGAGAGTTTGACATCATTATCTGTCTACTCTACGTGTTCTTGGTGCATGTGCAGCATGCTGCACAACAGCATATACAATCATGGCACACCATGAAGGCCATGACTGCAGTGGTACAGCTGACATTTTATGAGCTTCAGCCTTCTATAGCAATATCACAAGTGTCTCTATGCAAGCAAATTTACCAACCATGATGTCAACATTGGTGAGTATAATTTCACCATCACTATCAGGCAGCATCTTCAAAATAACCAAGATACTTAGGCCATACAGAAGTACTTAGTAGTATAGCTTTCAATAAACATAGACAAAAGCATCAATATTAGACATGCCCCACTAAATGATAACTACACATACCAAACTTTCAGTTCTACAGAAACTCATTGCTTATGGTCAACAAATGTTTTCTCTTTGTGAAGTGAATGCTCAACATTAATCTTTCTCAAACTAATTCCTCATGTTAGTTTATGTGGTGCGTATGAATGCAGTCTTAGCTCAACTCAGTTGTTGTGGGTATGCTCTGGGTGAAGCAGCCAATCCTGTCTATACATATACAGCCAGGGCCATCGCATATAAAGCCAGATACTTCACATATAGAGAGTCACTAAAAGCCTTAAATGACAACATATTAAACAAATGATGAGGGATGCTGATAATATGCTGTCCGTTGACGACAAACACTTTAAGCAGACGGTGCTGTATGCAGCATACTGTAGCAGCTGTGATAGCAGGTGCTTGCATTCTGCTTACAGTTAGTGCTGAAAAGTCACTTCAAAAACCCATAGCATATTGTGTGATGCTTATTTATTGGATTTGCTGTCATGTTTCTAATCCCTAATGGGTGGCAATGACACCTGAATACTTGAAAAACTGAAAATGTACTGTTTTGTTCCCACTGCTTCTGTCAACTTTAGCACAGAGGACGAGAATCTGACAGCACAAGGTACTTTAAGTTACAGAAAATATTGGTTGATATTGAGCTGTGACTTTATTAATTGCCTCTAGGAGATTAATTTGAATCAGTGCTGTCGATCTCAGTTAAGGAAAAACAGAGCAATTAAGGGAATCATTTGGAATCTCCAGCAGTGAGGGTGATTGCAGAAACCACTGAGGATTTAGTGATTTTGCCAGAACAATTATGTTAGCTTCATGGTGGCATCCCAATTTTTGTTAAAGTGCATTTGGCTAGGATACCAATAGGTTCTCGCCTCTTTTCTGAGTGTCGCTATCCCCTGCTGGTTGTATAATAAGAACCACAGGAAACGTATCTGCCTAACATTCACAAACACTATTTAACAAATCAAGCTCAACCATGGCACCCCGTAGGTGGTCGCTAATTACTTATTGATGTGGTGTAATTTTGCAGTAAAACTGTTGAATATTCAGCAAAACAGAACATGAACAGAAATTTGCATTTCTTCTTGGCAATATGCTGTTTGAAGTAAAAAAAAATGCTCAAAGCATTATTTTGATTAACACGGACACCACTATCAAGGCCACCATTTGTTGCCCATCCCTAATTGCCCTTGAACTGAGTGATTTTTCACACCATTTCAGGGGGCAGTTAAGAGTCAACCACATTGTTGTGGATCTGGAGATACATGTAGGCCAGGCCAGGTGAAGAAAACAGATTTCCTTCCCCTAAAGGACATTAGTGAACCAGATGGGTTTTTACAACAATCAACACTGGTTTTATGGTCACCACTACTGAGACTAGCTTTTCAATTCCAGATTATTAATTGAATTTAAATTCCACCAGCTGCCATGGTGGGATTTAAACCCTTGTCCCCAGAACATTAGCCTGGGCCTCTGGATTACTAGTCCAAACACGTTACCACTAAGCCACTGCCTCTCCTCTTTCTGGTATTCTGGTATCCTTCCAGTTTTGTATTGCCCATATATTTGACATTAAGGAATATTCAGCTTGTTTTACAAAATCAATTTATATATTGGAAATAAGGACAGTAAGCAATACTAGTATAGCATAGGTCAGCAAACCATTTGAAAAAGAGAGGTTAGTTTTTTGAGTTCTGATAAAGGGCATCACACAATAGGCTAACCTATCTCTCTATTTCAGACCATGACTCACCATTTTTGCAGATCCGGCAATTTCTGTTTTCATGTGAGATGTCCAGCATTAACATTTTCATTTTCATTAATTATACTTTGTTAAGATTCTCAGATCCTTGCCTTTAACAGCCGAAGATTAAACTAACACCAATAACTTGTGCTTACAGAGCAATGATGTAGAAAATGTTCCAAGCTACTTCAGAGCTTTATGGAAAATAAACTAAGCGACATTGTGAACTGGACACTACCAGACTATGCCTTGAAGATTCTGTTAAAATGGCTAGAAATTACCTTCTACAAAACATAGAGATGTCAGGCTGCTACAAATCAAAAAACATGTCCCCAAGGCTGAAAGCCATTGTGTGAGACAAACCCTTTAAGTTGTGCAATAAAGTTCTACGCCATAATACTATAGATGCAATGTGAGCATGCTATTAACGTGGAAAGGTTCTATAGGAGTTTAATCATTCATTACATACTGAGAAGCTCACAGGTACTTTATGGGAAGAATTTTCAGGTCAGCAAGCAGGGGTGGGGCCCGCTCGCTGATGCGTAAAATGACACGGCGTGCGTCCTGACGTCACTGCATGTCATTTAGATTGTCAGTTCGGAGGGCCCACAGCCGAACTGTCAAAAGCCTATTAAGACCATTAAGAAAGAAATTAAAGTTGTTAAGAATGTTGCCCATCCAACCTTAAGATTGGCGGGCAGATGAAGAGCCCAAATGGCCTTCGCATTTTTCATGAAACTTCATCCACGGGCGGGATGAGGTTTCATGAAGGGTTTATTAAAGAAAAGGAACAAGGGGGTTTTGTAGGAAAAAGAAAAGAAAGATTTGCATTTATAAAGCACATTTCAAATCCCTGGGATGTCCCAGAGCACTTTACAGCCAAGGAAGTGCACTTTTGAAATGTTGAGACTGTTGTAACATAGGAGTGGGGATAATGGAGAGGCAGGCTGAGGTACAATTCATATTACTACCAGCAGAGTTGCTGAACAGCTGTGCACTTAAATAAATCTCAGGATAAGACACATCCAAGGATCCTTAAGGAAAAGAGGGAGGAAATTAGAGGAACTCTGGTACAAGTCTTCCAGAAATCTTTGGATATTGGAGAGGCATCTGGGGACTGGTGAAAGGCAAATGTTACTCTTTTTAAAAAAGGTTGCAAACATCCAGGAATTTACAAACCATTAAGTTTGATGTCAATTGTGGTTAACGTTATTAAAGAGAGGATCACGGAGCATCTAGATAGAAACAAAATCATAAAAGACGGCAAGCAGATGTTCATGGAGGGAAGATCTTGTCAATTGAACTGACTTTTAATTTGAGCATGTGACAAAGGAGTTTGATAGTGGGGAGTGGATGCAGTGCATTTGGATTTCAGTAGGCCTTTGATACAATTGCTCTGGAGAAGCTAGTACTGGAAATAGAGAAAGTGGGAGTTAGTGTGAATATTTTACAATCAATACTTAATAGGTTGACCGATAGAAGCCAGAGGATAGTGGTTCAGAGATTGCAATTAGCATGGGAGAAGGTTACCAGTGGGGTTCCACTGAGGCCCCTTTTGTTTAAATCTTTATAAGTGATCTGGAGCAACAAGTTCCAAGAAAAATGATTGCATTTACAGGTTGATACAATGAAGTTGGTAGACTCCAAACCTGAACAGGATAAGATTACGGAGGATTTGAATATAGTGCAGATTTGGGCAGACAGCTGGCAGATGAAATTCAATGTGGAGAAATGCAAAATGCTTCACATGGAGATTAGAAAATCCAGGAATGGATTATTACTTTAGTGGAAGGAAAACAATGTGCATGGAAAAGAAAAGCGATTTGGGCAAAGGGGGCGGTGCGGGGGGAGCCTTCAAGAAGCTATTTCAAGAATGCTGAGTGGAAGTGAGTAAAGGAAATCAGGTGTTGGGATATAATTAAAAGGTCAATATTGCAATCCCTTGATTTTTTAAGGGTCTATGGATGAACCTTATCCAGAGATTTATTTATCTTGTGCTTGCATGGCTGTTCAGCAACCATGCTGGCATAGTATGAATCACACTTCAACTTACTCTATATTTATTTCTACTCCTACATTAGAATAGTGACATAGGAACATAGGAGTAGCAGCCATTCAACCCATCGAGCCTGCTCCACCATTCAATTTGATCATGGCTGATCATCCACTTCAATGCCTTTTTCCCACACTATCCCCATATCCCTTTATGTCATTGGTATTTAGAAATCTGTCAATCTCTGCTTTAAGCATACTTAATGACTGAGCTTCCACAACCCTCTGGAGTAGAGAATTCCAAAGATTCACAACCCTCTGAGTAAATAAATTTCCCCTCATCTCGGTCCTAAGTGGCTTCCCACTTATTGTGAAATTATGTCCCCTGGTTCTAGAACCCCTCCACCATGGGAAACATCTTACCTGCATCTACTGTCTCCATCCCTTTAGGTATTCTGTAGGTTTCAATGAGGTCGCCTCTCATTCTTCAAAACTTTAGAGAACACAGGCCTGTTTCCCCAATCTCTCTTCATAGAATAAGTCTGGTGAACCTTCGCACTCTCCCAATGGCAATAATATCCATCCTCAGGTAAAGGGACCAAAACTGCACACAGTACTCCGGGTGCAGTCGAACCAAGGTTCTATACAATTGAGGAAAGACTTTGCTACTCCTGTACTCAAATCTTCTTGCGATAAAGGCTAACATACCAATAGCCTTCCTAATTGCTTGTTCTACCTGCATGTCAACTTGCAGTGACTTATTAATGAGGACACCCAGGTCCCTTTGTACATTTACACTTTCTAATCTGTCACCATTTAAGAAATACTCTGCACATCAGTTCTCCCTACTAAAGTGGATAACCTCACATTTTTCCACATTATTTTCCATCTGCCATGATCTTGCCCACTCACTAAATCTGCCCAAATTCCCTTGAAGCTGCTCTGCATCTTCCTCACAACACACATTTCCACCTAGCTTTGTGTCAACTGCGAACTTGGAAACGCAACATTTGGTCCCCACATCCAAATCATTGATATATATTGTGAACAGCTGGATTGTGGTACCCACTAGTCTCAGCCTGCCAATGCGAAAATGACCCATTTATTCCTATTCTCTGTTTTCTGCTTGTTAACCAATCCTTAATCCATGCCAGTATATTACCTCCTATCCCATGTGCTTTAATTTTGCTAACCAACCTAGTCTCACTGCGGGGGACTTTATCGAAAGCCTTCTGAAAATCCAAGTACACTACATCCACCGACTCCCCTTTATCTGTTAGTAACATCTTCAAAAACTCCAACAGATTCATCAAACAAGATTTCCCATTCATAAATCCATGTTGACTATGCCCAATCAAATCATTATTATCTAACCAGCAGGAAAAACCAGTTTGGACCAGCATTCTTATTTCCCAGTTTTGGGAAGTTTTCATTTATCACATCCTTTTTAACAGATTCCAGCATTTTCCCTATTACAGATGTAAGGCTAACAGGTCTGAAGTTCCCTGTCTTCTCTCTCCCTCCCTTCTTAAATAGTGGGGTGACATTTACAACCTTCCAATCTGCAGGAAACTTTCCAGAATCTATAGAATTTTGGAAGATGATCACCAATGCATTCACTATTTCCATAGCTACCTCTTTCAACACTCTGGAATGTAGAATATCAGGTCTTGGGGAATTATGAACCTTCAGTCCCATTAATTTCTCCAGTAACCTTCTTACTGATACTAACTTTCATCAATTTCTCATTCTCCTTATTCCCTGGATTTCTAATTCTGGGAAGATGCTTCTATCTTCCTCAGTGAAGACAGACACAAAGTAATCATTTAGCTTTTCTGTTATTTCTCTATTCCTCATTATCAATTCTCCTGACTCTTCCTGTAATGGACCCACATTTGTCTTAGCCAAATGTTTCCTTTTTACATACGTAAAGAAGCTTTTACAGTCTGCTTTGTATTTTTACTAGTTTGCATTCATATTCTATTCTCCCTTTTTTTATCAGTTTCTTCGTCCTTCTAAAATGTCCCCAATTCTCAGGTTTACGACTATTTCTGGCAACTTTACAGGCGTTTTCTTTTATTCTTATACAATCCTTAACTTCCTTTGTTAGTCATGATTGACTGACTTTTCTTTTTGGATGATTACACTTCAAAAGCTATGTAGTGCTTTGGAATATCCAGTGGTCATGAAAGACACTATATAAATGCAAGTCTTTCTTTTCTTTTTCTATAACACAGTATAGTTCCTTTTCCATGAAGTTAGCTGAAACAGTGAGGTTATTCTGTCTTTTTATAAATCAATTTTGAGACTGCACTTAGAATACCATGTATATATCTGGTCGCTGCAGTACTAAAGATATATTGCAGGTACTAAAGGACTAGAGAAACAAGAATGATTAAGGGGATTTGTTAATGTATGAAATTAAAATGCCTCAGGCAAGGTATCTTTTCTCTCAGAGTCACATATGTTGATTGACCAGATTTGACAAGTAATGATGCTAATTCGTACTTTTTTAAAAAAAAGGAAGGGTGGATGAATATTATGTTAGGAATAAATGAATAAAGTCCAAATATCTTATGGAACAGGTTGGGAGAGCTGTCTCACAGACCAGTCAAGCAACAACCTGACACCGTCATACTCAGGAAATCATACCTGACAGATAATGTCCCAGGCACTTCCATCACCAACTCTGGGTATGTCCTGTCCCACTGGCAGGACAGACCCAGCAGAGATGGTAGCGCAGTGGTATACAGTCGGGGGGGGGGGGGGGGGGGGGGGGGGGGCGGAGAGGTGGAGTTGCCCTGGGAGGCCTGAACATCAATGCTGGACCCCATGATGTCTCATGGCATCAGGCCAAACAGTGGCAAGAAAATCTCCTGATTACCACATACCACTGCCCTCTGCTGATGAATTATTACTTCACCATGTTGAACACCACTTGGAAGAAGCACTGAGGGTGACAAGGGCACAGAATGTATTCTGGGTGGGGGATATCAATGTCCATCACCAAGAGTGGCTCGGTAGCACCACAACAGACCGAGCGGCCTGAGTCCTAAAGGACACACCTGCTAGATGGGGTCTGCAGCAGGTGGTGAGGGAACCAACAAGAGGGAAAAACATACTTGACCTCATCCTCACCAACCTGCCTGCCATAGATGCATCTGTCCATGACAGTATCGGCAGGCATGACCACCTCACAGTCCTTGTGCAGACAAAGTCCCATCTTCACATTGAAATGTTGTGTGGCACTATCATTGTGCAAAATTGGATAGAGTTCGAACAGATCTACCAACTGAAGACTGGGTAACCATGAGGCACTGTGGGTCATAAGCAGCATCCTATCCCTCGTTCTACAATTACCACCAAGCCAGGGGATCAACCCTGGTTCAATGAAGAGTGCAGGAGGGCATGCCGGGCATACCTAAAAATGAGGTGTCAACCTGGTGAAGCTACAGCACAGGGCTACATGCGTGCCAAACAGCACAAGCAGCAAATGATAGAGCTCAGCAATTCCACAACCAATGAATCAGATCTAACTTCTGCAGTCCTGCCACATTCAGTTGTGAATAGCGTTGGACAATTAAACAACTCAATGGAGGAGGAGGCTCCACAAGTATCCCCATCCTCAATGATAGCGGAGCCCAGCACATCAATGCAAAAGAAAAGGCTGAAGCATTTGTAGAAATCTTCAGCCAGAAGTGCTGAGTGGATGATCCATTTCAACCTCCTCCTGATGCCAATTCGATTCACTCCATGTGATATCAAGAAACGGCTGAAGGCACTGGATAGTGCAAACACTCTGGGCACTGACAATGTTCCGACAATAGTGCTGAAGACTTATGCTCCAGGACTTGTCGCACCCCTAGCCAAGCTGTTCCAGTACAACTACAACACTGGCATCTACCCAGCAATATGGAAAATTGCCCAGGTATGTCCTGTACACAGAGAGCAGGACAAATCCAACCCAGCCAATTACCGCCCATCAGTTTACTCTCGATCATCAGTAATGTGATGGAAGTTGTCATCAGCAGTACTATCAAGTGGCACTTGCTTAGAAATAACCTGCTCACTGATGCTCGGTTTGGGTTCTGCCAGGGCCACTCAGCTCCTGACCTCATTACAGCCTTGGTTCAAGCATGGACTAAAGAGTTGAACTCAAGAGGTGGGTAAGAGTGACTGCCCTTGACATCAAGGCAGCATTTGACCGAGTGTGGCATCAAGGAGCCCTTTCAAAACTGGAGTCAATGGGGATCAGGGGGAAAACTTTCCGCTGGTTGGAGTCATACCTAACACAAGGAAGATGGTTGTGGTTGTTAGAGGTCAATCATCTCAGTACCAGGTCATCTCTACAGGAGATCCCCAGGGTAGTGTCCTAGGCACAACCATCTTACGCTGCTTCATCAATGACTTTCCTGCCATCATAAGGTCAGAAATGGGGATACTCATTGATGATTGCACAATGTTCAGCATCATTCGCGACTCCTCAGATACTGAAGCAATCCATGTCCAAATGCAGCAAGACCTGGACAATATCCAGGCCTGGGCTGAAAAATGGCAAGTAACATTTGTGCCACATAAGTGCCAGGCAATGACCATCTCCAACTAGAGAGAATCCTACCATTGTTGATATTCAATGCATTACCATTGCCAAATCCTCCACAATCAACATCCTGGGGGTTACCAATGACTAGAAACTGAACTGGACTAGCCATATAAATACCATGGCTACAAGAGCAGGTCAGTGGCTAGGAATTCTGCAGCGAGTGACTCACCTCCTGACTCCCCAAAGCCTGTCCACCATCTACAAGGCACAAGTCAGAACTGTGATGGAATACTCCCCACTTGCCTGGGTGAGCGCAGCTCCAACAACACTCAAGAAGCTTGACACCATCCAGAACAAAGCAGCCTACTTGATTGGCATCCTATTCACAAACATTCACTCCACCCACCACAGATGCACAATGGCAGCAGTGTGTACCATCTACAAGATGCACTGTGGGAACTTACCAAGCCTCCTTAGACAGCAACTTCCAAACCCACAACCTCTACTATCCAGAAGGACAAGGACAGCAGATACATGGGAGCAACATCACATGGAGGTTCCCCTCCATGCTATTCATTATCCTGACTTGGAATTATATTGCCGTTCCTTCACTATCGCTGGGTTAAAATCCTGGAAAACCCTCCCTAACAGCACTGTGGGTGTACCTACACCACATGGACTGCAGCGGTTCAAAAGGCAGTTCACCACCACCTTCTGAAGGGCAATTAGTGAAGGGCAATAAATGCAGGCCTAGCCAGTGATGCCCTCATCCCATGAATGAATACAAATAGATGGTTCTTGAGTACCAAGGACACATCAACTAGACACAGATTAATCATATGAGGTGCAAGGTTAAGTACCCTGGAGTGGACTGTATGTGGTTTGTGGAAAGAATAGATTCCATGAGCTATACATTTTTTGCATTCCATTCTTTCTTATATTCTTAGAACATGAAGGTATAGCAATCATATTTACCCTCAATAAATAAGGACTGTACATTTAGCACAACTGACTTGACTAGTTTTCTAAACATTCTTTGCATGAACAGTAAAAGCACTACTTCAAACTACTGTACTTAAGACAATCTTAGTAATCTCTATCTTTTAATAATGACACCATAATCTTCATTATCACAATTTTTGCTTATTTAATAATTGAGATTTAACATAATTTGAGATGTTTTAAACATGCAAACTGGCATTGTCAAATTAGCAACAGCATTTACTAATTTCTATTAACTTTAAATCTTAGTTTAATTAAGACACTGATGTTTGTCGAAATTAATGAAACATGTAGGCAACAATACATTATTTTAATCTGAACCAAAGTCAATTACTTCCAAATTTTCATGGTAAACAGTTCTGGGTCACTTGATTTAATGTTATTAATTAGCCTGTAAAATCTCAGACCAGAAGAGAATTCATTTGGGTTTCAGTAAAAAAAAATATTTTGGTGTATCTTATGAGGTCAACTGATAGGTCATTTCATCAATGTAGTAGAATTATGGCCATATTTAGATGTCAGAAGTTTGTGGGTTCAAACCCCACTCATATCTGGTCATTATCACTTTGCTTTCTGGAACCTTGTAGCATGCAAGTTGGCTGCCAAGTTTCCCTCAACAGTGACTACAATTCAAAAGAAGTACCTCATTTTTCATCTTCAATTTGTTCCACCACATCAGTTTTCCATGTCATCTTAAGTGTTCCCAAATTTTGTTTTGCATTCTATTTTTAACCTGAAAGGACTGTTACTGGCTAAGACAAAGAATAACAATTGTGGAGAACGGAAATTCAAACATTACCAGGTCTGACACATTACAACCAAAGTTGTAGTTAAGTATACACATTGTATCCAAACCTGTATGCTTTTTATTCTCTGGGATGGCAAATGAATTGCCCCAAGGGGTTTCTGCAGGAACTCATTGCTGTTCCATGCATCTGATGATGATCTTGCCATCTGCTCCAGCTTACACCTGGTGCTGCTACTTTACTCCAGGACTGCAAATGAAAACTTCTAGTCTTAAAACAGATCAGTGATTCCGAAACACTAGAGTCCCCTTGAAGAAATGTAGCAGCACCAAATACGGGCTTTGCCTGGGGCTTGGGGAGGCACTTTTGGAAACTGGAAGACATTGCTATATGAAAGGGAGAGTGACTGTTCGAAGAGCTTTTGGGGAAGTGTAGGTCTGGTTGGCCTGTTGAATTGATGGATAAACTCAAAACGGCCTTATATTTCCTGTTTGTTTAGATTTTCAATAATCAGTATAAGGACGTAAGGAGATCAATTTGGGTTGGTTTTGTGCTGTGACTACATGTGCACCATGGACAAGGTAAACATCCGAACGTGTATCAAAATAAACTTGCATTATTCTTCCACTGAATTAACCTGAGTTGTAACATCATGCAGTAGCTAAAACTGGTCTTGTATATAGCATAGGCAAACAATTTGAACAGTCCAGTTTTATTGACTTATTTCAGTTAAAAAGGATATCAAAGCCCATGAACATTTTAACAACTACATTTTAGACCATTGATTGTAGTATTTTAGAAGTGTGTCATATCCACATAGGCCTTACTCAGTAAATTAAGCTATAAATACCTATCTTTCAATGAACAGGATTACAAAAGGATGAAAAACCAAAGGCCATGGAACTGCCAATGCCTTAGCTAGTATGAGGAAGTCAGGGCAGTAAAAAATTGGGTTGTCTTATTGATATTGGACTATTACCTTGGCTTACAGCTTAAGTGGCATTAAGAGACTGATGTGAAATGAAGAAGCAGTTCAGTGAGGGATCAACTTCTTTATGGAGGTTATTCCATATTTAGACTAAACCAGGCTTAATCTTCATTTATTCCATGGGTGAGCAGAAATGTCACTGCTAAGTATAAGCAAAAATCTGAAGAATAGTTCAAGACACAAGTTCTATGATACCTACACCATTATCAGCTTGGTTATAATTCATCAAATTGATAATTAATACTGCAGCTATTATAATTATTAAAGTAGTTTATATTCTTGGCTTTTAAAAAGAAAGACAACTGTGAATGCAGCATGCAAATTAAGAAAAAAAACTTTTTTGGGGCTTTCATTAAAGCTTTATATTAGTTAACCACAGACTGCTTCGAGATCCTAGCTTATGCTCACTAGATTTTCTATCACTTGGTTCATTCATGGAGCTCCTCCCATCTTCAGTCCCCTATAGTACTGACTGCTAAGTAAGTCTCAACTATTAAGGGAAGAGAATTTCTGAATTGTGCTGAATGAGGGAAAATTAGGACCATGCCTTAAAATCAGCAACTTTGGTCTGTCAATTTCAGTGAGGACAGCCTTAATGAAGCACAGATGTCAGACATACTGTTCCTCACTGAAGTTCAGGCGAGAGAATTGATCCCTGAAGATGATGGGTGAATTTGTCCATCTGCTCAGAGCTCTTCTCCCTGTTCACCATCTTTACCCCTTTGAGTAGTTTGTCCTGTTCTGTGTGGCCACTGTTCATTGTCCGACTCATGCTGTATTCCAAGAGGAGTGCCTACTAATGCATCCATGCCTGGAATCAAACAGCTTGTGAAGAAGCCTTGAAGTCAACAAAAGTCCTTTGGCACCTGCCATACCGTTCCCTGCAGACTTGCACAACTGAAACAATTACAGAAAGCACCAACATTTGTAAAATTGTAGCAACAAGCGAAGAAACCTGTATGTTAATATCCCTTTAAATAATGCTGTAAGGGGTCTTTCTTACTGCTGAGCATGTGTTCAGCTGTGCAACGTTAAGAGAGGGTATTAGCTGGTGCGTTAAGCTCCAAAGTGGCACTGTTGGTGTTAAAATCAGTGTTGCATGCTGATTGATGTCATGATTTGCCTGCTCTGCATGTTTCCAGAGATCATTCACTCTACACACATGTGAACCCTCACTAATGTGGTATCTAGTATGATTCACCCCAAAAGTGTGCGCACACACTGTGGAAGCCATTTTGGAGCTCTAACAGCATGCATAGCACCCAATAAATGGCTGCTAACAAGCCTAACTTCTCAGTCATTGGCAGACTTTGAAATGTCCTCTGTTAACCAACAGAGATATCCAACAAGGATAACAAAACTGTTGATGTTTGGATGACATTTTGTCCTCCTTTGACCACTGTGAGTATTTGTGAAATATTACATTTTTAAAAAATCTGTGTAACACAGTCAACTGGAGTGAAAGTGGAGTGCCTTGGGGGAATCCAGAGTTCAAATACCGGCAATACAGCATTTATTAGTGCTTTTTATTATGTGGGGTGAATCGACTCAATCCCTGTGGTACAAAAACAAAACAAATCTAGATGCAATGAAATTTAACAAGTCACAGAGTGTACAGTTCTTTCAAACTTGAAAGTTCTTGACATTTCCACATGTTATTATTGCAGTGAATGGAGCTCTGTAACCTTCAAAGGGGAGAAAGAAACTTTTCAATGAGTTCAATGATCAATTATTATACTGCAAATGTTTCACTAGAAATCCATTTGGGATGATTCCCTAGTTGGAGGCAACTGAATTGAGAATGTAAACTGCAAAGTATATTTGTATGCCTGATCGAAGGACCCAGCATCAGGAAGAGGGAGCCCACTGAGATCTCCCCCCACCTCCACCATCCCAAAGTGCTGCTGACAACCACCCTCCCCCGTGACACCCTCCTGCCATCATTCACTTGTGGCCTGGGATCTAGTGACGATACCGGACCTTGGGTGGGTGTGGTACTGGCAACATCCATTGCTTCTCCAATGGCGCTGCCATTCAATAGTGCTGCCAGCCCCCGATTGACCAGCAGCTCTACACAGGTGGGACATTTGCTACTGGGGCCCTTGATCCTAGGGAAGGCCTGCCACTGTCCAGTTAAGTGCCTGAGTGTTACTTAATTCAGTGGGCCTTCCTGAAAAGAGGCAATGCAGGGCTCTTGCTGGCTCCCAGCCAGTAGGTGAAAGTCCTGTCACTGCCATTAAGTGCGACCCATTAACCCTGTTTCTTTCTCTACATATGTTGCCAGATCTGCTGAATATTTCCAGCATTTTCTGTTTTTATATCTTTATTGCTTTTATTTCATTAAATGTTTGAGCTCAGTAGAAAAGGCCGCTTATTATAGAGAATGGAATAATTTTCTATATGTTCACCCGTTGTTTTCTTCAAGTGCTCACCCTCTGAACAAAATACTGGTTACACACAAAACAAGACTTCTTCCAAACTGCCCTACAAAATGCATCGTACTTCCAAAACTCACCCCCATTGCTATCTTTGAAATCAGCCCAATTATGTGGCCTCTCTGAGAGAGATTGGTTATTAAATACCAAGAGTCTTACATTATGATGGTTTTGTTCAGTGAATTTTGGAAACGAGGCTAAGATGTTCCAAACTAATTTTTGCAGGCAGCAAAGAGGGAAGTTTCACTGATTTTGGACTGCTTTTGAACTCTGATCTCAAAAAATAGTTTTCTAATATCTTGCACCAATCAGTACTCTAGTTCATTTAAATGAGATTAATTAGTCAAAAAAAACAAAGGACTATTTCCCTTTCAATTAAAAAGATTTTGGACAGGTTTTAGAATTGATTGGTCTATCAAATTACCATAATAACTGCATCTGCTGTCCCAACGCTAGTCTCCAAGCATTTGTTGCTATTTTTCCCTTTCTTGTGTCCCCATTGTCAGCCTTCCCATTTCCATTCTGCTCTCCTTAGTTATATCAGGCCTATATCAGTGCTCTGTCACATTGAAGAACAGGGCTTCTTTAAAGAGTTAAACAGTCTTCCTGGACCAATTTCTAGTTTTTCTCTCCATTCCACACTCTCTGAGCCAAGGTGAAGCAGTGTTTGCCGATTCATCTGTCACTGCATCTCATCAACAAAGATCACCCAAAGGATGTAGCCCATTTCCAACATTATTCAATGCTTCCTTTCAAAAATCAGAGTCTTTTGAGGCAGAAGTTAAACACTAGGGCCAGGATTTTCCGGGCCCATCATGATGGATGGGGGAGATTTGGCAGGCCAGCCAAAGGTGCATTGACTTTCAGCATGACCGGGTGATCCCAGTGGTGGGCGCAGACGGAAAATCCTGCCCTAGAGCTAATCGGCTACATAGTATCTAATTACTTTAATCATTTCGTTTGCTTTCCTTTGTGCAAATATCCTAGTCATACCAAATAAAAATTAAAACACAGAATTTCCACTTCAATAATGAGCAGTACGTATTTCAGAAACATGTTCCTATAGTCTTGAGAAGTTGGTGCAGGTAGAAATCTCTCTGGTAAGTTTTTCTCAAGTTTTGATTTAGAATAACAATCAGACTCTGACTTAGAACTTTAAAACTGTAAGCTGGTTAAGGAGCCTAATAACACCTTGGCGGTGGCAGTTATCTGTCAATCAACTGAAAACGAATGGTGCTAAGCACTGCAGCAGGAAGCTGACATAGCAACTTGGTGTTAGTCATTAGCTCTCCATAAAGGTTGACATATTTTGCTATCACACAGTGTGAGACCATAACTTGTGACAATTAGGCTCGAGTGAGACAAGGTACCAGTACTGACTTGGGAATTTGGTGCGAGGAAGGAGGTGCTAGTTTTTATATCTTTTTTCAGCCTCCAGAAGCTGGTGAGTGTTCAAGGCTTTAAGTGAACAGGCAGGTGATTTTTTTTGGTGAGTTTTAAGGTTTTATTCCTCTAAACAGGGGCAGTTTAAACAAGTACTGGGGAGATATACATATTACATTAAATTTATAGCTTAACTAGTTAAACTTCTTGATATAACCACAGACAATAGCTGAGTGATATTCTTAAACTTGAAACCTAATTAGCTAAATTAATTACAATAAATATGGCAGGGCAGGTGATGTGTTGCAGCTATAGCATGTGGGTGTTGGTGGATAGTGATCCACGGCAACCACATTTGCAGTACGTATCTGCAGCTCGAGGAATTTTCGTTCCAAATTGATAAGCTAAAGTCCAGGCTTCGGACATTTTGGCATGCCAGGAAGGAGAAAGAGAAAACAAAAACAGAATTACCTGGAAAAACTCAGCAGGTCTGGCAGCATTGGCGGAGAAGAAAAGAGTTGACGTTTCGAGTCCTCATGACCCTTCAACATAACTGGGAGAAAGAGAGTTTGTTCCAGGAGGCAGTCACATGCTTTAGGCTGGGTACTTCAGATTTGGTGCATGGTCAGGTACAGGAGAGTGTGACTACAAGAGAGGCAGGTATGGGAATCCAGAAGGTAGCAATGGAGAAGGCTCAGCCTTTGTAATTGCCCAAGAGGTCTGAGGTTCTTGTAACTTGTGTGGACAAGAGCAGGGACTGCAGGGAGCATGAGCTACCTTTTCATAGCACCATGGTGCAGGAAGCTGTTCAAGTTGGGAGAATAAAAAGTAATGTAATTGTAGTATGGGACACTATAATTAGGGGGGATAGACACTGCTCTCTGCAGCTCAGAGCATGAGTCCTAAAGGCTGTGTTGCCTGACTGGTGCCAAGGTTAAGGGCATCTCCTCAGGGCTGGAGAGGAGCTTTGAGTGGGAGGGGAAGGATACAATTGTCTTGGTCCATGTGAGTACCAACGACAGAGGCAAGGCTAAGAAAGAGGTTCTGCTGAAGGAGTATGAGCAGCTAAGGTCTAAATTAAAAAGCAGAACAACAAAAGTAATAATATCTGGATTACTACCTGAACCATGAGCAAATTGGCATAGGGTAAATAAGATTAGAGAGTTGAATGCTTGGCTCAAAGATTGGTGTGGAAGAAATGCTTTTCAATTTATGGGGCACTGGCACCAGTACGGGGGAAAGTGGGAGCTCTATTGTCTTCACCTGAACCATGCTGGGATCAGAGTTCTGGTGAGTCATATAGGGCGGTAGAGAGGGTATTAAAATAAATAGTGGGGGAGATGTAGTAAATTAAAGAGAATGGACATGGCAACATAGCAGGATAGAGATCGGGTAACGGTTGCCAGAATGTGGCAGGAAGGGACAGAACGTACAAACTTAATATTGCATCAGCAAATAAGGTCTGAGTAGGGAAAATGGTAAAAAGACAGAATTAAAGTTTCTTTATCTGAATGCACAGAGCATTCATTGCAAGATGGGATGAATTGAAAGCACAAATAGAGATAAATTAATATGATATGATATCCATTACAGAGATACAGTTGCAAAGTGACCATGGCTGGGACTTGATTATTCAAGGGTATTTGAAATTTCAGATGGACAGGAAGAAAAATAAAGGAGATGGAAGTGGCTCAATTAATAATGGGTGAGATCAGTAAAGTACTGAGAAATGATCATGGTGTGGAGCATCAAAAAAAATCGGTTTGGGTGGAGGTAAGAAATAACAAAGGAAAAAAGTCACTGTTAGGAGTAGTTGATAGGCCCCCTTAGAATAGCTAGACTGTAGGACAGAGAATAAATCAAGAAATAATGTGGGCTTATAAGAAAGTTACTGCAATAATCATAGAGATTTTAATCTTCATACACATCGGACAAACCAAATTGACAAAAGTAGCCTGGAGGATAAGTTCACAGGGTATATATTCAGGAGAGTTTCTTAGAACAATACATTCTGGAATCAACCAGAGAATAAGTTATTTTGCATGAGACAGGGTTAATTAATGACTTCATAGTAAAGATCCTCTAGGTAAGAGTGATCATAATATAATAGAATTTCAATTCAATTTGAGGATGAAAAATTGGATCAGAAATTAGTGTCTTAAACTTAAGTAAAGGCAAATACAAGGGTATGCCGACAGAGTTGGCTAAAGTGGGATGGGAAAATAAGTTAAGGTAAGGTAGTAGAGAAGCAGTGGCAGACATTTAAGAAGATATTTCATTACCCCCTATAAACACATATATTACATTGAGAAAGAAAGATGTTATGTGAAGGGTGCACCATCCGCAACTAACTAAGGAAGTTTAAGGACGGTATCAAATTGAAAGAAAAGATGTACAAGCTGCAAAGATTAGTGATAACCCAGAAGATTCGGAAAATTTATAAAACCAGAAAAGGATGACTAAAAAAAAAGAAATTGGTGTATAAGAGAAAATTAGAAAGAATTATAAAAACAGTAGAAGAATCTACAAGTATATAAAAAGCAAGAGAATAGCAAAGTGAGCACTGGTCTCTCAGGGGGTGAGACTGGGAATATAATAATGGGAAACAAGGAAATGGCTGAGACTCTGAATAAGTATTTTGTATCTGTCTTCACGGTAGTAGACACAGAAAGCATCCCAAGAATATTAGAAAGTCAGACGGCAAAAAGGAGGGAGCAATTTAAAATGATCACAATCGCTGGAGAAAATGGGACCAAAGACTAACAAGTCCCCTGGATCTGATAGCCTGCATCCTGGAGTCATTAACATTATTAGTGATAGTCACACGAATAACGCCAAGGGCAGAAATACACAAGCAATATCGCAACAATAGCCAAATTTGTTTTGGATCCAATAAAACATAATTATTCACAATCCTACTAGAAAGTGAGTATTAATTGCTTTCTTTTTTTCTTGACCACTATAGTGATGTTGCCAAGACATTCTTAAATTACAGAACTTAGTCAATGGATAACTCAACGGTGCTGAATTAAATTGGAATTGGTGTAACTTATTTATATAATGCCAGAAAAAAAAGGGAACGAAAAATATATATGAATGATTTGGGACCTTACCTGAAAAATAGCAATCCAGGCATATCCTATATTATCAAAATTAATGGCACCCTTATGTGGGTTTATATCTCCGGTTCGGCACGCATTGTAATATTGATTCCAGTTTATGCAGCCACTTGTGTTGTTCATTTCCAGGCTATATCTTGGGTGGTTATAAGAATCTAATCTAAGAAAACATTCAGCTCCATTTTCTTTCAAATTTGGAAGGTCCTGACATTTCTGCATGCCGTTGTCCCGTGGCAGTGAGCAAATAAATGGAGTCTCATCACCATTAATCTGGTAATATAGAGGTAAAGAAACATTGTAATACCTAAGAAATAAAATGAGAAGGAGTTAGTCAGTATGAATTCTCTTCAATTGTTTATTCACAATGTAATATAATGGTTTAATCAAGACCGAAAGGTCTTGTAATTCACAAAGCAAAAAAATCTATGGTCACATTTCTTATTGGTAAAACATCCATCATAAAGTAGATGCTCAGTCTTGCAGCTCCAAGTGAAATTCAATCTTTTTCTCTTCAGCTCTGAAGAAGAATCATATGGACTCAAAAGTTAACTCTGTTTCTCTCTCCACAGATGCTGTCAGGCCTGCTGAGCTTTTCCAGTGTTTTCTGTTTTTATTTCAGATTTTCAGCATCCCCATTATTTTGCTTTTATCAATTTTTTAAAACTAGCTTTTGCGCTAAACAAAAATTATTAGCATAACTGCATTTCTTTTATTTTTCTTCAGGATCTGGGCATCATTCACAAGGTCGGCATTTGTTATCCATCTCTAGCAGACCTGGAGATTCTGGTCGGCTCCCTTCCTGAACCATTGAGTTCATATGCTGAAGGTGTCCCCTCAGTGTCGTTAGATAGGGAATTCCAGGATTGTAACCCAGTGACAATGAAGGAACAATGATAAATGCCCAAATCAGAATGGTGAGGGCTTAGAGCTGAACCTGATTGATGCCTTTATACTTTTAAGTGCTAGAGGTAATGCATTTAGAAGAATTTTTTTATGGTTTGGACTCAGTATTAGGCCTTGTACAAGCTGATTTACACAATAAGGCACAAGTTGTTCTAGAGTTATATCCCATATTTTGGCATGGGAAGACAGCAGTTCTTCAAAACCAGTGTGCAATTTCTATTTCCCACATGAGACTTGGCTCGAGACTTCTCTAAACAAGGCTTTATTTAATTTAATGCTGTTTTCTAAGAAATTACAAATCATCTTTGTGCTAGAGACTTGCATCCGTTCCATATTGGATAAAAATATTAGAAGTGCTGAATTAAAGTAGCTTAATCATGGGAAAGGCCAATATCAGGAACCAGTAAATCAGGGGATCAGTGAGGATTGTGGGAGCATCGAAGAGAGTACCAAGAAGTAATTGAAATGGTATGGTCATCTATTGCAGAGAGTGAAACAAGTGATGGCAATGTGACTGCCAGAAAAAAAGAGGAAGAAGTCCTGAAACCAGATGCAAGATGGAGTGGCAAGAGATTTAATTGCAGAGGGATTGGAAGAGGATTGGGTGACTGACAGGAAGAGATGGAGAAGGGTAATCAACCAGCATTGTAGTGACCCCAAGTAAAATGGGAGAAGCCGAAAGAAGATTATAGAGCTATCTAATTAGTTCCACTCTCCTGATCTTTCCCCACAGCCCTGTAAATATTTCCTTTAAGAGGATGAAAAAGCTCCTATCCCACCTTAATGTATTAGGTTCTTAGGTCCCATAGTTGTTTGGAAATTGCTTTCATTTATAGCTCAATCTGGTCTCCAATTTAATTCAGACCTTGGAAAGGTAGTCAGCCCAAAGGTAAATTTCCATTTAGAATACTGTCACACTTAGTTTCAATCTTCCAACTGTTCAGTGAAATAACGTGTTCACTAAATTGTTTTTCTTTTATTTTCCTATTCAATCCTTTGTTTCTATGAACGTTTTATTTTATGATTGCCGATTTTCTCTTCTGAAAGCATTGACTCCCTCCTGGGCTACTTTTTACGTGCCCACTGCACCACCTTCCCCCCCACCCCCGAGCTCACCCCCATAATACGGGGGGTGGTGGGTGCCAAAATCAGCAACCCACTTGCCTTATTTAAATAGGTAATCAAGGGTCAATTTGACTTGGTAACAAGCCTATTGGCCCTGATAACACGCTGCCCACGTCATAAAATATTTGGCATGGGCAGTCGGTCGGGAGTGGAAGCCCGATTTTTAAAATAAATTCTCCAAAGGTTGGGAAGGAAGGGAGGTTTATCTTCGGGAGCTGCCCTTTGTGGATCGGGGGGGTGGCCTCTCTAAGATAGAGCACCCCCCCCCTTTCTACCTACCCACCTGCAGCCTTAAACCCATCCTCCCCCACCCCACACCCCACTTCCTAACCTGCCTAAAACTTCCCTGACCAAGATCTCGGACTTACCTATTTCTTCTTTTTCCTGGTTGCATTCCTGGCACCGCCCACTAATGCGCTCCTGGCACTGCCAGGATGATGGAGCTGCTGGCCAATTGGATTGGCTGGCAGTTCCCAAAGGCAGGGTCCTCCTGCCCATTGGGGTCCTTTGTTTAGTCGGTCCACAGCGCATTATGTCTGCAGGGTGGGCTGGCATTGAACCAATCCACTCCACGTTGACTTTGCCTCTGGGAGGGCAAGCCACCCGCTCCTTGTAATATTCAGCTCATAGTTTCACAGGCAACAGGTGCAAGCTATGTGACCATGTAGACCAATATTTTTACCACCTGATGCTGACAAATGCACAGCTTCAAGCAAGGGTTGCCAATAATAATCAGGTATGAAAATCTGGGATGATTTTTCCTGAGGTGAAGAACAACGCCCATACTGCCACCTTATCTAAGTAATGAATTTAGCACTGACTAAGGATCAAATCTTCTTTAATCTTTAAATTCCTTCTGTTCCCTTGTGCAATATGTTACAAACCATTTCTATTTCACTCAGAATATAATTCAGGAATATGCATGCACCATTTGCTCTACTTGTTATTGTGCTACAATATCCCAGCAGGATGTTTTGAAAAATACCATTCAATAGAAAAGTGACAGAAAATGTTTACTTCAAAGAAAGTTAATTCCAAAAGTTGTGAGGAACGTAATGTGTGCTTGCTGTTTTCTGCTCTAATTTACTTCCAAATCCATCTGAAGGCATACAGTTCCACCCACACCATGTATATTGTCCATGTGATCCCTGTGTAAGCCTAGCATGTCAGCAGGCAATTAGACTGTGGATGAATACGGGAAGAGAGCGATGATCCCACTGTCTTAAAACCATATAATCACACATACTTCTTGCAAGAAGCAATTAGATCTTGGTTAGGAATGAAATCCTTAATGATTTTTCAGTTCTTCATCTTGGAGGTGTTGAAAGCAAATTCAGTGATCCTATTGCTGCTCAAGCTAAATCTAGGATCTACAAATTATACACAGGAATATCCTGGTCTGTAATGTTCAGCTACTCACTGGATAAACTGACCATTGTTGAGCTTAACCGATTTTGTGCTTGCTTTTCTAGACAGCTATTTAATAAAGCTTTTACCATAAGCAACATGACATTAGAGCCATTGCTAGCCATAATGGTCTATCCCACACTATTCATTCATTGGAGGATAATCTGTATTCTCAAATCATTTGCTAGTTGTAGCTTTATACTGGATAATGGCATCAAATACAATCATACTCATAGCTGGATAATTAGATTCTCTGTTGCTCCAGGCATGCCTTGCACCCAACTTCTGGGCTCTGCACCTACTACCTTAATACTGTGCATGAATTTGGGTTACTTTCACACAACTTTTTTTCCATAGAACCTTCCTCACAAAGCTTCAGATAAGGTTCTCTTAGTTAAGGCATCATTGTTAGTAGATAAAAATAAATGAAAAATTTACACAATATATTTTTATTCTTTAATGCATATAAAATAAACATTGTGAAAATATGATGTGCTCCAGTCAGGATTTCTTTGATCAAGAGTTTGCCAAGTTTACTAGCTCCTGGATTTGTTTACATGCTTCATATGTTACTTGGGTCAGAAAATAAGTTTTTACTAAATTCCACCAATATAACTCGGGATATTTTTTCTGAGGGTGAATCAGTAAAAATGGATTTTTCCTCAAAATTTGAGAAATAATTTTCCATTTTTTCCTTATTTACATGTGTCTACTTCACATCTGCACTGACAATATGCACATGGATGCTGTATATGTCATGCCTGGTGTCAGTGATGTGACACACATATCGTTGGAGCCAATTTTCAGCAGTTCAAGAAATAAAGGCTGTATCATTTGTTCCTTTGTTTCAAAGAAGGTGGATCTTCTTTATAATTTTTAATAAATAATCTTTATAATTACTATAATTAGTGTACTCCAATAAAATGTTAAATCTTTCATTTATAGTTAGATATGAAGCAAGCACCATAGAGTACTGGTGTAGTTAACTCACTGATAGTACCCATAAAGACAAAGGTCATCAAAGATTGGTTCAGGTCACACACCAAGGTATTATAAAGCAAAAGCAAGGTCACTACTGCTGCTATGAAAATGATCTCCAATCTTAAATAGTCCCTCAGGATTGAGGATCACTTGCTTCCACTCCAGTTCAATGGGTTCTGAGATGGCTGATATGTCCAATGTGCAATCTGCAGACTTTGTTACATGTGGGCAGGTGGTGCTTGAAGGGTTGTGTAGATGGATTGTTTGGAAGTTTGTGCATTCCTTCCAACACCTCAATTTCACCTCTGCACATTCCTGATGAAGTCTCTTGATGTGTTTGATGCCTTCCTGGATGAGCCTTTGCTATTTTGGTCAGTCACAAACCAGGGACTCCCTCAAGTCAGCAGGGATTTTGACCTCTTCAGGGATGCTTTAAGGACATTCCTAAAGTGTTTCCGCTGTCCTCCTCGGAGTCTCCTGCCAAGACCAAGTTCCAAGTAGAGCAGTTGCTTCAGGAGTCTGGTATCAGGCATAAAAACTACATGTCCGGCCCAGTGGAGCTGGTTTTGAGTAATTAGCATTGATGATGGGCAAGTTGGCTTGGGAGAGGACCCTGCTGCTGGATTGCCTTTCTTGCCACCAGAATTGGATCTTCAATAATATATTATCCTACCATCATAGCAGTAGATAAATGGATAAAGCCACAATAAATTTGTTTTTACTTGTAATTGGAGAGAAAAAACGCTGAAATGAGAGTTTGATGGTGAGCCCCTGATCGGTCTATTCTCAGTTTGGCTATTTCATTGAATTAATTCAATAAGGAAAAACAATGCACGCAGGCAGATTTGCATTTGCCTCTTGATGACTTGCCCCAGGTGAAGGGATGGAACATGGCCATTAAAATTCCACAGTACTTGGTGTATCAATTTAACTTAAAATACTGTCTCCTGAAGCAATAATTAAAATGAAAGGGCTACTGGAATACAGGGCATAATCTAGTCAGCATATTTCAGTGGGAACCAAGACAAAATAAGGTCAATTTTTTAATAAACATGTTCCTTCCTCTTCTCAGGAAAATTGATTCTTGTGTTATATGAATTATGCATTTTCCAAGTTTGTACAAAAAAGAAAGATTAAGTATTATGAGAAGACTGTTACCATTCACTAAGATTCATACACAATATAAAACAGCACAACTGCCTGGGGTACTAATTATCTGCTCTAACAACACAGCTACTACAGAATATGGAACACTCTCAAGACTAGGTAGGCCATCATTATAGCTTGTCTAGGTTTGAAGAAGTCTTAAACACAGACCTATGATTAGAAATACCACGCAATCATTAAAATGCCATTTTCTGCTCACAAAAAACTAAAATAAAAAGCAAAATGTATGAACTTCCTTATTAGAAGTGTTCTTTTAAGGCTTCCTGACAGTTTCCATAAAGTGTATAGCTGAAATCTGTGCAATTACTTGCCAGAACGTACAAACTGGCAGAAAACAAAGAAAATTGCCAATAGCTTTTGCAAGAGGCACATCAGTTTATAATCTTCTGTATAATCCTTTCTTAAGGTATATGGATTGTGGGATATAACAATCAACATTTTCCTTTTCCTTGATCTCATAAGGCACTAATGCCATTTTGAAGGTGTCAACCTTACCAGACAAAGCAACGAGTTAAAAATTGAACAAAAAGCCAAAATTACAGGGTCATTTCCCAATACCACACCCCTAGTGTGGAGACTTAACCAATGGATGCAAGTCAGAAATTTGGAAGCAGTTTTGTATGTTTTCCTGATCTTTCTTTAAGTGATCGGCAAATGATGCACAGCATGTGACTGAATTTCTGATCTGTGCTGCTGGGAAAGTGATATCCCCCACCAGCAGAGTTGGAAAATTACATTTCTAAGTGCAACTCATTGTGTGGAATCATCCCAGATTTGCACAAAGCGCGGGTAGCAGGTGTGAAAAAAAGATGTTTTAACTGCCAGCCACAATGGTGAGTTTTCGTGCCATATTGTCCCCTTCCCGCCTCATAAATTATGCAGTGACAGGAAACACACATGCTCGCTGGTGGGCAGCCTCCGATTTGCCCACCACATCATTACCTCGCCGCTTCCTCATGCCGGGGCCATATTTAAACTGCAGCTGTGTGCACAGTTCTCAAAGCTTGCAGCCCAGGCCTGCACCAGTGAAGACATCACCCTAAATGCCAAGAAGAGTGCAGCCCCCCTGACTTAGTGGCGCATCCCTGGGACCCCTTCTGGATACTGTGGAGGTCTGCCGCGATGTCCTCTACCCCGACTCTGGCCACAGGAGGCCCACCAGTCTCACCTCTCTGGCTTGGAAGGCAGTAGCAGAGGCGATCAGTGCCAAAGCTGCACACAAGAGATAAGCCATCCAGTGCAGAAAATGGATGAATGATCTCATCCGTGCCGCCAGGGGAAGTCAACAATCTCATCACTCTAAACTCACATACTCACAAAGCCATCACACATTCACTGGCATCTCATTCACTGCCAGCTCAAGGAACATCACCACACACTCTCACACACACACACACACCCTCACATCTCCATCTGGCCTAATCTCCTCTGAAGATTGCCTCCTCAGCCCTCGCCATCTTGAGGTCACTTGCACAGATCAACATGTGCCTCACACACACCCTGGGATACACCCCCCCCCTTCCCCAGTACAGCCCTCACTCAGTAGCCTCTTCCTTTGCCTGAGGTCACTTCTCCCCCTTTCTCAATAAGCCCTAGCCCTGCAGCCATTGTAAAGCCACCCCTGCCTTACAGGTTTGGTAGGTAGAGACCTGCCCATGACCCCCCCTAAAAGTGATGTGGTGCTCTCTTCGAAGCCAAGCACTAATGACAGCGAGTGCTGTCGAAGTAAGGTAGGCAAACAAACCTCAAAGTCCTGAGCGATGTGTAGTTCGCCAGATGCATGTTGCTTGTGTATAGTTGTGAAACATGTTGGCGTGCAATTACGCCAACCTGCCTGGATAATCTAGTGTGGGGGATGATTTCGGTGAGCAGGGCTTATAATGAGATGCTAAAGTATTGAAATTAGGTTCCTAACATGAGGCAACTGGAAACGTGATCTGTCATTAACAGGTGGAGCAGATGATCACAAACTGGTTTCATGACTGCGTAAAGCCAATTTTTGACCTTCTCGTCATATTGTCCACTCATGGCTGCCATGACACCCGATGCCAACGAGACTGGATGATTCTGCCCATCATCCTAAATTTCTTGCACACCTATCCAGGATTTGCAATTAACAACAACAATTAAACATCATTCTTAAGACTGGAAGATTTATTTGGGAAGAGCTACACATCTTCTCAACATGACCTTGAAGTATCATTTTAAATAATGAATCAATGTCACAGAAGTTTCATAAAGAAGAGCTATTACATTTCCAATTACACAAGTTAAATATAATTCTTAGTAGTAACAAGGTGTGAAAAAGGCCAGGAAAGAGAAAGAAGCAACATAATAAAAGGGTAATTTGAACGGAATACACAACAAACTCTACACTTTGGCAGCTTACAATCTACTTGTGTACATGGATAGTAAACTAGCCTTACATGTGTATGGAATACAAGGAATAGCACTGCAGAGGAAAACAAGATGTTTCTGCTTTGTTTGCATCCACTGACAGTATCAAATGCTCCAAGATCATGTATTGCATGGAAAGACAGTTCCACTGACAGTATGCCAACCACAGTAACAGATGCATACAACCCAATGTGCCAACATGCCAATGCTCAAACTGCCAATTCTTCTGAATTTCTGCGTGAGACTGCCAAGTTAATGTAAATCTTGCCAAGTTTAAAGACAGCTTTACACTTGTTGCTCATGCCACATAGGAACTGGATCAAGACCTACCAAATATTTCACTTGCACTTGTCACAAGGACAAGATTACAACCTTCTCAGTCTGACAGGAGCTTGAATACAGGTGTCATAGATTGGTCTAACTTGATCCCTAACTCAACTAAAATTAAAATACAATTACCCATGAAAAAATGCACTTCTTTCAGTCAGTGTTTTATTTTGTATTATATTGGCTAAATGAATACCTCTTTAATGTCACAGAATTTCTCTGGGATACTATGTACTAGATAAACTTAAATCCAGAATGTGCATTTTACAGTGAATTCCTTGTATGAGAACTAACGTCTGAGGAAGTGGAACTCACTGCCCTATCAAGTGGTTCAGGCAGATCACATTGATACATTTAAGGAGAGGCTATGCATATGTGTATATGTATAATATTTATATGAGGGAGAAGGGAATAGGGGGACAGGGGAATTTAGACTGGGAGGAAGTCTGTGTACAGTATTAACACCAGCAGACGAAAATGGCCCAAATGACCCATTTCTATGCTGTAGATTCAATAGCAACTGCCATTGAGAATATCTAGTTCATTGTTCCTGTGTTTTAGAATATATCTTTTAGTTTTAGAATATAATTTGTAGTTTTAAGAATGAAAGTTTTAACTGTAGAAAATGGGGTAAATGCAATGTAAACAAGCTGGGTGGCTATGACACTTAAAAGGTCTGAATAGAACAGATAGAGCTATCGAACAGCAGGTGGAGAAACTTAACAATACATGATCAAACTGAAAACAGAAACTGAAAATGGAAACAGAAAAGGGATGCATAGAAAGGAAACTGACCCTCCCTGTTTCTAAGGAAACAAAAATTGAACCTGAGATTTGGAAACCAAAACTTCTGGGCAGACTGAGGGTAAATAAAGATATACAGAGCCATCCAAGTAGTGGTTGCAGCTTGGAACTGGTGTGCGCAATCTGCAACTCACTGAGAGAAGATAGATAAAGTAAATGAAAGTTAGATAGACCTGCACTGTAAGCAGAGTAAAAAACGAACTTCATCATTCACTGTTTGGAATGCGGGTGAGGCTTAATCTCAGTTTGAATTTTGTGAGGGAACAGAAGCTGGAATATTGCCTAATTTGAAACTAGTGAAAGAATTGACAATGGTCCCTGCAGAGTTCTGTGGCAAAGAGAACAACCAGTAGTTTAGCTTGGAAGAATTGGAAAAGCAATCAGAACAAAGCCCTGAGGCAACCACAGTCAAGAGTTAGTAATTGAAAGTTATACCTCTGCAAATAGCTGGAGCTGAGAAGAATTAAATAGTTTCCAAAGGAATCTGACGCACTGATGGTTGTTCCCCATAGGAATAAATAACTTACGATATCATAACTTATGAGGGAATTCGTGGGAAAAGTAAGCCTGGCATATGTGAGTATAAGCTATAATGTTAACTTAATCATAATTGCTTTATTTAATTTGTTCTATATACACAATAAAGTTTATCTTTTGCTAAAAGAAATGTGAAATCTTGTGTTGTAGTTCTATTGGTTAAAATGAGGTGTCCAGATTTCTCTTTAAATGTCAACAGTCTTTTACAGGATCGCAACTACTTATTGGGAAAAAAATAAGTCATCCCTTCTGCTCCCAGCATATGAGTGATGTTCTCACTTCTCCACATGTGCACTTTCTAACAGAACAGACTAAATAGCAATCAGAAGCTGAAACCCTAGCTGCCAATTTTCTGCTGATAGCCTAGAGGTGCTAATAATCATTATGGTGCTGTTCCTGTGGAGACAAACAAAAGTGGCAGAAATTGATTTTGGGACTTTCATAACCTATAATACTCAGTTGGTTTGCTCAAAGTGTCTTGGTTTATCATATTTTGACAATGTTGTTAATGGGTTAATTTTCTCCATAGTGTTGAGAACTGTGCAGCAGTGGCATAATCACACATCCAACAAGTTGAGAATTAACAAGTTTTATTTCCAATTCATTTGGCCAGGAAGTAGAAAAAGTTACTCTTTATCTGTATATATTATGCAGATATATAAATTACTGTCAAAATTTTTCACATACCAGGTTTGGTCGCCAGATTTTGCTAATCTCAACCAGAGTTATTTTGTGTGTCTGTATTGAGCCGGAAGGAAAGGGAGACGCCCACAATATAACTTTAAAAAGATCGACCCTGCACAGAGCTATGAAGGTTATCGCATTCCAACTAATGCCTGTTTGAAGCTTTTAATGAAAGTGTCACTTATTTGCATGCCATCTGATTCTGTCTATAGTAATCAGGATTTCCTAAGGTAATAAAAGTTCACTGGTGTCTACTGTAAATGTTATTTTAAAAAATCACCATCAATTTGCTGAGTTCAGAGGGGAAGGAAAACAATAATGAAGAAATGTAATTGAAAATTAAGCAGTGTGTGAATAGCTATTGCCGAAGGGGAGAAGGGAGGGAAAGAAAAAGTGACAGCTACACAAGTAAAACAGTGTACAACATAGGCTTCATAATTCCAATTAAATTCTAATCGAAGAAACAAATCAGATAATTATGCATTATTTCTGTCAGAAGCTACAAGAGAATTTTAATAAAGTTGTACATTGCCAGTTATGAACTGGTGACTGAGACATGGCTGCATTACCAGTCAAACACTATAAACTTTGCAAAACATCAGGCACCTTCTCTTTATTAGGGGCATTTTTATCAACCAATGGAGCTCCCTTAACATTGCCCACAGTAAATAAGATGATCGATTGTTTCAGAAGACAAATAGTGTGCAAGGTATTATTCTGTTAGTCAGAATATAGGAACAGGAGTAGATCATTTAACTCTCCCAGCCTTTTCTGGCATTGAGCTGGATCTTGGCTGATCTGTGACACAACCCCAAAGCCTCACCATTTCGCCATATCCCTTAAGACCTTTATCAATCTCAGATTTAAAACTAACAATTGATTTAGTATTCACTGTTATCTGCGAAATAGAATTCCAAACTTCTACCACTCTTGCATGTAGAAATGTTTCTTAACTTCTCTAATATTTGGACTATGCCCCCCTAGTCTTTGATTCCCCAACTAGTGGGAATAGTTTCTATTTACCTTATTTGTTCCCCTTAACTTCTTGAAAACCCTGATCAAGTCACAAGTTAACATCCTAAATTCTAGGGAATACAACCTTATTAATTTAACACCCAAGGGTCCTGGGGCCCAACTTACCCGTGTGAGGTGGGAATCGTGAGTCAGGGCTGCAACCAAGTTGTGTTCCAGCCTTCGTCTCTAGGCTGCCTGAGAATGTGATTTTGTGTTCCCTGAGGCCTTAATTGACTTCAAGGTGGGGCCACAATTGTCCTCAACGTGGGTCTGCTGCCCACAGTGGCAGACCTGAGGTGGGAATGAAGTTGGACTGGATCTTGTGCAGGCAGCTGTAAGAGGCATACATCCATTCCTGTCCGTTCACCAATACACCGGCCTAGAACCTTTTTGCCCATCCCTCTTGCCCCCATCACGTCCAGCCCCCAAATCCCAGGCTCCCATCCCACTATCCCCTCACCATCCCATCCTCCTCACCCCCATCACCCAGCCATTCCTCCACCCCCCACCCTACATCCCCATTCCCACCCCACCCCTCATCCACATGTGGGGCCGTAACTTCCAACTAGCATCAGAAAGTGCTGGCCTACAGGAATTAGAAGAAATAAATGCACACTTCCTTGGGCTCAAAAATTAAGTTGACCCTTCCATTCGCTGGAGCTACTTGGGGCCTGCATCGAAAGACTCCTCACAGGCCCCAGTGAAGTGCAGCTCTGGTGGATTCAAAGAGGCCACACCCCCTTATTTTACGGCACTTGCTCCTGTAAGGAAGGTAAGTTTAAAGGGCCAGTGAAATTGACAGGCCAGGGAGAAGGTAAGTGTCTAAGGTAAGTGGATAGGATTTGGGGGGTGTTGGGGGGTTGGACGGAGGTCCAGGGCAGTGGGTCAGCTGGAGGGGTGGGGGTGTGGTGGTGGTGGTGGGGGGGGGGGGGGGGGGGGGGGCGGGGGGGAGAGTCGGGGGAGTCCTGTGGGGTCAGTCTGGGTTTTACAATAGTTACCCAGGAGTTAGAAAAGGTTTTCATTCTTCTAACTTTTTCTGAGTGACTATTGGTGTAACCCTGGCAAAGCCATCAACAGTTTGCAATTTCAACCGAATTTTCGGATGGTTCCTAGTGCAATGCAATTGTCTAGAGAAAGCATGCATTTCTGGTCAATTGTTGTGCAAACCCTTGCCTAGGAACTTCAGAGAGGGTTTCCCCAGCGCGTGCTTGGGGAACCCCCCAAATCCGATGATGGGAAGCTTGGAGGCTACAGCCCATGACTTTGCAAGCCCTATTATAAAAGCTAGATTGCTTCCAAGAGCCCATGAATCCTCCAAATAAACAATGTGACTCTTTAGAGCAGCTGTATAAGCATTGTCAAATATTCATAAACATATTAAAAACCTAGATTACATCCAAGAGCCCATAAATCCCCAAATAAACAAATTTAATATTCACTGTTGTCTGTGGAATAGAATTCCAAACTTCTACCACTCTTGCATGTAGAACTGCTAAACTCGGCATGTCTAAACTGATAGCATAATCAAAAGTGCTTAAAAAAATTACTTACCTTTTAAAACGCTTCCCACCTCCACACTGCTAGTGTAAAACTCAACAGCTGCTGAACCCCAGCTGCCTCATTAAAAATCAGAAAATTTTCAGGAGATGGGCTTGCCACAATGTAAATTAGCTTCTGAATAGGAGCGGGTCTGTTCTGTGCCCACTCACTCTCCCACCCTTGGCAAAATGGCAGAGGGAGGAAATGGAGGTAGAATTGCTGGCCATGCCAGTCAGCAGCCTTTTTCTTGCCATCGCAACTCTATTCCTGTCTGATTTAGGATGGGAAAATATTGGCCTGGGTATCATTCTAGTAAATCTATGCTGCATTCCCTCCAAGGTCAATATATCTTTCTAGTGCTCACAACTAAACACAGTACTCCAGGTGTGGCCTAACTAGGATTTTGCATAGCCGTAGCCTAATCTCTACCCTCTTCTATTCTAGTCTTCCAGATATAAAGGTTTGATCATTTTTTGTACCTGTCCATGACATATATGTGTGTGTGGGCCCCTAAGCCTTTTTGGACCTTTACTGTTTCTAGCATTTCACCATTTAAAAAGTGTTCTGATCTATGCCACATAGGTCTGAAGTGGAGGACCTTAAACTTGCCTACATTGAAATCCATTTGTCACAACTTTTCCCATTCACTTAATCTATGAATACCTCTTTCTAATTTTAAGTTTCTATCTGCACCGCTTACATTGGTCATCCATAAGTGTACATATGTGGCTTTCTATCTCAATCTCTAAATCATTCATAAACATGGCAGATAGCCAAGGCCCAACACATATCCCCATAGGACACCTCTAGTTGCATCCTGCCAATTAGAGTGCCTGGCCATCATTCCTACTCTTTGTCTCCTGTCCCTCAGCCTATTTCCTAACCAAGTCAATAAATTGATTTGACTCCATGAGCTTCAACTTTAGCTCATGCTCTTTTGCGAGGGACTTTATCGAATGACTTTTGGAAGTCCATATAACTAACATCCCTAGGCATTTCCCTGTCTGCTTCTTTAGACAGCTGTACTGAAAATTTAATCAGGTTCATCAGACATGACCTACCCTTTACAAATCCACATTGGTTCTTTCTGAGGAGCTTAAAATTGTCAAGGTGTTCAGTCACTCTATTCTTAATTACAGACTCTAATATTTTCTAGTAATAAAACAGGCGTCAGGCTAACTGGTCTATAATGCCAGGTTTGCCTCTCTCATCTTTCTTAAATAGCAGTGACATGCAAATTTCCAGTCTAAGGGAACAGTTCCTGAATTATGAGAAATTTGGAAGATTGCAGTCAGGGTATCTGCAATGTTCTGACCTTCCTTTAAAATGCTGTGATGGAAGCCACCTGGTCCTGGGAATGTTACTTTTTAGTACCATTATTTTCTTCATGACTATTATTTTGTCTATGATAATTTTGATGAGACTCCTTCCCTGATTAAGTATTAGTTCCTTTAGATATCTGGCATGCTATTGTCTCCCTGAACTACAAAAACAGATGTAACATAATTACTCAACACGTTTGGCAATATAATAAAAGCAAAATACTGCAGATGCTGGAAATGTGAAATAAAAACAGAAAATGCTGGAAAAACTCAGCAGGTCTGGCAGCATCTGTGGAGAGAAAAACAGAGTTAATGTTTCAAGTCTGTATACTTCCAACTCCAGCATGATGCCACCGCCAAACATATCTTCCCCTCACCCCCTGTCAGCATTCAGTAAGGATTGTTCCCTCAGTGAAACCGTGGTCCACTCCTCCATCACCCTCAGCCCCTTAGCCTCTTCCCATGGCATCTTCCCATGCAATTGCAGAAGGTGCAACACCTGCCCCTCTTCCTCCCTCCTCACCATCCAAGGCCCCAAACACTCCTTTCAGGTGAAGCAGCGCTGAGTGGGTAGCCACTTTGTGGAACACCTTTACTCAGCTTGCAAGCATTACCCATTGCTGTTGCTTTCCATTTCAACTCACCACCTAGCTCTCATGTCTACTTGCCCATCCTTGGCCTGCTGCAATGGTCCAGTGAAGTCCAACACAAACTGGAGGAACAGTACCTCATCCTCCAATTAGGCACGTTACAGCCTTCTGGACTTAATATTGAGTTCAACAACTTCAGACCATGAACTCTCTCCCCTATCTTGACCCCCTTTTTAATCCAATTTTCTCCCCCACGCCCCACCACCAACCCCCACCCCCACAACCTCCCCACAGGGCCATTTGTCACTTGTCCTTCTGCTTTGCTTTCACAGAGTGCTGACCCCTGTTCTGCTATCTTGCCTCTACACCACGATCAGCACCTTTGTTAGTCTTTAACTCTACCATTAACACTCCCTTTGTCCTGTGTCCATGACATCTTTGCCCAATCTCTCCTGAGCTCCCACCTATCCCTGACCTTCTATTTTTCTCCGCCTGCTTCACCCCTCTCCAACAATATAAAATCCATCACATTTCTACCTCTCTTTAGCTCTGAAGAGTCATAGGGACTCAAAACGTTAACTTGGTTTCTCTCTCCATAGATGCTGCCAGACCTGCTGAGTTTTACAGCATTTTCTGCTTTCATAATGTTTGGCATTATATTTGTTTACAATATCAACATTATCAGTTTTCAAGTGGCCCACAATGCTCCTGATTATCCTTGTTTTGGAAAGTAACTTTAAAATATTTGTGTGTTCATTTGAAATTTGCAAGTTTCATGTTATATTTCCTTTTCTTTCTTTTGTCACCTTTTATTATTCTTTGTATGCCTACTAGTCTCCATGATGTGTGCAAGGTTTTGAGTTGTTGCATTGTTGGATCCAATGCCCTGGTTTGTTGGGTTGTACGCTTGTTTTGGGGTGACCGAGTTGGTACCAAGACAGAGAAGATCATATTCTGTTTATTTACAAAAGGAACTCAGCAGCTACACTTGTACGCTTACAACTCGAAACTCTGTCTTTATCCTTCAGACTATAACTCAAGGCTACTGACTACAGATGTGGCCCGTGCTACTCTGCTATTGGGTATCAAGATCATGTGATCTTACATTACAACATTTGTCTTAAAGGTTTATTACACATCAGCTTACTACATCCCTCCCCCTTTACTCAGAAATACATTTTACAATTTTTCTCAAAATATTAGATTATTTACACAGAAAAATAATTTACAACATTAGTCTTTCTGGGGGTTTCCTTATGTGTGTAGAAGGTCTCAGCTCTACAACTTCTGAATTTTGATCTGGAACCTTCCTCCCTGTAGTCATCTGAGCATCTGGTTCATCAGTAGGTACCTGCAAATCTGTTTCTTCGACTCTTTCAGATACAGTCGGCCCTTCAGACATATCTGTACTCAGTTAAGTTCTTTCAACAAGAGATGTTGATTCAGTCACGAACACTGGTGGAATCATTTCTGGGTATTTTGTTTCTCCTCTTCTTATATGATCCACATGTCTCCATGTGACTCGATCTTCCACTTTCCCGTGGTAGGAAAGAGATCCTGTTACTGCACTTATTTCACCTAACAACCATATTGGTCCTTCTCTAAAAGTCTTCACAAATACTTTCTATCTTATGTTAAATGTCATGTCACGATTGTGACGGTCAAGTCCAATTTTCTGACTTCCCTGACTCCTTTCCACCTACCACCACCCCCCGCCCCCCCCCCCCCCCCCCCCCCCCCCCCCAACGAAGTTTGGCATAATTAGGCTCAGTCTCGATCAGAGATGGCGCTTCATCAACAATTCCACAGGTATAACACTTGTTTTCCTATGAGGGGTGGTTCTATAATGGAAAAAAAAACATGTGCTAATTTAGTTGCTATAGGATCTCCAGACAATTTCTTCATACCAGATTTGAACATCGGAATTGCTCTCTCGGCCAGTCCATTTGAAGAAGGGTGGTATGGTGAAGTTTTCGCATGTCTAATACCGTTGAGGCTAATAAATCGGTGAAATTCAGCACTCATGAGTACTGTTCCATCTTCTGATACAACCACTTCAGGTAGTCTGTTGATTGCAAACTTTGTCCTAACTTGTGTATTGTAGCAGAAGATGTCGACAACCTCACTTCATATATGTCCATCCATTTTGAATGTGCATTGACAATAAGTAGAAACATTGTTCCCATAAAAGGTCCCATATAGTCGATGTGTACTTGCACCGATGGCTTTCCTGGCTGCTCCCAGGGGTGTAACGGAGCTGTTGCAAGTAATTTTTTGTACTTGCTGACACCGCATACAACTTCTCACTAAATTTTCTATTTCTTCATCAATCCCCGGCCACCATAAATTGCTGCGAGTTATTGCCTTCATTTTGGGAATTCTAGGGTGTGCACTGTGAAGTTCAGATAACAATGTTTTTTTTTTCCTTTTGGATGAACAATCACTCGTGTTCCCCACAATAAGATACCTTCCTGGCTGGTAATCCTGTATCTTCTCTGGAAGTACGGTTTCATTTAATCAGATTCTTGTTCTTGTGACCAACCACGAAGAACTTGATCTCGCACTTTGGATAAGACTGGGTCTTCATTTGTCCAATCTTTAATCTGTCTAGCACATATCAGTGATGAATCTAGGAAGTTCAAAATAAAACAAATTCTTGAGGAATTTGAACATCCTTGTCTTTTACTTGCATGGGCAAATGACTGCGTTTGCAATTTGACTTCCGGGTCTATGAATGAAAGTATACTCATATGCTGCCAAGATCAGTGGTATTATTTGTGCTTTTGTGTCTTCTTTCAATGGGCATTCTTCTTTCTGATACTGACTTTATTCTCAGCCTTCTTTTCGACTTCCATATTGGCCAGACTAATCTCAGATGTAAGCTTGACTTGAGTGAACTCAGTGGTGAGTTTTCCAGAATTTCATCACCAGTCTGCTTCTTAGAAAATTCTGTGACTTTTGCCTCCAAAGCCTCTTTGGTTTCACGTTGACCTGCCACCCCCACCGGGGCATATCCCTGTCTGGCCCCGATGAACCCATCCCGCTCACCTTTTTCCTGGGGCTACAGTAATGATCCATGCTGTCATTCTCACTGCAATATTGGCAATGGCCACTGCTCCTGGTGGCGTTGCTGGTACTGGAGAGCTGCCAGTATCTAATTGGTCAGTAGCTCTCAGAGCAGGAGTTCCACAGAGAGCACGTTGGATGAGGATCTGAGGGCAGCACCGTTAATGACCCATCACAGTGCTCACCCACACTCTCCACCAGCGCAGTACCTCACACCTCGGTAGGACCTAGATGTACAGTAGCCTCTGGATCACAATCTGGTGAGAAAGCACACAACCTGTTCCAGAGCAAGCAGAGGCAGCAACAACCAAGGTCGCTGGCACTCAGAGGGCTGCTGGTGGCAAGGAATCGGCTGAGTCTGAGTCAGATGATGAGCCTCTGGACTTGGTCCTCAATCAGCTGTTGGAGCTGCAAAGATAATCACGAGAACATTAGGAAGGGATGTCTGGTCCACTCCTCAGATTGCAAGGGATGGTGGAGGAGTCCATCTGCCTTCAGTCTGAGGCGATAGTGCCGGCATGCCGGCGCACCGAGGTCAACACTGGCAGGATGGCGGCTACCATGGAGACCTTGGTCCAGGACATCAGTCCTCCACTGCTGCATGGGCTGAACTCCATTGCTAGCACCACAAATAGCATCCAACAGTGTCAATACGAGAGGGGTGCAGGGCAGCTGGATCTCACTCCAGCTTCCCATTCTCCTGAAGGAGTCAGCTAGGGGCCATCAGGCATCTATAGGGAGGAGGACCAGCAGCTCGACACCCCGGGGCCCTCCACCAGCTAACTCTGAGAACGTCTGGCCAATCCAAATCTCCTCCTCCTTTGACCCCATCATCTCCAGCTCCACAGGCTGAGGAGGGTGCACCTAGCCCACAGCAGGATAGCCAAAGCAGGCCGAGGCCCTCCAGGTCTTAGCCCTCCAGAGGACACCCACCTAAGTCATCACAGAGAACAGGGTGTAGCAGTCAGCCGGCTGCCTCAGCCGTGGATGTTGGAGAGCACCAAGATGTAGCGGCAGGGTTAGGAAGGTTAAGAAGATGTAACTCTTATAGAGTCAAAGCAATTAAACTAGTTAAGAAGATGTAGTTGCACAGCCTGTGCATGGGTGTTAATCACTTGTACATAATGTTCATCATTGTAAATAAACTCCCAAGAATGTTTCTTTTCCCATGGCTCCTTGTTATGATGAGCATAATTTGTGTCATTCAGATGTGAAATCTTGGTTCCTGCACAAGATAAAGGAAAGTGTCTCATTCCAGGGTCTCTTCCATGTGCAGTGTGTAACCATCAGAGCAAAGTGATGATCCGGCTTCACATCAGTGATACCTGCACCTCAATGGTGCTTCTCAACGTTGCCAGAATGAAGTGGGCAGGCGTCACAGAGTTCCATCATTCTTTCTGTGTGCTTTCAGCAACTTTGAGGTGGGATTGCCCGCTATCCCCCCTGCTCACCCCCCCAGGATGCTCTCTCCACAGATGCTGTCAGACTATTTTGCTTTTGTCCATGATCCTGATGATCTCTTCCTGCAGGATCAAAAAGAGAGGTGCATGGGTTAGGCTGGGTGTCCTAAGGACCTCCCTTGGTTAAGTCCCAAGCCTCCTTCACACATGCCAAAGAGTGCTGGCCACCACTTGGATGGCCAGTGTGTAGTGCGTTTCATGGCTACCCAAAATCCAACCCACCTCCACCCCACTCCACTTGCCCGATTGGCGGCAGCTTCAGTCACTGGACTGCATGCTGTGCTCTCAGCTCAGGCACAGGCATTCCCCTAACCTGAACTGCAAGGCTGCGCTGTTAGCTTGAACCATGATGGATACTGGTCCAAATCTTACTAAAGACATTGCAAGGTGCTGTGCGTGCCTCCACCAATGACTGCACCATGGCCACCTTTAGCAAGGGGATACTACACTTTGCCCAGTCATTCAACTATTCTGCAGCTGCCTAAAATGCACATTAATTTGCAGTCTGCACCCAAGGGGTGAAAAGTTCTGGAGTATTTGATGGCTGTTATGATCGCCAGCTGAAGTTACCCCTGAACAAGTGTGATCCCAGAGTGCAACCCAGCTTGACAGATCCTAGCTTTTATTTTGTTCGTGCAGCTATGTGGAGAATAGCTACTGAACAGAGGCCCAGGAGTCAGGTGATGAACTTTTAACAAAAGAATAAAACATTTATTCAACAAGAAAAGATGAACTATATTACAATACTCCTTCACCCACAACTATACCTTCACAGATGTATACAAATTTGTAAGGATTTGCAGGTCACAATAGCTATCTCATATTCTAATGTACACAGTAAGTACACAGCCCATATAAACCTATGGCACCCTGTGGTCAGACACACCATAGTCTGAACCCAAGTGACAGATGCCACCTCAACCAGATGCAATGGAATTCTCCTCACCTCCCACAGACGGTTGTCACACTGTGAGCCAACTAGTCTCACTGAATTCCATCCTTCACATGAGGGTTTCCAATCTCCATTCTCCAAGAACTTGCTCTGGAATCTTCTCCCAAATCAATGCTTTCTCACAAATGCCTTCCACAAGGGTTCACCTGTAGGATTTTGAACTCTCCTTCTGCTGTTCCTCTTCCCTGGGTCACCACATGCATTCAAGCTGTCTTCCATGCACTCTCTCTCACCAATTCAGCGTTAACAATAAATCACTGCTTGACATGCCCATAGCAAAGAGTTAAAGACCTGCAGTTGTCTCTTTGAACCTTCTTGCTTCTTGCAAGCTGGTCTCACTTTAAACCTGAAGCTTGGAGCCTTTCTCTCTACCCTTCACTCTTAACTTCACTTAACAGGACCATTTCCCAGGTTCCTGTCCTTTTTTTTAACTAGGAGGTCTTCTTTGGTCTTTCTCTTCTTCCACTCCCCTGCACTTTTGGGGATTTTCTTAGCTTGGGACTTCTATCTGTCTCCTTTGCTCCAGTCTCTCCTGCAGCAACTCCAAAACCAGCTGAACTCCACAGCTTTCAAATCAAAACTACTGTTTTGCTTCTTCTGTGAGTATGCCTGTGGGAGAAACCTGTCTATCTGGCCCCACTGTGGCTCGGCAACAGCACTATTTTTCTACTTGTGTGTTCACCTTTACCTTATAGCAGTCATAAACTCCTCGTTAGAAATGCAAGCAGCCTTTTAAAATGAAATAAAACTCAGTGTGACCTTTCTTAACACACAGATACAGAATACAAATCAAACTTGAACTTTAAAGATAAAACTCATTCCTAACACCCACATGTACAAATATAACCTACTTAAAGTATTTCTATTTCCTAACAATGGCACATTCATGCTTGTACATTGCTTGAATGGGCAGAAATGCTTCAGAGGCCTGAATCCAAGCATGTCAATGGAATTGCTGAACAGTCTCAGCTGTGGATGATTGCTTGCTTTTGACAAGCTTTTCCAAGTGCATGGCCATTTCGCTGACCCTCCCTCCACCAACACCCATCCACCATCCCCTCCGGCATGTGCTTGTGTACTTCCTTCAATCTGTGCTGCCTTGCCCACCCCTCCCCAAAAGGCCTATCCGCACTGAAGCCCTTGCCCCAACGGCACACTGAAAGACAGTGGGAAAAAGTAACTTGCCTATGCCCCAGCCCCTCACCGACCCCCCGAAAGCGCGGCCCCTCTTCCTTGATGTCCAATGAGTGATCCTCACAAACACTGCACAAGGTTGTGTGCACTTATCTCCAAATTCATTTGAAGTTTAGCTCGTCAGGTTCACCAGGCAGCCATAACTCTCGTCGTTCTGAAGTCACGCTGAGGTGTGAGGTAAATTTGACATGGGGGGATGATTCCAGCATGCTGACACAATGATGAGATGCAAATGCATTAAAATTAAGTTCCCAACACTGTCGGTGGGAAACGCAGCCCATTGTCGATTGGTGGAGTGGACGATTGCAAACTGGTTTCACAACGTCATTAAACTGATTTTTGGTCTTCTTGCCATACTATCCGCTCACGCCCGCCATGACGCATGCTGCTGATGGGAGTGGACAATTCCAGCCTATGTCTATCTGTGGCCCTTGAACAAAAGCAGGTACCTGGCAGTATCAGGAAAACTCGCACATCATTATCTCCGAAGAGCCACTAATGATACATGGTGGAATGCACAGGCCAACTTCAAAGAGAGCTACACAAAGGCCATCTGCATTTCATAACCCAGGCTGGCCAACAGGAGTCTGCTCATGGGTAGAATCTTCCCCCTGTCGGGGGGGAGTTGTGCAGGGACGGGTGCAGGTGGGCGCAGGCAGGCATGGACCCGATTGGTGCCCCCAATCGGGTCCGTGCCTTCATTTTACGTGACATGTACCCGGAAGCACTGTGTGCTCCCTGTGCAAGCTTGAGGGGGGACGGGGGATACCTGAGTCAAGAGCGCATTCTTTCACAGAGCGCTAAAATCTCCTTGAGGCACAGAGCTGCCTCAGGGAGATTAGTTTTAAGTTTTATCAGTTCAATAAAGTGTTGAAAAAATTTTTATGACATGTCCCCTCAGGTGAAACTGTCACATGAGCTGGGGCATGTGCATTAATTTCAATAAAAGTTGTTGAGAAAATTTAAAAGCATTCATGAAACCTCATTCCATCCGTAGATGAGGCTCCATGAAAATTGCGAAACCGCCTGGGGTCTTTGCCTGCCCACCAACCTTAAGGTTGGACGGGCAGCTCTGTTAATTATTTTAATCATTAGTTAAATGAATACTTCACATCTGTCTTCACCCAAGAGAATGAGGATGATGGTATTGAACTCGGGGAGAGAGTCTGCGAGGTTCTTAAGCAAATTGATAGATGAGGGCAGTTGATGTAGTTTATATGGATTTCAGCAAAGCCTTTGACAAGGTCCCACATGGGAGACTTATAAAGAAGGCAAATGCACATGGGATACAAGGTAATTTGATAAGGTGGATTCAAAATTGGCTTAGTTGTAGGAGGCAGAGGATGATGACAGAAGGCTGCTTTAGTGACTGGAAGCCAATGTCCACTGGCATATACAGGGATCTATGCTGGGTCCCCTATTATTCGTCATTTATATAAACAACATAGACGACTATGTGGCGGGTAGGATTAGTAAGTTTGCGGATGACACAAAGGTTGGCCGGGTGGTTAACAGTGAGGTTGAGTGCCTTGGGCTACACGAAGATATAGATGGGATGGTCAAATGGACAGATAAGTGGCAGATGGAATTTAACCCTGAAAAGTGTGAGGTGATACACCTTGGAAGGAGTAATTTGACAAGGAAGTATTCAATGAATGGCATGACACTAGGAAGTTCTGAGGAACAAAAGGACCTTGGCGTGTGTGTCCATAGATCTCTAAATGCAGAGGGGCATGTTAGTGGGGTGGTGAAAAAGGCACATGGGACACTCAATCGAGGCATAGATTACAAAAGTAAGGAGGTCATGTTGGGGTTGTATAGAACCTTGGTGGGGCTACAGCTGGACTACTGTGTGCAGTTCTGATCACCACATTATAGGAAGGATGTGATTGCACTGGAGGAGGTGCAGAGGAGATTCACCAGGATGTTGCCTGGGATGAAACATTTAAGTTATGAAGAGAGGTTGGATAGACTTGGGTTGCTTTCGTTGGAGCAGAGAAGACTGAGGGGAGACCTGATGGAGGTGTACAAGATTATGAGGGGCTTGGACAGGGTGGATAGGCAGCAGCTGGTTGAAGGGTCAGTCACAAGGGGGCATAAGTTCAAGGTGAGGGGCAGGAGGTTTAGGGGGTTATGTGAGGAAAAACGTTTTTACCCAGAAGGTGGTGACGGTCTGGAATGCACTGCCTGGGAGGGTGTTGAAGGCGGGTTGCCTCACATCCTTTAAAAAGTACCTGGATGAGTACTTGGCATGTCATAACATTCATCATGGGCCAAGTGCTGGTAAATGGGATTAGGTAGGTAGGTAGGTCAGGTGTTTCTCACATGACGGTGCAGATTTGATGGGCTGAAGGGCCTCTTCTGCACTCTGATTCTGTAAGTGGCTTTAATGGGCCTTTGCCAGTTCAGCGGCCACACAGCCAAGTCGTCACCCCGCATCATTTTACTCCTCCGAGAGCAGGTCCCACCCTCGCTTGCCGAGCAGAAGATTCAGTTCCATGTGATAGGACACAGGACCCCACAACCTTCCTTTCAATTCTTAATGACTGAGGCATTCAATAATCTTGGGGACCCAGTTGAGGGATATAATCTCTTGTCAAAGCCAGAATGGAGAGGTGGGAGTCATGCTACATTGACCTCTAGCTTATGCAACCAGTAATATTGCTTGTTGGACTGCAAAGTCTCAGTCTGCCATTTCACCAACTAGTAGCAAAACAGAAAAGGAGCTCTGACCCAAGTCGGACATCTTACCCCATGTACACTGCTTTTACTGGAAAGTCTGAATCACTTACAAGACTGAATTATCTCTACATGCCTATCTCATCATTTGATGTCAACCCCATCAGAAAAGATAATTATCCAGCATCGATTTGAAGCTCACTGACCTCTGTGAAGCAATGCCTCATTGAACTTTGATTCAGGACTTTGGAACCCACGTAAAACAATATTTCTCGTCTCTGCAATGGAAATCTTTCTTTTCTCTATCCCTCTTTTACTGTGTGAATGCAAAAGAGCAACATTGCGACCCTCCTCCCTCATTTTGAGCATGTGCAAATAAACTAACGCTTTGAGTTCATCCTATCTGGAGTTTGCTGTGGGGTTACTGATAGAAATTAGATCGCACCAAAACCGAGGGGTTGGGAAATATGCCACTGCTTATAAAGAGGGAAGCAAATCAAAACACTTTTCTGTTTACGGATAGGTGGTGAGAGGAGAAATTAGTGCTGTTTAAATTAACCCCCTCCTGACCAAAACACTTATGTTGTATTCTTGTTTAATTAAATGTTTTAAATCTAGTTATCTAACTGCACTAAGTAACAGGCTTACAAAGACCTTTAGGCACTTCACACATTTAATTCTTAATGCATGCAACATCTAGTTTTATTTTGAGGAGAATTTTGTTGCACTTTTGGGGAATCTGGTGTTCTCCATTTCTGATCCATTACTAGCCAGCTAGCTTCTTTCAAGTTTGTGTCATGTTGCACTGAAAGTCAAAAAAATTACAGGAAGAATTTAGGTTTTCAGCAAACTTTAGTTATTTTGCAGAACCTGTCACTGAACGTGCTTTGAGTTATACCCCAGGGTTCGTGTGAAACTTGCCAAGAAAATTGAAACTTCATCTGGACATCATGATAAAATAACCTATTATACATGCCACAGAAAGACAAAGAGTGTTTCAGCTATGGGAAAATAAACACTTTATGAATGTAATGCAATATTCCAGTCATTCTGCCATAACATTTGAAAGCAGAATATTCACATTACAGGTTAAGGCTTTAAAATGAAATTCATAGGATTCCAAAATCCACAAAATTCCAACATTTATTTTCCCTCATCCGAAGAGTAGGTAATCACATTTTTCCTAAGCTGAGATATGACAATCACTTGCTGTATATCACTTTTCGCCTCTTGTAGCTTTCCTGGGGCACTTGGTAACAAAGTATCCATAGATTACATTTACCACCTTAAACTTGAAACCACTAGGGTATACCCAATTTATATTTGGATCATTGACTCCTTCATGTTAAAACTTTCCTGTTTTTCATGCTCTTTTTATCATTCCCTGAAGGAAACTCATTCTGTTTTCTTTCTTATTCTGATCTATTAGTCTGCAGCGTATTCCTATAACCTGTATATAAAAGCACAGCAAGTATGGCTAGCTTCTTTGTGTGGTTCCCCACTTTTTAGGTGTCCCTGACATACCAGGCTACATCATCATCTTTTCTTTTCACTCTCTCTCCTTAACACTCTATATGCCCTGATATGTCGTGTTCATTATTATTCTCTGGGATCATTTTTTGACAATACCACTCCATTCCCTATAGCCACAAGAGCCAACAAGCAGCCTATTTGCTCCTGGCTTTCATATATATATACCTTATTATACATATGTTTCCTATTGCTGCCTCATTGCCCAAGGTATCTAATTGCTGGTTGCAAAGAATGGCATTGCACAGCATGATGGACTTAGATGAATTTTTACCCCACTTCAAATTTTCAGACCTGCACTCCGTAAACAAATGATCTCCCAAAATATGCAATTATTGAAATTAAAGTAAAAATATAAAAACGCTACCAGTGATATCTTTGAGGTTGCCCCAAATCCTGTGTATTTATCTATATCTTATTAGCAATGTCATTGTGTCATTTCACAGATTTGCAAAGGGAGAAAGAATCTTAACTATGCCCATTAGATTTTTAAATTTGTAAAGTGCACTGAAAGGGCAAAATAACAGAGATAATGATTGTATTTTGTATGTAGCAGTATATAGGCCATTTGGAAAGAGCACAAATATTCAAAATGTGCTCCAGCAGAGCAAAGGAGCCATGCATTGAACGCGGCACATATATTAAAGTGGCTATTCAGCAACCAAGCTACTGAGGATTTCTCGGTTGTCAAATTCAGGGCAAGGTATTGTTCTTGCTTTGCCACTGGAGAGAGAGGAGTGGATTTAAATATGACTTTCAACTGTCTGAGCATCCTGATAGTATAGGAGCAGTTGGAGGTTAGAATTCTTTGACCATACTGTTAGTGGAACAAGAAGAATTCCATTGTCCCTAAAGACTAGCAATTAGTGTTGAATTTCTACAGCTTCTCACTGATAACAGCATCAGGTACACTGCAGTCCAGTGGGGAACATTGTGCATTGGAACCACAATGTGCTTCACCACAACGGGGCCTTAAAATTTATTCTGCTAACATACACGTAAGAAAAAACTTAGTAAAGCACTTTTCATCAACAGAATATGCATTGACAGAGAGTGAAAGTCACCTCAGGATCTTGCATTAAGTTAGTTTGGGGAAGTGTCTATACAGGGTTGCTACGGAATGGCTTTGTTGGATATTGGCACAAACAAAAAAAGAAAAAGCATCCCTCATTTTGACAAGTACATATTATTTTTAGATGTATGCTTCCGTTCGCAGATAAATCTCGTTCCCATACTTTTGTTATTTAAAATGATAAGCCATTGAGTGAATTAACTCTGAAAGTTCTTTTTTGATGTAATGGATATCCTCAGGGATGTTTAAAACCATTTAATGCTTTCTCAAATTATAAGGAACTTGATATAGTTATGACCAATAGCCTTTATAAGATAGTTATGTTTTAAACTGCCTCTTTTAATTCAAGTAAAGCAGAATGCCTGGAATGGGGTTGGTGTGAAGTAATAATGAAATCCTCCAGGTGATAAGCCCATGTGACTAGGCTGCCATGGGGACAGGGGGCCCAGATCAAGCCTGGCTGAAAGTCAAGTGAGAGTTTTAATACTTGAACACAAAGGAGAAGGCAGCTATTCTTGCTGTTTGCAGAATCACTGGATGGAATATAATAAGAGGCATGTGGGCCCCATTGGGACCTGGTGCATACACAATTCAAATTCAAATTTAAAAGCGCCGGCAGCCTGCATGGGAGACATGTGCAATTATGTAGTTGGGCAGGTATTCATTGGTGAATCCCGCCATCAGGTGACAATGCAGTAGGTACAGATGAGCTATAAAAGAGTTTCCTGGACAAATGGAGGCTCTGCATCATGCCACACCTTTCCCTGCCCATCTCCATTCTATCAGCACTTTGTTCCATTTCTTGTTGCAACCCTTCATCATCTTGATCCCCTCTCAAAATACTCCCCCTCACCACCATCACATCCAAGCCCCTTCAACCGCACATATGTCTAAGTCCAGACAGAGATTGGCCCCGCAGTTTAGCAACATCTCCCTGTGTATTCTTCTCCATACCGTGAGGGAACAACAGTAGGTGCTCTTTCCGCAGATGGCAACTGAAGACCCTCACGCCTGACCAAGATGGCTTGGATGGAAATTGCAGAGGAGCTGAGAAAAAATGGGGTCCTCCAAAGACCTTGGGTCTTGTGCAGGAAAAGGGTCAATGAGGTGCTCCGATCCACAAGGGCAAGTGGTACAGTTGCTTTTCCAATTCAGTTTCTGGTCATCCGCAGGTTGTTGACAGTGGGTAATGAGTGATGGTAATGCCATTGAATGTCAAGGTGTGATGGTTAGAATCTCTTTTGTTGGAGATGGTCATTGCCTGGCACTTGTGTGGCACAAATGTTACTTAGCACTTGTCAGGCCAAGCCTGGATATTGTTCAGGACTTGCTGCATTTCGACATGGACTGTTTCAGTATCTGAGGAGTCGCAAATGGTGCTGAACATCGTGCAATCATCAACAAACATCCCTGCTTCTGACCTTATGATGGAAGGAAGATCATTGATGAAGCAGCTGAAGATGGTTGGGACGAGGACCACTGCCCTGAGGAACTCCTGCAGTGATGTTCTGGAGCTGACTTGACTTATCTCCGACAACCACAACCATTTTCCTTTATGCTAGGTATCACTCTAACCAGTGGAGAGTTTTCCCCCTGATTCCCATTGATACCAGTTTTGTTAGGGCTCCTTGATGCCACACTTGGTTAAACGCAGCCTTGATGACAAGGGCAGTCACTCTCACCTCACCCCTTGAGTTCAGCTCTTTTGTCCATGTTTGAACCAAGGCTGTAATGAGGTCAGGAGCTGAGTGGCCCTGGTGGAACCCAATCAGGGTGTCAGTGAGCAGGTTATTGCTAAGCAAATGCTGCTTGGTAGCACTGTTGATGACCCCTTCCATTATTTTACCAATGATCAAGGGCAAACTGATGGGACAGTAATTGGTTGGGTTGGATTTTCCTGCTTTTTGTGTATAGGACATACCTTAGCAATTTTCCAAATAGCCAGGTTGATGTCAGTGTTGTAGCTGTACTGGAACAGTTTGGCTAGAGGCGTGACAAGTTCTGGAGCACAAGTTTTCAGTACTATTGCTGGAATATTGTCAGGGCCCATAGCCCTTGCAGTATCCGGTGCCTTCAGCCATTTCTTGATATCACGTGGCATGATTGAATTGGCTGAAGACAGGCATCTGTGATGCTGGATACCTCCAGAGGAGGCCAAAGTGGATTATACACTTAGAACTTCTGGTTGAAGATTTCTGCAAATGCTTCAGCCTTCTCTTTTGCATTGATGGCTCCCCAATCATTGAGGATGGAGATATTTGTGGAGCCTCCTCCTCCAGTGAGTTGTTTAATTGTCCACCACCATTCACGACTGGATGTGGCAGGACTGCAGAGCTTAGATCTGATCCGTTGGTTGTGGGATCACTTAGCCCATCACTTGCTGATATTGCTGTTTGCCATGCAAGTAATCCTGTTTTATACCTTCACCAGGCTGACACCTTTAGGTATGCTTGGTGCTGCTCCTGGCAGGCCCTCCTGCACTCTTCATTGAACCAGGTTTGATCCCCTGCCTTGCTGGTAATGGTAGAGTGGGGGATATGCCCAGTCTTGAGTTGCTAGATATGATCAAAATCTATCCCATTTAGCACGGTGGTAGTGCCACACAACATGATGGAGGGTATCCTCAATAAGAATGCAGGACTTCATCCCCACAACGACTGTGAGGTGGTCATTCCTACCGATAACATCTTGGACAGATGCATCTGTGGCAGGCAGGTTTGTGAAGAAGAGGTCAAGTATGTTTTTCCCTCTTGTTGGTTCCCTCACCAACGGCCGCAGATCTGGTCTAGGAGCTATGTACTTTAGGACTCGGCTAGCTCGGTCAGTAGTGGCGCTACCGAACCACTCTTGGTGATGGACATTGAAGTCCCCCACCCAGATTTCATTCTGCACCCTTCCCACCCTCACTGCTTCCTCCAAGTGGTGTTCAACCTGGTGAAATACTAATTCATTAGCTGAGGGCAGTGGTATGTGGTAACCAGCAAGAGATCTTCTTGTACTGATTCATCAGCTGAGGGAGGACAGTGCGTGGTAATCAGCAAGAGGATTCCATATTTGACCTGATGCCAAGAGACTTCATGGAGTCTGGAGTCGATGTTGAGGACTCCTAGGGCAATTCCCACCCGACTATAGACCACTGTGCTGCTACGTCTGCTGGGTCTGTCCTGCTGGTGGGACAAAATGTACCCAGGGATGCTGATGGTGCTGTCCGGGACATTATCTGTAAGATATGATTCCATAAGGATGACTATGTCAGACTGTTGCTTGACTAGTCCATGAGACAGCTCTCCCAATTTTGGCGCTAGCCCCAAAATGTTAGTAGGGAGAACTTTGCAGGGTCGACAGGGTTGAGTTTGCCTTTGTCATTTCTGGTGTATAGGTCGATGTCGGGTGGCCCGTCCTGTTTAATTCCTTTTTTGAGACTTTGTAGTGGTTTGATACAACTGAGTGGCTTGCTAGGCCATATCAGAGGCATTAAAGAGTCAATCACATTGCTGAGGGTGTGGAGTCACATGTAGGCCAGACAAGGTAAGGAAAGGACAGCAGATTTCCTTCCCTAAAGGACATTAGTGAACCAGATGGGTTTTTACAACAATTGACAATTCCAGGTTTTTATTGAATTCCACCATCTGCTGTGGTGGGATTCAAACTCTAGTCTCTGAATTACTAGTCCAGCAAAAATACCACTATGTCATCGCCTCCCATAGCCAATATTGATTTTAGTCTGCTTACTACAATAAAAGATTTAAAACTTGAAATCTTGTCACACGATTCCTTTGCATTGGTTACTTTAGATCTTTTTCAAAAGCTATCAGTGTCTACAGGAATTGTAACAACACTAATATAAAAAAGCATGCTTTGTTGTTCACTGAGTCTACTCCATCCTGAAGAGCATGGCCAGTACAAACAGCAATGAGCTGAACTTAATTTAAGCTCAAAGTTACTGTTGTTGTTATGAGGGAGGGACACTTAATGCATCCGTGTGGCATTCATCTGTCTCGCTGCATTGACAAGGTGTTAAATTTATTTTAAGCATTTGTCATTTCAAACCTTTCATGTCTTTAAAGAGGTTAATAAGTGATGCTTCCAGTAAAATAAGAGTTTCTGAAATTTCTCTCTGATTTGCAAAAGTAATCAGGCCAATTTTAGAGATATGAATCTAACAGTTCTATATACCTTATGCAACCTTGGCCAGTTTCATTTCATAGTAGATATTGCTGTGGCCCCAAATAGGATTTAGAAGAATTGTTGTGCAGAGTATTTAATAGGCCTGAATTTTACCGATGGCAGGCACGCATGATGGGAGGGCGCGCGACCGGTCGGGAAACGGGCCGCCGCCCGCAATCAGCCCCCAACTGCACTTTCACGGCTGGCTGGCCAATTAAGGCCTGCACCGGGGTGAAACCCATCTTCCTAATAGTCAGGAAGGGCCAAGAGGGGGCAGGGGTGGGGGCAGGGGCCTGTCAGCCACAGAGTCTAACGGCAAACCAGCGGGCTGTTTAAAAATGGCACAGGTAGCTCCATGAAGGCTTTTCTACATTCTGAAGAACGAAGCCATAACCTCATATACAGCTGCAATGTCAGGCGGGAGGGCTGGTCCGGTGGGCACTTGGCCTCCCGGTTTACGGATGAGTGCCTCGCGGTCTTCCTGGGGGAGGTGGCTGCCAGAAGTGTCACCCTCATCCCCAGAGATGGAAGGAGGAGGCCACCGCACCTAGCAAAAAAGAGCTTGGGATGAGGTGACTGCCCAGGTCATCAGCCACGACGTTGTGTGGCACACATAGGTGCAGTGCCGCAGAAGGTTTAATGACCTGCTGCTTTCAGCAAATGCGAGTACCAGGTTGGCATGGATCACTGTGTTGAGGTGTTAAGATCTGGCTGCCCCCTGTGGAGCTCAGGGGTGTTAGAGTCTAAGTGCAAACTGTCAATTATGCCAGAGCTGGCTAAGGGGGTGAGCCCTGGCTGCTTAGACTGAGTGCTTTGCAGCTCGAGGGTCACGATTTGGATGTGCCCTGCAAGGTGCTCCTCAGGTGGGGTTGACTAGGCTGCAATGGTGATTAAGGTAGAGAGCGGACTAATCCATGCTCCTCTAACCTTTTAGGAGAAGACAACCCATAACAGCATTGAAAGGTCACGGACAGGCGGAGAATCCCCGAACCTCGTAATCCTAACCAGGTTCAAGCAGGATGCCTTGGAGGTGGAGAGGCGCTACACACCTCATTCAGCTGGTTGTAGAGAGGCCGTGGTGTCAGGCGAAGCCAAGGGTACAGTGCATAGAGTTGAGAGTTTTGGATGATGCACACATTCTTGTGTAGTCTCATCATTGATGGGAGCCTCAAAACTGGATTTCCCACTGATCATTGAAAGACGATGGCACCACGATGCAGATCTCCACTGTCTCACCAGGGTGCCTGGCATGCACAGTGACAGAGTGATGATGTAAACTAATGACATGTCGTTGTTCTCCCTTGGATTCACCAGCACTCAATCGCAGGACCCCGAAGAGCCACCCCTGATGCCAGAGGACCGCCAGGCTTCACATGCACCTGCATCACACCCACACTCTGAACCAGGCAGCAGCACAGCGACCAGCAGCTCAGTGGGTGTTAGATCTTCGGCTAGAATGTCGGAGCACAACAGTGAGGGCACCTTACACTCGCTTGAGGAGCAGGCGGAAGCACAGAGAGCCCAGGGTGCCAGCAGTCGGCATTGGAGGCAGATGCTGGATGTCTAGCGAGATGTGCGGGAGGATCTGGTGGAGATCCATGAGTGTATGCGTGCCATAGTCTCTGTTGTGGAGGAGTCATGGCCAAGTGCACTGCCTCCCCCTTTGAGAGAGCGGTGACTCTTAGGGAGAGGCAGCTCCAGGGACAGAATCAGGGGTTCCTGAGGTTGCGCTTGGACCTGCAAGCCCTCACACAAGCTCTGACCTCAGGTGGTCGGTGCTGGTGTGGAAGGTGGATGAGGCACCGAGTATCCCAGCTAGATACCTGTCCTGTGAATGACCACCCCACAAACGTGCCCCTCCGCATTCAGAGATCTATGGACACACACACCAAAGTCCCTTTGTTCCTCAGAACTTCCTAGTGTCATGCCATTCATTGAATACTTCCTTGTCAAATTACTCCTTCCAAAGTGTATCACCTCACACTTTTCAGGATTAAATTCCATCTGCCACTTATCTGCCCATTTGACCATCCCATATATGTCTTCGTGTAGCCCAAGACACTCAACCTCACTGTTAACCACCCGGCCAATTTTTGTATCATCCGCAAACTTACTAATCCTACCCGCCACATAGTCATCTATGTTGTTTATATAAATGATGAATAATAGGGGACCCAGCATAGATCCCTGTGGTACGCCAGTGGACACTGGCTTCCAGTCACTAAAGCAGCCTTCTGTTATCACCCTCTGTCTCCTACAACTAATCCAATTTTGAATCCACCTTATTAAATTACCCTGTATCCCATGTACATTTGCCTTCTTTATAAGTCTCCCATGCGGGACCTTGTCAAAGGCTTTGCTGAAATCCATATAAACTATATCAACTGCACTATTCTCATCTACACACCTGGTCACCTCCTCAAAAAATTCAATCAAATTTGTTAGGCATGACCTCCCTCTGACAAAGCCATGCTGACTATCCCTGATCAAACCTTGCCTCTCCAAGTGGAGATAGATTCTCTCCTTCAGAATTTTCTTCAATAGTTTCCCTTCCACTGACGTGAGACTCACTGGTTTGTAGTTCCCTGGCTTATTTCTACAACCCTTCTTAAATAGAGGAACCACATTAGCCATTCTCCAGTCCACTGGCACCTCCCCCATGGCCAGAGAGGAATTAAAAATTTGGGTCAGAGCCCCTGCGATCTCCTCCCTTGCCTCCCTCAGCAGTCTGGGACACAAATCATCCGGTCCTGGAGATTTGTCCATTTTTAAGCCTGCCAACACCTCGTCACTCCCAATATCAATTTGCTCAAGAACCTCGCAGTCCCTCTCCCCAAGTTCCATACCTTCATCCTCATTCTCTTGGTTGAAAACAGATGTGAATTATTCGTTAGTCCCTTGCCTGCACTGAAGCTTGCTCGTGTTATTCGGCCTTGTTCTAATAGTTTAAGTTAAATAGCCATATTAACTGTTTTGTATTTCTATTATGCAGTCCATAGTTCAGAGTTTGCTGAAATAGTGGCTGACATGCATTTATCCTGTGATGAATTTACATTATAACTTGCTGGAGAACTTATTAGAAGGTGACATAGTGGCGATTCAGAAATGGCACAGCCAATGATCAATGTAATAATCACTTATCCCTAATGGCTAAAAAGTTAAGAAAGTATGGCAATTTCCAGCTAGGATACAATTTTTTTTATTCATTCATGGGATGTGGGCTGTATTAAATAGATTATTCGGATGTTTACCCAAGGTTAAATGTTAATTGTTGAAGCAGAGTGATTAAAAAGTGGCTAGATGATGGAGCATCTGCTGTGAGCTGCAAGAATCTGTTCAGAAGGTGTAATCAAGAGGCAGCCAGAAGGTAACTGGAGACCTCATTTCAATTCCTCTGTTCCCAGATAAGATGAATACACCATTAAACTGAAACAACTATAGTTGTCTTTTAAAAAGTTATTATGAAAGGCCTGATATCTGCAAAGGGGAAAAGTTCTGCTTTGGGTTAACCAGGGACATCAAATACAGGACCCTTTCGATGAAGGGTCATTGTCCTGAAATGTTTGTTTCTCTCCATACATGCTGCCTGACCTACTGGGTATTTCCACCATTGTCTGTTTTAATTTCAAATTCCTAGCATCTGTAGTACTTTGCTTTTGTTTCAACCTGCTCTGCTATCTGAACATACATCTCAATGTGTCGATTCGATTAAATACAATTACCATTGGGCAGAATTTTTCTCTCGTTGGGCAGGTGCACACCTGACCCGAACGAGCGTAAAATGACACATGATGTCGGGCGAGCATCCCGATGCCATTGCGCACTTGCGCAATAATTTGGTCGATTTGCATGCACGGGAGTCAGCAGCGCGACCGGTGACGATTAAGCAGCCTATTAAGGCCCTTAATCAATGAACTGACTAGAATTTTTCGCTGCCGGTCCAACCGGTCGGTTGGTGGGCAGGCGAAAAGGCCAAGCGGCCTTAGCATTTTTGGTGAAACCTCATCCAAGGGCAGGATGAGGTTTCAACCAGTGACTAAAAATAAAGAAAACCTTTTAACACTCATATTTAACATGTCCCTGCTGATGTGACAGAGTCACATGATGGGACGTTTTCATTATTTTATTATCGTTATTTTTTATTTTAAAAATCTATTTTATTTTAAAAATTTAAAAATCATTGGCTGTTAATTGGCCAGCCAGCATGAAATCGCAGTCAGGGCCTGATCGTGGGCGGCAGTTGGCTTCCCGGCCACTCCCAGGCCCGCCTGACGACTGGAAAATCCTGGCCATTAAGCTTAATGCTTCCTAAGACAGTGACTTTACAGCTTGTTGTATTTCTTCAATTTTAGTTTTTTTTTATACATATCGTTATTGAAAACCACTCCATTGCAAAATGGCCTGAACTTTTCTGATTCAGCCCAAGTAGCAGTGCTGATTAAAGTAGTATTAATGCAGCAAATTAGGCATTGCTGTTCATTTCATAGCAGGACGGCAGAGCTATGATGATAGAATTCTCACTGTTTCAGTGAGGGCCAGAGCGCAGAGGGGCATAAGTAATGGCATCAGTTATCATTGCCACAAGTTCCTAGAAAATCCATGCTCTACTAACGTTGTACACTGTATATGCGCTGTTATTATGCTGCAAATTCTCCACAAATTCTGGCTCATTATGTTACCTGCTGAGAGCAAAGTCAGTCGATCACGTTATCCTTAATATCCAAAACGTCTTGTATCCAACCAACAACTTCATCATTCTTTCCTGTTCCTGTCCAATAAGCTAAGTGTCCTTACGTTTTTCTCAATAATTGTTTGAAAAATCCTGTGTCTTTAACTCTTTAGGTTGTTTGCATCTTGGGAATGATGCATTGGCTGTACGTGAAGTTTGAATGCAATTTAAGAAATTTAGTACAAATAATAAATACCTCAGACTGCTAAAAAAAAATACACACCAAGTCAATTAGGAATTTTCCCTTTCCACTTTGATTATAGGGTTTGTTTCTCAAAAATGCATTGCAAGTGTTATGCAGGTAGTTTACAGTGTTTCTCACTTTCAAATTCTCTCTAGAGGAAAATCAAACAAAATTGCCAATATTATTTAATTCAGAATTCTACAAAAGTATCACTTAATTCACACTTCAGTTTAAAAGATCAGATGACATTTTCAAGTCTCTGCCCCATTGCCCCAATTTTAACCATCAGATTGTTCGTAGGTTTAGGGAAATTCCCGCCTCCTACACTTACATTTGCAACGTCAGACTGCTGGCTGGCTCAGGTAAACTCCTGTCTCCTGAGGCCAACATATTTTGTTCTTTTCAGCTCAGGCAATACTAATACTAAGGTTAATCACATCAAGAACATTTGTTTTCAGTGAGTGAATGGAATGAATAAACTCAGCAGCAGCTGGGCATCATTTTTTAAAAACTACAGCAGTGCCTTTAGGCTTAATAGAGGGAAGTAAGTGTTGCAGAACTACTTTTATTTCCAAACCAATTTTTGTAAAGGAAATTACCCTTCCCCAAAATACTTAAGAGGTTATTTTAAAAAGTTTTAATTATATCTCAACCATAGATTTGATTTAATTACTCAAAGGTAGCCGTGACAGCAGCAAAATTGTTTTTTTGAAACACATTGAAAGAAGTTCGGGTAAGAGGATCACTTTCTAATATATCAGCAGTTGTTGATTGGGTAGCACTCCTGCCTTCAACTCAGAAGGTTCAAGGTCCACTTCAGGACGTGAGCACTAAAATCTAAGCTGATATGCCAGAACTGAGGGAGGTGCCATCCTTTGGATGAGACAATAAACCTTTGGTAATGGCTGGTTGATTATGTTGTTAAAGATACACAGGCGATGGGCACTGATTGATTAAGGACTGACGGCATGTATAAAGAGAGTCATCGTCTCATGGTGCAGGGCCGTCATTGTCCTGCTGCTCAAGAGGGTGGATCTCTGCCTATTTAAACTGGCATCCAGTCTCTCTCCTCAGTACGGATTATAAAATCTTTGTCACGGCCATGTCTTCTCGTCTGTGCACCGTGCTGGACCACATGACCACTCCAACCAGTCCTACATGGTTGGAGTGGTCATCTATGACAACATCCATCTAGTCTGGTACCTTCATTATTCCCAGAGGGCTGGTCTGCTGGCCGCTTTCTTGTCCCTTGATCTTGAAAAGGCAATTGACAGAGTGGATCACAAATATTTATTCAGGACTCTGTGAGCAGTGGGTTTGGGACTCATTTTGTCGCCCATATCCGACTTTTATATGCTACCGCAGAGTGTCTAATTAAGGTAAATGGCTTCTTGATGCCCCCCCCCTCCTTTGCTCTGGGGGAAGGAATGTGTCAGGGGTGCCCCATGTCTGGCCAGTTATATTCCATTTGCGTGGAGCCTTTCCTGCGCCTCTTGCGGAGGAGGTTGTCGGGATTTCGTGCCAACAAATCTACATCCTCCGCGAGGACCAACTGGGGAAAATGTTCCAGACTTTTGGGTGGTCAGTGGCGGATGGACTCCCTGCTGGAGGAGCTCCAACCTTTGCCCTGGAGCACCTGCCATCTCCATTCTTCAGGGGTCTATCTTAGCCCTGCTGAGGGATCCCAAACTGGCAACAGTCTGAGGCCAAAGTCACCACTAGGATGTTGGACAGGGCTGCTCCGAGTGCTATCCTACAGGCTGGTCATAAACCAACTGATACCTGCAATGCTTTGGTATCGGTTGGCCACTATGATCCCTCCCCTGGAGTTTGTTACTAAGGGGAGGATTTCCTCTCCCTCTCGGGAGAGGGCGGGCGTGTAACCAATTGCCGCCCGTGATCAGCTGCATGATCTATGCCTTGTTTTGTACTTCACCACCTGGCTTGGATCTGTTTAATACTCTCTCAGGTCATAGAGTCATAGAGTCGGCCCATTGAGTCTGTGCCAATCAAACAAGTACCTAACTATTCCAGTCCCATTTTCCAGCACTAGGCCCATAGCCTTGTGTGCCATGGCATCGCAAGTACACATCCAAATACTTTTTTAAACGTTATGAGGGTTTCTGCATCTACCACCCTCTTAGGCAGTGAGTTCCAGATTCCCAACACCCTGATTCCTCACATCCCCTCTAAACCTCCTGCCCCTTACCTTAAATCTATGCCTGCTGGTTATTGATCCCTTCACCAAGGGGAAAAGTTCCTTCCCATCTACCCTATCTATGCCTCTCATAATTTTATACACCTCAATCATGTCCCCCATCAATCTCCTCTGCTCAGGGAAAGTAATCCCAGTCTATCCAATCTCTCCTCATAACTAAAACTCTCCAGCCCAGGCAACATCCTGGTAAATCTCCTCTGCACACTCTCTAGTGCAATCACATCCTTCTTATTATGCAGATTCCAGAACTGCACGCAATACTCTAGCTGTGGCCTAACCAGCGTTTTATACACTTCCAGCATAACCTCCCTGCTCTTATATTCTATGCCTCAGCTAATAAAGGCAAGTATCCCTTGGCAAGTGGAAGTAAAAGATCCCTTGGCACTATTCCAAAGAAGAGCCCTGGTGTCCAGGCTGATATTTATCCCTCAATCAACATCACAAAAACAAATTACCTGGTCATTATCACCTTGTTGTTTGTGGGAGCTTACTGGACGCAATCTGGCTGCCATGTTTCCTACATCACAACAGTGTACACTTCAAAAGTGACTACACTTCATTGCCTGTAAAGCGCTTTGAGATGTCGTCAGGTTCCCAAAAAGAAAAAAAAATGTTTGGACCATTACTCTTATTTCCCAGGTTTTACTGGTGTTCCATTTTAAGGTATACAAGACCAGTTCGGACCAGTATTCTTATTTCCCAGTTTTTACTGTTTTTCATTCTGGGTTGTGAAAGGTGCTTTAAAATGCAAGCCTTTATATAAAGGAGGTGAAGTACTTTGAACGAAACAAATTCCTAGAATTTTTTCCCAAATTTAAGGAGATCAGTGGAACCAGTCTATGCCATCTGATTACAGAATACAAGTCTGGTAGAGACATTTACACTTATGATGGTTAATATTACCTGTAATTGGTCAGCAGGATTGATGCGTATAATTTAAAGATACTCACTGAAAAGAAACAATAGTTTCTGTAAACAAATGTTTAAACAAGTCAATCATAAATGTCCCCATTAAGAGGCTTCTAATGAAAACCTGGTTTCTTCTGAAGAACATTTTTTATATTTGTTCATGGGATCTGGGTGTCACTGGCTAGGCCAGCATTTATTGCCTATCCCTAATTGCACTCGAGAAGGTGGCGGTGAGCTGCCTTCTTGTACTGCTGCAGTCCATGTGTTGTAGGATCACCCAGAGCATTGTTAGGAAGAGAGTTCCAGGATACTGACCCAGCAACAGTGAAGGAATGGAAATATAGTTCCAAGTCAGGATGGTGCTTGGCTTGGAGGGAACTTGCAGGTAGTATTGTTCCCATGTGTCTGCTGCCCTTGTCCTTTTAGGTAATAGAGGTTGCAGGTTTGGGAGGTGCTGTCGAAGGAGCCTTGGTGAGTTGCTGTAGGACATCTTGTGGACAGTTCACATTCTTGCCACTATGCATCAGTGATGGAGGGAGTGAATGTTTACTGTGGAGAATGGGGGGCCAATCAAGCAGGCTGCCTTGACCACACTCCTGACTTGTGCCTTGTAGATGGTAGACAGGCCTCGGGGAGTCAGGAGGTGAGTTCCTGAACAAAATTCCCAGCCTCTGACCTGCTCTTCCAGCCACAGTATTTTATATGGCTGGTGCATTGGTTTCTGATCAATGGTAACCCCCAGGATGAATAATGGGGGATTCAGCAATGGGATAATGCCACTGAAAGTCAAGGAGAGATGGGTAGATTCTCTCTTGTTGGAAATGGTCATTGCCTGGCACTTATGTAGCATGAATGTTACTTGCCACTTATCAGCCCAAGCTGCATTTGGAATTCCTCTCTTCGGTCAAACTGTTTTAGAGCTGAGTCATTGATCTTCTTCCTCTTGGGCTTTTGGGCGTTGGGATGTCTTGGTGCTAGTTAAATGTTCATCAACCACCAAAAAATCCAATGATCTGACCAGCGGGCATCAGTCCCCAAAACAGATCGAGTGATACAGACATCACTTGGGTATTTGACCTGAACAATGAGATAATCCAGAAAGTGCCAATGCTTTGAACTAGGAAGCCTCTATGCGGTTTTGTATTTGTTCTCCAGGTGGAAGAGGATGTTTGTTATAATGAGGTCACGCTAAGCACAATTTGTCAGCCATGTGCATTGATTTTTCCCACCCCGTTTTTACCCAGTGGCTCTGCCTGAGATGACTCCCAAGTTGCTGGTGCACAAAAGCAGGTCTCAGTCTTTTCTCAATGCCACTCCCAGCCCCTGTGGCTGAGTTTGCAATCATATGGTTGGGAGCACTTGCAAAAAGTGGGAAGTGGGCAAAAGTTAGAAATGGTGCTTGCAGGGAGGGGCAAGGAGATAAGTCAGGAGTTCAACATGTGCACCACCATTAATTTTTTCAAAGCTCATTGGATCATGCTAAAGATTGGTGAGCAGCGTCTCCTATTTGAAAGTGGCCCTGAAACTCAGGAGGGTGCTCACAGCCACTCAGAGAGCAGAGAAACCATCACAGTAACAATGAGACATAAAAAAGCAACTGTACAATTCCCACAGAATTTCAGAGCTGGTGGCTTGTTTGAAAATACATTTTGGCTTATATTTTATAAGCAGCAGTGGAACAAGGGTGCTCACCACTGATCTGAAAGCAAGTGGCCCACAACTGATCTGTGTGATGTGGATTTCCCTTTCCGGATAACAGTCAAGGCAATTTCTTGGCAGTAGCGATGTCAGCAAGCAGGTAGGCAGTCATTCATAATCACAGCAAACCAGGAAGTTAAAAGCACTTAATATTCTTCATTTTAATTTAAATTTTCCAAGACAAAATAAATGATTACATTAAGCTAGAATAAAGATTTTTAAAAATTTAAAAGTTAGTTTAAAAATGTGCACTTTTTTTGTTATCATTATGAAGAAATTTGTCATATATAAAACTAGCGTTTCAGGGGCAGCAAAGGTGCTTAATAGTAATTATGAAATTAATGCACTTTCACTTTTTCCAAGGATTTTTTACAGTAAGACTAACAGTGTTAGAGTGAAATTTTTTTTCAATTCATTTGATTTCCCATGGATTGCAGTCTGGAGTATGGGCACCTAAACAGCACACCCCTTAGAAAAATGTGGAATCACTGACAGCAAATTCTGGATTTCCACATTATGATGCACATGTATGGACAACAGAAGTTGCTGTCCATTTCAGTGAAGTAATGATGGTGAATACTGACAGTTTGACTAACATTACCACTGCAAAGTCCAGGCCATTATCTAGTGGCTTGTGCCCTCTTGTAATAAATAACCTGATTAGCACAAGTGAAGCACTTTAGATCACGTCACCTCACATGTAGTGGGCATTTTCTGATGGTTGTATTCAAGTTCATGCTGCAGCTTCTTCCAAAGCTCACAGCAATGCCTGTAGGTATATCTCCTCAGACATGTAAATATAAATAATTGAAATTTTTCACAATGTTGTGATGAGATCAGTGGGCAAAGCTTCTATTTTTTGAGACAGATCCTAATTAAAAATGGAAACTGAGAAAGCAAACTGACCTCCCCTGCGAAGGAGACAGAGACTGGAAACCAAACTTCTGGTTGAAACTATATGAAAGGAAACAGAACCATCAGAGGTCAGTAGAAGTTGATGAGTCCACTGGTATGGTACAGGTTGGCTGGAGAAGACAGAGGCTAGATCCAAAAGCTGAGAATAAGCAAATAACTAGTTGCTGCAGCTGTTGCTGGGTCGACACCATCCAGACCAGGTTGAAGAGATTCTGTAGATGTGTGCCATTTTTGGTGAAGACCATGCCCATGGAACTCAGATGGTTTGTGTGCTGCTGTCAGCTGGGAATCAGACTAGTCTTGGAAGAAGAGGAGCTGAAATTCTTCATGAGGAAGACATAGTTTTGCAGGCCTTTGTGACTGAGATTGATGACATATAGGCTGAGTAGACAGCCAAGCCAATTCATAAGATCTGTCTTAGTTCTACTTGCCATTTAATGTGTAATCTATAGTTTATAATCGACCACAATTTGTCTGTTAATTCATATTTAAAACCAGTATTAGCATAAGTTAGAGTATTGGAAATTACTTAAGAAAGTATTTAGTGTTTGTCTTGTTTGACTCTTGTATAGTAAAACTTCTTCTGTTTTAAACAGTGGAATCTTGTGGCTTCATTCTTTCAGTAGATAACTCGAATTTTGGATTTTGTTTTTCTTGCAATCAGAACAATGTTTACATTAACGTTGCTGTCAAGGTCAAATCCATTATGGGTTTATGTAGAGGGTGAAGTTCACATAATCCAAGAAGTATCATACTTAGGATGTACAAATCATGCAATATCAAGTACAGCATCCTACTGTTCATACTTTATTATCCTTATTATTAACCTTATATATATTTTAACTGTTTTTCAAGCAACATTCAGAAAATACTGAAATAAATCAAATGAGGCTTCCCACCTACTTTAAGGATTATATGAGGCAGGATTAAGTCAGATAGATTTTAAGTCAGTGTAGTAATGAATGATTTTAGTGAGTAGTATATTTTATTAGTCTACCATAATTCAATCTATATTAGAAATTCAAATCTTTCAGAAAAAAATTCTTTCATAGAAAAACTGTTATGCAGTTTAAGTGGTTTTAGAGGGTGTACTTACATTGCAAAGCTGTCTTCAAAAAAACACCTGTTCCTTAGCAGCCCAGCCCACAGCTGCACTCCAACAATTCCAAATATAAAGAAGACAAAAAAACAAAGAAGAAGGACATTGCCTAACATAGGCAAAGTATCTAGTAGTAAAGTCACTAGTATTCTCATACCTGAAAAATACAGAAATGCAAATGCACAATTAGTGAATAGTCTAACTTTCCTTTCAATTAAAATAACTTTAATGACAAACTCAAGCAATTTTTGTATACCTGCGGTTTGGTAGAAAATGTTTAATTAAAATTTGTTTTATGAAAAGTACCGAAATGCAATGATAGATATTTCTATAATGTTCAATCTACAACAATATGATTGCCATTTAAAGGGGCAATGACATATTACACAAATATTTGTCCATGACAATCAATTCAAAGTGATCAGGGATTTACAGTTGGCAAAGTTGTCATATGAACGCTCGAAACATATACGACTCTTATTTTAGCAACATCATAGATCCATTCATTTTATTTCAAAAAAGCTTTTAATAAAATAAAAGAGGAAGGAATGTCATATGTAATCATTAAGTGACGGCATAATAATGTGCGCAGAAATCTTCTAGCCTATAATTGCGTTGCCTCACAAAACTTTGTGTGAAATTATGAACATTTTCAAAATACGAGTTCAGAAAAGGCTTTAGCGTCTGCTGCAGTGTGAATCTATTCCCAGACATGGAGATATTTCAGTGCAAATTATTCCAAGAATGCGACCTACTTGAAAAATGTCCTTTATGACAACACTAGCCCTATAACTCATTAACACTGTTTCATTAAAACTAACGTAGTCCCCCTTCAACTCTGTAGCTATTTGTTTTCAAGGTTGCTATGCTCCATTGAACTCACATGTTTTCCTCATTTAATAAATATACTTAATACCAATCAGTCTGATGCATTCCCCTTACTGTCCATGTGAATATTTGCACTTTGCCTTTTCCTACTACAACAGAGAAAATTTGAGATTGGCACTACTAATATGTGGATTGCACACAGTTGTTTTTAATAGCTGTCCAATGGTTAGCTACACAAATGTGAATTCAACTTGTTCAAACGTCTTGTTTTCTTAGTTTGTGACAGCTACTCAGAACCACTAACCAAAGAAGAACTTTTGCACTTCCAGGCTTTTATTGGTAATGGTTCCTCGTTGTGACAAATAAGAATCTACAGGCTAGATGTAGAATTCCCTTAAAGAGGGTGCAATTTCAGGCCTAAATGATCAAAGCATCCTTTAATATATAGGTAATGTGAATTACTCAATGCTTGCTCATAGATGTGATGCGAGTTGTGAGAATAAAATCTAAACCATTGAGTAATAAATTAATTAGGTAGGAGCTAGGTTGGCTTACAAATTAAATGGCAATGAATTAAAATCAGAAAATTTTGTTTTCACACAATGCAATACACAAAGAGAACCAAAATACTGGGGACAATTTTCTGTATGTTGGGTGGGCTGGTCGGGAGCAGGCGCGGGCGGGTGTGGAGCCAATCACCACCTGCGATCGGCTGCGAGCCGCCATTTTATGTGGGCTTGCAAAATAAACCCCCCCCCCCCAACAGGACGGATGGCTGGCAGCGCTCAACACTATCTGTGCAGGCGGGGGGGGAGGGAGAGTTGGGGCCTGCGCTCTTTCACGCATGCGCACAAAAGAGCACAGAAACCTCCCTGCCGCCTCAGGGAGATTAAGGGCAATATTTTCCCCTCATCGGGTGGGAAAGCCTCCAATGGGGGTGCGCTGCCACTTTATGTGGGCGGGCCAATTAATGCCCGCCTAATGTGATGTCCGCCGGGAAGCGCTATGTGCTCCCTGTGCAGGCAGGGAGGGGATTCCCTCAGCCGGGAGTGCACTCTACAGATCTCCCTGAGGCAGAGTGCTGCCTCAGGGAGATCGGCTCTGATTCCAAAGCTGACATAAAAGGAAATAAAAAAAATTCCCTGCCATGTCCCCTCATGTGACACTGTCACATGAGTTGGGACATGTCCATAACTTTTATTCAAACGTTTGATAAAAATTTAAAAACCCTCATGAAATCTCATCCCGCCCGTGGGTGAAGTCTCATGCTTTTACTGAGGCCTGCCTGGGCTCCCGGCCTGCCCGCCAACTTTAACGTTGGATGGGCAGGTCCATCAATCAGGTTAATTAGGTTTTTTAATGGCCTTAATAGGCCGTTGACAGTTTGGCAGGCACGTAGCCAATTCAGCTGTGCACCCACTGAACTGAAAATCTAAATGACACAGGGTGACATCGCAACGCACGCCCAACGTATCCCCTCGTCATTTTACGCATCGGAAAATCCTGCCCCAAGTTCATATTGAAATTTTGAAATAAAGAAAGATACAAATTATTTAGACATGTCCTGTCATGTGACAGTGTTACATGAGCTGAGACTTGTTTATGAATTGTGCAAAAATTATTTACTTATTTAATAAAACCTTCAGTAAACCTCATCCCGCCTGTGGATGAGGTTTCCTGAAACACACGAAGGCCACTTGGGCTCTTCGCCTGCCTGTCAACCTTAAGGTTGGATGGGCAGTGTTGTTAAGTACTTTAATATGATCATATGGCACATCTGTCATTATCTCCAGACAGATAGATGCAGGCAGAATAAAACTAAATTTCACTAAGGGACTAACAAGTGAAAAAAAATTCTATTTCTACAAATGTCCAGGTTGGATTTAAATGCGATTCTCAGAATTGAAAGGAACGCCTTGCTGCATCACTTTATAATCTCAAATACCTCAAGGATGTAAAAGCAAATGTGTATTTGAACATTTTGAACAAGAACCTGAAAAGACAAGGAATAAGAGATGCGGTCTGTCCGCAAGAATGACCCAAACCTCCCTGTCGCTTGCCATTTTAACACTCCATCCTGCTCTCTTGCCCACATGTCTGTCCTTGGCTTGCTGCATTATTCCAGTGAAGCCCAACGCAAACTGAAGGAATAGCACCTCATCTTCCGACTAGGCACTTGACAGCCTTCCGGACTGAATATTGAATTCAACAACTTTAGATCTTGAACTCCCTCCTCCATCCCCACCCCCTTTCTGTTGCTTCCCCTTTCCTTTTGTTTTTTCCAATAATTTATATAGATTTTTCTTTTCCCAGCTATTTCCATTATTTTAAAATATTTTATGCCCCCACCCCCACTAGAGCTGTACCTTGAGTGCCGTACCATCCATTCTTAGTTAGCACATTCGTTTAGATAATATCACCAACTTCAACACCTCTGTGATCTTTTGTTCTTTTGTCTGTGACATCTTTTGATTATCTGCTCCTATCACTGCTTGCTTGTCCCTACAACCACACCACCCCACCCCACTAATTTCCCCCCACCCAACCCCCCCCACACCTTAAACCAGCTTATATTTCATCCCTCTCCTTGGATTCACCCAGTTCTGTTGAAGGGTCATGAGGACTTGAAACGTCAACTCTTTTCTTCTCCGCCGATGCTGCCAGACCTGCTGAGTTTTTCCAGGTAATTCTGTTTTTGTGTTGAATAAGAGATGCTGTCTGCTTAAAGTCAAAACATAACAGAAGCAAACAAAATGTTCTAAACCTGTCCATTTATAAAGGATTTATTTCAATATCCGAAACCCATGAACCAAAATGGTAACAGTATTACTCTTATTTGCTGACCTGATGTTTACACAAGGAAAAAGTTGGCAGACTTAATCTTATTCAGTAAAAATTCATACTTGAGTAACTAGGAAAAAAGGGCCTTAAGATCATGCTATACGAGTCTGAGTAAGAGTACAAAAGCCATTCGGTTTACGATAGAATAAATCATCCTTTTAGACCAGTCTGCTATAAAGCTAGCCTTGGCACTTTTTGTCAAGAAATACTGATACAATATTGTAACTTCTTCATTTAAAAGGAGCTGACAATTTTTATGGAGGCAGATGAATTGCATAGTTGCAGTCGAGATTCTTCAAAGAACAGCAACTCTCTGCTGTTACAAGGAAAATAGCACTAAACAGTACAAGATATATATTCAATCCACAGCCTGAAAATCCCAGCGTCAGTGCTGGAAAATGTCAACCCACAACCACTGTGACTGATAAAGTTTAAACTCAGAGAAAAATGGTGGTTTTGACATGTAGTAGCACCAGACCCTTGAAATGCCAGTGGCAGCTGACCTGTGGGTGCTGGTGTGTGATTGGGGACAGGTGATACCAGCACTCAACCTAAAGATTTGTGGATGCCCCCAGGGATTCTTTACAAAATCTCCTTTCCTCATAAAATGCTAGCCCCTCGCACACCCCCCACATCCCCAACCCCATCCTTAGCCCTTTCTGCCAGGTGCTCTGAAATTAGTAAAATTTGGTACATTTAAGAAAATAACATTTTATTGTGATTTGTAGAAACAGTTATGCACATCAATTAAAAGGACTGATGCATACACAACTGAAACAACTTTGCAAGCTTATACATTTTTAATGGCCTTAATTGGCCGTTGACATTTCGGTGGTCATGCAGCCAACTCTGGTGCACGCCCGCCGAACAAAATATCGTGATGACGTTGGGATGCACACCCAACATCATCACACGTCACTTTACACGTCGGCATGTCAGGCCTGCCCCCGTACGTCAACCAGAAGATTTAGCGCATGTATACAGTAAAGGGTACAGGTAAGGAACTATCTCCATATCTAGATCTTAACACATCTCTGGCCAACACCACACTGACCCTAAGTCTGGGTCATGTGCCTTCTTGCACCAGGCGGTACTGTACTCAGAGACCCACATTAATCCTGTATATACCAGACCCTTATACTACATTATCAATGGCCTAAGTGTTTTTTATAAGATAAGATTAAAAGCAACCCCCAATTTTGAAATAGAAATCTAAGGACAGCCACATTCATCTGTATTGTTTAGCTATAAAGGACTGAATGCCTAATTTCAACTCCTGGCGAGTTTTGGATAAGAGAGTAGTGCTATGAAGAGATATTAATGCCTACAATGTTATTGGAAATTATTTGAGTTTAGTGGTGTCTGTGTCTATGTGTGTGTATATATGTGTGTGTGTCTTAATTGGATTAAAGCCCGCTGGTCTAGAAGCTTTGATGTATAGAAAGAAGTAGGTTTGAAACATAGGTGTCATGGGGGCAATTTGCATTTTTAAATAAACCATTCAAAAGAATGGGCAAAATTTTGCACCTTGCTAGAAGGCGCCAAGCAATGTGTTTATTCCTTTTCAGCTTATTAATAAAATTGGTGGAATGAAAGGGTGTTATTGTTATAAGAGGTAAGGTTAAAAGCCTAGTGATACAATGGAAAATTTACATTCAAAGAGAAAAATATGTATAAAGGAGAAAGAAGATTGTGGCTAAGGCAGAGGCATCTTAAGATCCTACAAGTGTGAGAAGCCTCAAGCTGCTGTCCGTAAGGACCCAGAGCTGAAAGAAACTCATCTTGAATTTGACTGTCCAGGGTGTGCTCTGCCAGATGTCTGTTTAAATTTATCAGATTTACTGTTGCCTTACTGGGTGTCTAGCTGAGAGTCAGATTAATTAAGGGATTTTTGTAGTTACTACAGTAGTAATTTTGTAGACATGTGTGCTTATGTGCTTACAATTTTTCTTGTATTAATAAATGTTTAATTTAGTTTTATAAAAAACCTCTTGTGATTCGGTGGTCTTATTACTAATGAAGTCAAAGCCTGCATCTCAAAACATACAAATTGCAAAAATGGGTTATGACAGTTGTTTCAAGTTTCTCTCTGGGATTTGAACAGTTCAGCCTTTACCATTGCCTGTGTCATAATAATTGGGGGTTCTTTGTGGCATATATTTGTAATTCCTTGAATTTTTTTGGAATTAGTAAATCTTAAGGCTACGAGTACAAGAAACAATTTGGATTCAAAGGAGTAGGTTTGAGGTATTTTTGAAGTGGTGAGACTGCAAGATGGCTTTGGTAATTGCTAAGACTTGTCTGGGAGTAGAAGCTATAACTCTGGTTTAGTTACAAAAAGAATAAAAGAATAAGTTGACAGAGTTGGTGGATAAATTATGATTGGGGTTACCTGCGGGAGTTAGAAAATCAGACATAGTTGAAGTGATAGCACAGCATTTGTAATTGGAAGGAATACTTGACAGACAGCGTTCTCCAAGGGGTGGATCATCAGAATGAGCTCAAATTCAGTTGCAACTGAAAACGATTGACTTGGAAGAAAAGGACAGAGATAGGACATTCCAAAGGGAACAGGTAGAAAGGCAGGAGAGAGAAAGAAAATAGGAAAGGGGGTTAGAAATTGTGAAGATAGAGAAAGAGATAAGAGAAAAAGAGAGAATTCCAACTGAAAATGTTGGCAGTTAAAGAGAGAGACACCAAGAGGTGAGGAAGGACTTATCACCTGAGTAGAACCCAATGGGGAGATCTTTAAATTTGTACAAGCTCTTCCAAAGATTGAGGAAATGGATATTGAAGCATTCTTTATTTCATTTTAGAAGATAGATAAACAGATGAAATGGCCACAGGAGAACTGGACCTTATTGCTACAATCCAGGTTGGTGGGTAGAGCGCATGAGGTATATGCTTCACTATCAGAAGAAATGTCAATTAATTATGATATAGTGAAAAAGGCTATTTTGAGTGCATATGAGTTGGTTCCTGAAGCATATACACAGAAATTTAGGAATATGAGAAAACAGCCTGGGCAAACTTATATTAAGTTTGAGAGAGTAAAACAAACTAATTTTGACTGGTGGATGCAGTCATTAAAAATAGAGACAACACATGCAGCTTGTAGAGAAGTAATTCTTTTGGAAGATTTTAAAGATTCAGTCCCTTCGGTAGTGAGAACATATGTGGAGGAACAGAGGGTTGATTCTGTAAAACAAGCAGCAGTGATGGCTAATGATTATGAGTTGGTGCATAGAGCTAAACCTTTTTATTGTCACTCTTTTAAATACAAAAAGGATAGAAAGTGGGAAGGCAAAAGGAAGGGAAGTCGTCAGAGAAGAGGAGGAGGAACTGGAAATTTCCAGTAAGTTTTTTTTTCCAGAATAAAAAGGAAGGTGCTTAGGGTAGAAGTAACATTCGAAATTTGAGGTGTTTTCATTGAAATAAAGTGGGGAACATGAAGTCAGTGTGTTGGAAATTGCAGGGAAAATCTGTTGGAATTATTGGGGTGCAGAAAAGTTCTGGAAGTAAAAGTACTGTGGGTTCTGAGATTCAGGCACAGGAAAAAACAGTGATTTGTGAACAAGTAAAACAGGGAGAATCAGTGATAGGGAAAGAAGGGGGAATGCGTTCACAGCTACCCAAGAGAATTCTGAGGTGCAGGTTGCAGAAATGTTTAAAAATTGTGTGTGTGAAGGGAAAGTATTTCTATGTGTACAGGGTGCAGTAGGTAAAGATGTTAAAACTTTAAGAGACTCAGGGGCTAGGCAATACTTAATGTTGTCGGATAGTAGCATTTGTTGTTCAGAGGGAGTAAGGCAGGAACAGGTGATAATAAGTGGGGTTCATGGAGATGCTAAACCTATTCCATTGTAGAAGGTAAATTTAGGGAGTAAGTGGAAAACTGGCTAAGTGAATGTTGGGTGGTGCAAAAATTACCCATTGCAATAGTTCAATTTTTTCTGGGTAATGATATAGCTGGATCACAAATGAGGGTGATGCCTATGATGTTCAAGCAGCCCGTAGAAGTATTTTCAACAGAGGTGTTAGAAGAGAAGCATCCTGGATTGTTTCCAGATTGTGTGATGAGATCACAGGCACACAGGTTGAAGCAAAAAAACAAGAAGGAGAGGAAGTTCAGAGGAAGAAGGTATTGAAATCCAAATAGCAAGCACTGTGTTTGAAAACATTGTTCAGAAAGAGACAAGAGAGGGCAATTCAGCTGAAGTGTTTAACTCAAGACGGTTAATTAAGTTGCAGCAGGAAGATTTACAATTAAAACAGTTACATCAGAAAGCTTACTCGGAAACAGAAGCAAAATGTATTCCCAAATGTTTTTACCTTAAGGGTGATATTTTAATGAGAAAATGGAGGCCGGATTATGTCTCAGCAAATGAAAGCTGGAGGGAGGTACATCAGATTGTTATTCCATTAGGGTATAGAGATGAGATTCTGAGGATTGCTCATGAAATTCCAATGGGAGGACATTTAGGAATTAGAAAGACACAGGCAAAAGTACAGCAACATTTTTATTGGCTAGGATTGCGTAGGGATGTAGTCAAGTTCTATAGAACATGTCACACATGTCAGGCAATAGGGAAACCATAAGCAGTGACTGAGCCAGCACCTTTAATCTCAATATCAGCATTTGAAGAACCTTTCACTAGGGTCATGCTTGATTGTGTAGGAACCGTCCCTAAGACTAAATGTGGAAATCAGTACTTACTGACAATAATGGGTGTGTCTATCAGGTTTCCTGAAATGATAACTTTAAGAAATATTACAACCAAGAAGATTGTGGAAGAGATAACTAATTTTTTTTACAAGATATGTTTACCTAAAGAAATACAATCAGATCAAGCTTCAAACTTTATGTCACATCTGTTTAAGGAAGCAATGAACAGTTTGGGGATACAACACTAAGTCAAAAGCTTATCATCCTGAATCACAAGGAGCTTTTGAAAGATAGCATCAAACTTTAAAAAACTATGATGAGAGTTTACTGTCCAGTTATTCAGAGGATTGGGATAGGGTAGTTCCATTCTTGTTATTTGGTTTTAGAGACACTCCTCATGCATTATCTGGTTTTAGCCCTTTTGAACAACTTAATAGTCATGAGGTAAGGGGACCACTGAAATTAATTTATGAGAAATTGGCGGGTCAAAATCCAAAAACTACTCTCCTGGATTATGTATCAAATTTCAGAGAAAGATCAGACAGAGCATGTCAGTTGGCTAGGGAACATTTAAAGATATCACAGCGAGTGATGAAAGTGAAGGTAGGTAAGAAAGCTAAAGCTTGCTAAAGTTTTATTGCTGGAGAGAAAGTGCTAGTTCTGTTACCAGTACTGAGTGATGCATTAAAGGCAAGATTTAATGCGCCTTACAGGATTGAAAAGAAATTGAGTGAAGTAATTTATTTAATAAATACTCCGGATAGAAGAAAGAAGCAAAGGGTGTATCATGCAAATATGCTTAAAAAACACTTTGACATGGAAAAGGACCAAAAGGAGGTACAAGTGGTAGTAGATGATGAGAAAGGGGTAGAAATGCAGGACTCTGAAATTGATTTTCCTTTAATCAAATTGGATAATGAGGGGTACTTGAAAATTTAAATATAATATTGAGTTATCTTCCAGACAAGTGTCAAAGTGATTTGGAAAAACTATTGCAATCACACAAAGTTATTTGTGGGAACAAGCTGGGGAGGACAGATTTAGCTACATATGATGTATTTTTAGAAGTCTGCTCTTTGATAAGGCAACATCCTTATAGATTAAATCCAGCAAAGTTATCACAAGGATGGAAATAAATTGATTTCATGCTTCAAAATGATATAATTGAGTCTAGTTGCAGTAACTAGAGTTTGCCTGTTATACTGATACCGAAACCAGATGGGACACAAAGACGGTGTGTGGACTATCGAAAGGTGAATGTAGTGATGTACCACGGTTGGAGGATTGCACTGGAGGAATCTAAATTTATCACAAAGATTGACTTGCTAAAAGGATATTGGCAAGAACCATTGTCAGAGAGAGCAAAGGAGATATTAACTTTTGTGACGCTAAATGGGCTATATCAGCTTAAAGTCATGCCATTTGGTATTGAGAATGCACCGGCAACATTTCAAAGACTAACGAACAAAGTAATTGCCGGTCTAAGCAATTGTGTTGTTTATATTGATGACTTAATAGTTTTCAGTCAGACGTGGATAAGCATTTACAGCATCTGGAAGAATTATTTACTCGATTACAAGAAGCTAATTTGGTGATGAACTTGGCTAAAAGTGAATTTGCAAAGGCACAAGTTACCTATCTAAGCCATACCATTGAACCTGGTAAGGTGACTCCAAGAGATGTGAAAGTCAAAGCTATCGTGGACTTCCCAGTGCCAACAACAAAACTAGAAGTTTTGAGCTTTCTGGGCATGAGTGGGTTTCAGCGGAAATTTGTACCAAATGTTAGCAGTGTGGTTGCTCCACTGACTGAACAATTAAAAAGAACAAGAAATTTCAGTGGACACTGGAGTGTCAGAAGGCATTTGAGAGTTTGAAAACCGTATTAACTACGGTTTTCACAGTACACAGTTACACCAAGCAATTTAAGTTGGCCGTTGATGTATGTGATATAGGCATTGGGGCCATACTGTTACAACATGATGACACTGGAATTGAAAAATGAACAGGGTATATTTCATGGAAGTTGAATGCACAACAGAGAAGCTATTCAATATTTGAAAAGGAGACGTTGGGTTTGGTGTTGGCATTGCAGCATTTTGCATCTATGTGGCAAATAATTAATCAGAAACAATTGTTTATACAGACCACAATCCTTTAAAGTTTCTGGACAAATTTCAAGACAAAAATGCAAAGCTATTCAGGTGTAGTTTATTAATGCAACCATTTAATCCACAGATAATTCATATCGCTGGATGAGAGAATCTGATTGCAGACGCGTTATCAGAGTTTGAAGCTTAAAGGGAAAATTATACATTTTAAAACCTGGCCACTGAACTGGAATGATTTCTGCTGATACCAAGGATTTGTATATATATTATGTTAATGAATGCATCTTGTAGTGTAATAGTGTAGTAACTATAGGAGGTAGTGTAAGATGGGTTATTAAAAATGAAGCCGTCTTTTAAAATTAGGATGGTTCATTTCTGAATAAGGAGGGAGTGGCATGAAGAGATATTAATTTCTACAATGTTATTGTAAATTAATTTAAAATAGAGTTTATTGGTGTCTGTGTCCATGGTGTATGTCTTAATTGAATTAAAGCCAGTTGGTCTCGAGGCGTTGATGTATAGAATGAGGTAGGTTTGAAATGGTAATTAAATAAACATGGGGAAGTTTAGAAACATAGGTGTCAAGGGGACAATTTGCATGTTCAAATAAACCATTCAAAAGAATGGGTGAAACTTGCACCTAGCTAGAAGATACCAAGCAATATAAGTGGTGGATGAAAGGATGTTATTGTTAGAAGAGGTAAAGGTAAAAGCCTAGTGATACAACTGAAAATTTACATTCAAAGGATATGTATAAAAGAGAAAGGAGATTGTGGGTAAAGCAGAGGCATTTTATGATCCAACAAGTGTGAGAAGCCTCAAGCTGCTGTCCACAAGCTGAAAGAAACTTATTTTGAATGCGACTGTCCAGGGTGTGCTCCGCCAGGTGTCTGTTTAAATCCATGAGATTTATGTGCTTTACTGGGAGTCTATCTGAGAGTCAAATTAATTAGGGAATTTTTGTAGTTATTATAGTAGTAGATATTATTTGTAGACATATGTATGTGCTTACAATTTTTCTTATATTAGTAAATGTTTATTTAATTTTATAAAAAAATAAACCTGAGACTCAGTGGTCTTATTATTACAGAATTCAAAGCCTGCTTCTCGAAACATACAAATTGCAAAAATTGGTAATGATAGTTGTTTCAATTTTCTCTCTGGGATTTGAACAACTCAACCTTTACCACCAGCTGTGTCATAATAGTATTTGTGTGAATTAGAAAATCAATCATTGTTCCAGAAATGAGACTGGGGTGCTCACTCCTGCACTTCATTTAAACCCAAATGGTCAATTCCTTCTGTGCTAGCCAGGAGGTACACGGAAAGCTGTAAAAATTAATGTGGCCTGGACTTGCCCTGTACGGAGGCCAATAGGTGGCAGAATTGGCTGCCAGGGTCATTCTGCGAGGGTCTTAAGATCGTGAAGGAGGGCGCGATAATAAAAGGAAATTTGCAAGCTCTTTCTGTGTGGGCAGGCCGAAGCAAGAATGCTCCTCCTGGTCATATGAGAAAGTAAATTTTTTTTATAACATAAACAAAAAAGGAAATTTCATATATGTATAAAAATGTCTTCAAAAGAAACAGAAACAACATGGATCTCAGGCAGGAGAAATAAAAAAGAAAGAAATCGCCAAAGAATACATGAATCATCAATTTGGCTACACTGCACCTCAAATTCTGGGCGTAAATTTGTGAATCAACGTAGTCACCAATACTTGTACCTACTGTTCTCTGCTGGAGTCGGAGAAGCAAAGCCATGAGGATGAGTCACCGTGCATGCAGGTGTATTTCTCGAAGTATGGCATCAGAGGTCAAGAAAAATCTGGTGTATTGTAAGTAGACTAACTCCTGAAGCTGTATACACACCCAGCACCCAGTCTGTCCACAGGCACATGCACAGTTTCTTCCACTGCTGGCATCGTGGTTGTGCGTCTGTCAGCTGTGGCAATGCAGGTTTATACCTGTACTGTTTTGTCTAACACAGGCCCAAGCCATTGCCGCCTACAATGACGTCACAGGCACTGCAACTGAATGTGGGGTGAGTGGGCCTTCTGTAGTTGTGGCGTCACCAAACTCAGTCTTGTATGTTCGTGCATAATACACTTAAACCTCACTTTCCTCAATCTTTTTTCCTTGAAATTGGTTGTATGGGAAAAATTTTCCTCCCCGTTGGGGGAGTAAAGTGTGGGAGTGGATGCAGGTGGGCATGCCTCTGATTGGCGCCCCCAATCGGGGGCACACCGCCATCTTACTTGGGCGGGCCAATTAAGGCCCGCCCAGCGTGACATCCGCTCAGAAGCACTATGTGCTCCCTGTGCGGGCGGGGGAGAGGGGGATTCCCTCAGCCGGGAGTGCGCTCTTCCGCACACGCGCGCGAAAGAGCACACAGATCTCCCTGAGGCTAAGTGCTGCCTTAGGGAGATCGGCTTGGAATTAAAATTTTTAATACAAATGTTAAAAAAATTTCCCTGACATGTCCCCTCATGTGACATAGCAGCAATGATTACATCTGGTAATGAAATCAACAAGCCCTTTAAATTTTAGAATGTTTAATTTCCTTACATTAAAGCATTGGTTCCTGATAATTTGCAAGGAAATGGAATTATAATTCCTAAAACTGATTACTGTAGAACAGCTTTACACCAAATGGCTCAGACACCCGAAGAGTCAATTGCTTTAAAGGAAATGAAAGAGATTTGTAGAACCCTTGAGTTAGACTTCTAACCACTCTAGAATGGTTAAAATTACATCTAACATCAATGATTATATATTTTTAATCAATGGGCTAAATTTTAGTTACAGCTTTTTTACTTTGGGCAGAATTTTCTGCCTTTCGGGCAAGTGGTGCGGGAGTCGGTGCAGATTCGATCGCTGCCCGCGATCGGGTCCTTGCTGCCATTTTAGCATGAATCACGGCTCCCGAGGACAGCAGGAGTGGGCGGGCAGCGGTGCAACTGGAATGACTGCTGGGTCCAATGGCAACCCGGAGGCCTGTTTTAAAAAGTTGCTGCAGCCTTTCAAAGGCTGCGAATCATGGCTAGTGGAAGGGCTCCCCAGAGCGCTGCTGGTGAGCAGGCCTGGCAGCAGGGTAGGGCAGGGGAGCACTGTGCTCCTCATTTATCTGATGATTGCCTTGCTGCCCTCCTCGAGGAGATGGAAGCACAGTGGGAGGTGCTCATACCCCAGGACGGGAGAAGGAGGCCCCCACACATGACCAAACATGCCTGGGAGGTGGTGGCAGAGGTAGTGAGCTCCTGCGACGTGGTGCAGCGCACCTGGATCCAGTGTCGCAAGCACTTGAATTACTTGTTGCACTCAGGAAGGGTGAGTACCATGTTGGCATTGGTCACTTAACCCAACAGGCAGGCTTTCCCCCTGGCGCCCGCCACCCCCAAAGTCTGAGTGTAGTGACTGCACTGAATCACTGACAGCATACGTCCTTCGCTGGATGGGCCAGCAGATATTGCCCATGCTGAGGTCACCCTCAGAGGGTGGTGAAGAGATGAGTTCTGCACCCACAGCATGTGGTACACTGAGACCCACATATACTGTTTTGGGGGCAACCTGGAGGAGCTGAGTAGTGCTGGAGCTCCAGGACATGTCAAAGTCAGGGTGATGACATTCTGGGAGGGGTGATTCAAGGTGGCGTGGCACCAATCGATCTGCTGTCCTCTGCACTCCACGTGCTTGCGCCTCCTTGCAATCAAAGATTAGACCATGTGGTGCCTAATGTGATCTAGGCAGCATTTGGCCAAGGGGTTGGGGAGGTGGGGGGTGGGAGACAGGCCTAGCATCTTTGTGTGAGTGTTTGGCAGCAGTGGGGCGAGGAGGCACTGAAGCCCTGCAATGTCCCACTCTGGTTGGGGTGGGCCATCTGCGAAGAGAGTCCAGGTACAATTAGCACTAATCAATGCTCCTTGTCTCCTTTTCAGGAGAAGAATGGACATAATGTCGCCGAGCAGGTGAGAACTGGCGGAGGACCGGCCCAGTTGGCGATTCTCAGCTGCTTTGAGCAGGAGTCCCCAGATTTGGAGAGGCGCCATGCGCCCAGGTCCACTGGTGTTGATGAGGCTGGGGTGCCACGGGCAGGTATGATTACCCAGCAGTGAGGTCACCATTGTTCTCCCAACAGCCATGGAAGTGCTGAATGTTCAGTGATTGAATTTTGCAACATGGCTTGACCATTGCTTATGGAAGGATGAGTGCATAATGATCTGGGGGACAGGGATACACATTGACATTGTCTCCATGTTAACTGCTCCAATGTCCTTGTTCTTCCTTTCAGCATCAGCGGAGCTGGGCCGGGAGGAGGAGCAGCAGGGGCCCCCTGTCACACCTGAGTGCCCTGAAGTCACGGACCCACCAGCGTCACACCATCTCTGCCAGGCAGGCACCAGCGCAGATACTAGCACCTCAGTGGGAATTAGAACATCAGCTAGTGTCCCGGGGCACAGCGGTGAGGGCACTTCACAGTCACTGGAGGAGCTGGCAAAGACAGAGAGTGCCCATAGCGCCAGCAGTCGGAGAACTGCTGGGGACCAAGCACATGCTCAGTCGATGCCTAATGTTGTGCCTCTGGAGTTGTCTGTGACACAGCAAACGCAGAAAGTGCAGCAGGGTGTGCGGGAGCATCTGGTGGAGGTACATGAGGCTATGCTTGGCTTGGTGTCCGTGGTGGAGGAGTCTATGCGGACCATCGCCGAAGCAATGAGCCTCATGGCCAAGCGCCATGCGTCCTCTATAGAGAGAGTGGTGACTCTCGTGGAGAGGCTCCTCCAGGAGACCAATCAGGGCTTCCTGGGGATGCGCTTGGACCAGCAAGCCCTCACCTCAGGATTGACCTCAGCTGGTCAGTGCCAATGTGGGAGATGGTCTGGGCACCAAATTTCCCAGCTCGGTGCCCATCCATCCACAGTAAGCGTAGAGGTCCAAAGAGACCTCACATCAGCGCAGCAGCTGCCTGTTGTCTCTGCGGGCACTTCTCAGGGTGCTCCGGGTGAGGGCGGAGCTCCTCCACCCTTCTGCCAGTGACTGTTGCATCTGGCGAGGCTGCAACAACTGGGGACCTTGCACAGGATGTAGGCGCCGTGGGAGCTGCCTGGGTACCTTGCACAGACTCACAGGTTTGTAAAATCAGCATCCTGTAATCACACACTATCTGCACATTCATGGAGTGGAAGCCCTTCCTGTTGACGAAGGCACTAGGCTCACCTGCTGGCGCCTTGATAGCCACATGTGTGCAGTCTATTGCACCCTAGAAGTGGGGGAAGCCAGTAATGGCTGCGAAGCCTCTGGCTCAGTGTGTCTGGCTTGCCTGGTCCCAACAGAAGTGGATGAAGGTCAATGCATGCCTGAACAGAGTAACCTGTTTGATACAAGTATGGACAGCTGATTGGGAGACACCGCAGAGATAACCCACCAACACCTGGAAGGATCCAGAGGCAAAGAAGTTGAGGGCAGCTGAGACCTTTAGAGCCACTGGCATGGGGTGTCCACCCACAAAGTTCGCAGAGATCTCAGGATCAATCATCTGACAGATATAGTTGACTGTCTCCCTTGAGAGATGGAGCCTCCTTCAGCACTGCACCTCAGACGTATTTAGGTAGCTGCTTTGCTGCCTGTATACCCTGGCAGCAAATTAGTGTTGTCTTCTGCGGCCCCTTCTGCCATGGACTACCTCTTGTCCCTGCACCCCTTGTGCCTATCCTCCCCTGGGGGCTGAATGTCACTCCTGGCCTCCTCCCCCTTCTAGCCCTCCCTTTCTCCTCAGAGGTGGTGCCTCCAGTGGAGAGTTTAGCTCCCATTCCTAGGCTAAGGGAAGGCTTCCTGAAACCTGAAGGCCCAAAGAAGATTCCTCACTACAGAGTGCGGACCTGAAGGTTGTTAGACCAGACAGAGCAGCTGGTATGCGTTTTGAAGTATTGCAGATCACATGGGCAAGTATCAGTAACTTTGAAAAAACAGTATTTGACTGAGCACACCCGTGACCCCGCTGAGCCCTCTTAGCCCGCCCGTGGATGAGGTTTATACGAATGTGTCCTACCTGCCTGCTTGTTGCACCCATGCGCTGACCTGAAGATCGCACGGGGGCTGAAAAATCGCCATTGATTGGCGCCTCAAAATCCTTAAGTGGCCCGTTAATTAATGGCGGGTGTGCAACGGATATCATCGCGCACCCAACCAACGAAATATTGCAATGGTATGCGGTGATGTCGGGGCACTCGCCCGACGTTACTGCGCATCATTTTACATGTGCCTTGACCCCGAACGCCAAAAGGAAAATTCTAACCTTTAAATTCTAATGTCAAGTTTAGCTGTTTAATTCGACAAACATAAACTGTATCGGTTATTATTGGTTCTTAATTCTCAATTTGTTGAATCTGGAATCTGCTGACTGTAAAGTTCAAAATGTGTATTAATGTTTTCTTGTAACGCTTAAATGGTCAGTATACATGAGGTACATTTGCAGAAGTTTCAACTTGGCCTAGCCCATATTCATCTGGCTAGTTAGCTGTACTGGTGGCATACTATTGGGCACCCCAGTTATTTTTGAAACTCAAAGCACACTTTCAGACACACATTTTCACTGAAACATTAATGAGCTATTTCAATTTTGCATATGTTACAAAAGCACGCAGTTAGTGAAAGCTTACACTGCTAAAATTCTGAATGTTCAGTTAATTTCTTTGTCCTCCATTGCATTGTTAAATGTTTATTCAATGCAATTTACTCATGCATACTGTTACTTATTTGTACATGTTACTGCAACTGTAGAAGCGATTTTAATTAGCATAATAAATGTTCAAAGCGATAACATAATTACTAGTGCCTCCAGGAACAAAGGAAGTCAGGTACAATTTACTCTATCTATAGTAACTGCATTTAACAAGATCTAGACAGATATAAGCAGAAACATTATGACTTTGCATCCTATTTTCAATTCATTCTGATTTGCTTCTCAAAATAACTCCAACTTCAAACACAATGATTCTTAGCGTCTGTTTCTTAAGTTACAGTAATGAAGATTTAAGCAGAGTTGCACTGAAACAGCCCTGCAATGTTTTGTACAATGCAGTGATAACTGGATTGGTGCACTGCAACATACCTCCAATGTGCAAGACAAAGCAGTGACAGGGCAGAGATTTTCCCCATATTGAAAGTGTTACAAGAAACTGAAGAGTGGCAGCAGAACTCCTCACAATGGTTAACAGAAACCCATCAATGGAGTCATATTGGCCTGCACCATCAGGAATCTATCGCCATTGAAATATAACTAGCATTACACACTTGCCCCTTGCTTTTCCCATTTGTACCATAAAAGGTGTTATTATTAAAGTGTTTGTTTTTCTTCCTGACTTATTAGCTTGATAGGTGCTGTGGTTCAAATACTGATATCTGATGTATTAAGAAAACTGCTCTGATATCAAAATATTTCTTTTAACAACAACTAGCTTCTCTACCACATTCTTTGCATGCAAGAAAATGTCTAAAATGACCTTCCAAACAGGAGGACAGAGAAACAGAATGGCACAGCCAGAATTCTGGTTGCAGACTGCCTTGTACACCTTCTCAACTGGGAACAACACAGAGCATAGTGACTCCACCTTGTAGGAGAGAAAAACAGCACAAACTATGTAAAAGAATGCAAAGTTTACTCCGTTTATCTTTATAACTGTCAGGAACGATGTAGTTACAATTAAGATCATCGGCCGGATTTTATGCAGCCTATTGTGGCAGGAACCATGGTGGACAAGCCCACTTAATCACGGGAAAGGCCCTGCATTATTTCCCGCAACAGCAAAATCTCCAACCCCACTGGCCAATTAAGTCAGAGGGCAGAAGGTTCTGATGTTGGATTCTTGTCCACCAGTAGCACAATGTCAGTTAAGCTCATTAATGAGCGATTGGCAACCATTATCCCTGAGCACTCCACAATTTGGTGGTGGATCAGGAATTAAATGGGAGTCACATGGCTTTCCTGTGCCCCCCCCAAAAGCTGCCCAACAAACCCAGTGCCCTCCCAGGAGGTCCCTCGTTATCAGGCACTCTCTGCCCAATCCAGCCTTGGGAAGTGGTGGTGGGGGTGAAGGGGTATGGGGGCGCAGAGAAGAAGTGCTGCACTGAAAGCCAACTCCTGACCTTGTCTCCTTGACTCCTCCGTCCTCCCCGCTTGCAACTCCCACCCACGATTCCCATCTCATCCTCACTCACCTTTGGTTTGGGGACCCTCGACAATCCCAGGCCTCTGGTGAGTGAATTGATAGCAGCTGCCACTGCGCCCAGTAGCGCTGATGGCAATAAGGAGCTGTTGGCCTCTGATTGATTAGCAGCTCTCGGTGGGAGGGAATTCCACTGCTGGAGTCCTTAATCCTGGGGAAGGCCCAACGGTGGACAATTAACTGCCTGGCGGGCACTTAGTGCCATTGGGCCTCCCTCATTGAACAGACAGGGATTCCCTGCCAGTTTCCCAACTGGTATGTGAGATCCCCGTCAGGCTGACTAAATCCAGCTCTGTGATCCCAGTCCAACTGTAGCCTGCAGCCTTAAGTATAACTGACTGGCTGAAATCCAGCTGTAAAATACAGTGAAATTTGTGAAATCTACCTGTGTTCCTCCATGTATATAACTAAGTATTAGTGTGCAATCTATTTTTAAAATCAACATTATTTAGTTAAGTAAAGAAAATTTTAAAATCCTGAAACTTTTACAAAGCAGATGAGGGCCACAAAACCTTCCAGCACACACCAGCATAGTTCTGACAGAAGTCTGTCAGAAGGTTTCCAAATCAATACAAAACGTGTTTACAGCAGACCTTGAACTTTCATATTGGTTTTTATACAGCATTGATAAAGTGACCTGCTATAACTCTGCAAACTGTGTGTCCTACAGTGTCCAAGGCCCCACCATCTTCAGCTGCTTCATCAACGCCCTCCATCATAAGGTGAGAAATGGGGATGTTCACTTTGAATGAAATTGAACACTGTGCAATCATGTCCATATGCAGCAACATTCAGGCTTGGGCTGAGAAGTGGCAAGTAACATGAATGCCCCAGAAGTGCAAGGCAATGACCACCTCCAACAAAAAAGAATAAGCCATCTCCCCTTGACTTTAAACAGGATTACGATTGTTGAATCTCCCAGTATCAACAGCTGGGGAGCCAGGGTGGGGGAGCGGGTGGTGTGGGGCGGGGATGGGTGTCACCATTGACTACAAACTTAACTGAACCAGCCACATAAATGCTGTGGCTACAAGAGCAGGTCAGAGACTGGAAGCTCTGTGGCGAGTAACTCAGCTTTTGAATCCCAAAACCCTTTCCACCATCTACAAATCACAAGTCAAGAGTGTAATGGAACAACCTCCACTTGCTTGGATGAATGCAGCTCCAAAAACACCATCTGGGACAAAACAGTCCATTTCAACACCCCATCTACCACCTTAAACATTCCTCCCTCCACCACCACGCACCATGGCTGTACTACACAACATCTACAAGATGCACGGCAGCAACTCCTTAAGGCTTCTTCTATGTTGTTCCTTCATCATCACTAGGTGAAAATCCTGGATCTGTATAACTGACAGCACTATGGTTGTACCAAATCCAAAAGGATTGCAGTGGTTCATGAAGGTGGCTCACCACCACCTTATCAAAGATATTATGGATGGGCAATAAATGCTCATGACACCAACATCCCACCAATTAATAAAAAATAAACTTTGGTGGGGTTTGAACTGAGTCAACAATGGTTGAATTCTGTCATCTATAGCAGGATTGAAGGCCCAAAAGATTTCATGCCCAAAATATTCCCTTTCTTCAATCAGCAGAAGAAAATCCAGTCTTGAAACTTAGCAGTGACTTCCAAGCTATACACGAACAAAACCTTGTAAAAGTCGAGGGAGAATCACTTACTATCAGCTGTGCTAAAGTCAATACAGAAGTCAGAAATAATATACATCAATTCTGAAAATAAAAGGAAATCGTAGACTTACTAGGAACTCTATTAATGGCTCTTAATGGCCTGAGAACCCGGACAGTTCGGATTGCTGAGAGACTTGCATTGTGGCCATCCAGTGAATATTCCAGCATCCTAGGATCAAAAATATATGTATATTCATATATATTTATCATTCAAACCATGTTAAATGTTGTTATTCAAAACTATTTTGAGAAAATAATCATTTTTTTCTGTGAAAATGTTCCTTTGAAGGTATGCTTGCCCATTACACTGCTCAAGACAGATGCTTATCCATTATCAGGGGTAATTTTCTGGCTTTGAGCTCCTGACAGTGCTTTGCTTGCCTAAGTCAAATATAATAGTCAAGGCACATTCATTTGTGATTAGCATATAAATACTACATCTTGAACACGTAGTAGTTACTGATGGTTTATAAACATTGCACAGTAAAAGTTTCAAATTATTTTAGTAATTATACCAATTGATGTAAACAAACAAGAATAAATTGATTTACCTGGAAAAACTCAGCAGGTCTGGCAGCATCGGCGTAGAAGAAAAGAGTTGACGTTTCGAGTCCTCATGACCCTTCAACAGAACTGATTGAATATTAGAAGAGGGGTGAAATATAAGCTGGTTTAAGGTGGGGGAGGGGGGGGGGAAGAGAAGTTGGGGGGGTGCAGGTGGTGTGGTTGTAGGGATAAGCAAGCAGTGATAGGAGCAGATAATCAAAAGATCTCACAGACAAAGGAACAAAGAAGTGTTGAATGTGGTGATATTTTCTAAACAAATGTGCCAATTAAGAATGGATGGCAGGGCACTCAAGGTACAGCTCTAGTGGGGGTGGGGTGGAAAGACTAGCAGGGCATACAAGATTTAAAAATAATGGCTCCACAACAACGCTCCATTAACTCATCGACACCAACACCCATCTAGGACCCTCCACCCCTGCCTGTCCCTCTGTCCCCACCCCCACCAGATCCTTTTACCCACCTCCAATATTCTCCATCCACCTGGACCCCTCCCTCTGAATTCTTCTCTTGATCTTTTCATTGAGAACTGTCGGCGTGACATTAGTCATCTCAATTTCTCTGCTCCTCTCACCCATTCTAGTCTGTCTCTCTCTGACCTTACTGCACTCCGTTCTCTCAGGTCCAACCCCAACATTGTCATCAAACCCGCTGACAAGGGTGATGCTGTTGTTGTCTGGCACACTGACCTCTACCTCGCAGAGGCTGAGCGTCAACTCGCAGACACTTCCTCCTACCTCTCCCTGGACCATGACCCCACCATTGAACATCAAGCCATTGTTTCCAGGACTGTCACTGACCTCATCTCCTCTGGAGATCTTCCTCCCACAGCTTCCAATCTGATAGTCGCCCAACCTCAGACGGCCCGCTTATACCTCCTACCCAAAATCCACAAACAGAACTGTCCTGGTAGACTGATCGTGTCAGCCTGTGCTGCCCCATGGAACTCATTACTCGTTATCTTGACTCCCTTCTCTCCCCTTGTCCAGTCCCTTCCCACTTACATCCGTGATTCCTCTGACATCTTACATCACATCAACAATTTCCAGTTTTCTGGCCCCAACCGCTTCCTCTTCACCATGGACGTCCAATCCCTCTACACCTCCATCCCCCACCAGGATGGTCTGAGGGCCCTTAGCTTCTTCCTTGAACAAAGGCCCGAACAATCCCCATCCACCACTACTCTCCTCCGAAGGCTGAACTTGTTCTCACACTGAACAATTTCTCCTTTAACTCCTCTCATTTTCTCCAAATAAAAGGTCTGGCTATGGGTACCCGTATGGGCCCCAGCTATGCCTGTCTCTTTATGGGGTTTGTGGAACATTCCTTGTTCCAGTCCTACTCCGGCCCCCTTCCACAACTCTTTCTCCGGTACATCGATGATTACTTCGGTGCTGCTTCATGCTCTCGTCAGGACTTGGAAAAGTTTATTAATTTTGCTTCCAATCTCCACCCCTCCATCATTTTCACATGGTCCATCTCTGACACTTCCCTTCCCTTCCTTGACCTCTCTGTCTCAATTTCTGGTGATAGACTGTCCACCAATATACATTACAAGTCTACCAACTCCCACAGCTACCTCGACTACAGCTCCTCACACCCCGCTTCCTGTAAGGACTCCATCCCATTCTCTCAGTTCATTCGCCTCCGTAGCATCTATTCTGATGATGCTACCTTCAAAAACAGTTCCTCTGACATGTCCTCCTTCTTCCTTAACCGAGGTTTTCCACCCACGGTCGTTGACAGGGCCCTCAACCGTGTCCGGCCCATCTCCCGCGCATCCGCCCTCACACCTTCTCCTCCCTCCCAGAAACATGATAGGGTCCCCTTTGTCCTCACTTATCACTCCACCAGCCTCCGCATTCAAAGGATCATCCTCCGCCATTTCCGCCAACTCCAGCATGATGCCACCACCAAACACATCTTCCTTTCACCCCCCTCCCCCCCAGCGGAATTCCGTAGGGATCGTTCCCTCTGGGACACCCTGGTCCATTCCTCCATCACCCCCTACTCCTCAACCCCTACCTATGGCACCTCCCCATGCCCACACAAAAGATGCAACACCTGCCCCTTCACTTCATCTCTCCTCACTGTCCAAGGGCCCAAACACTCCTTTCAAGTGAAGCAGCATTTCACTTGCATTTCCCCCAACTTAGTCTACTGCATTCATTGCTCCCAATGTGGTCTGCTCTACATTGGAGAGACCAAATGTAAACTGGGCGACCGCTTTGCAGAACACCTGCGGTCTGTCCGCAAGGAAGACCCAAACCTCCCTGTCACTTGCCATTTTAACACTCCACCCTGCTCTCTTGCCCACATGTCTGTCCTTGGCTTGCTGCATTGTTCCAGTGAAGCCCAATGCAAACTGGAGGAACAGCACCTCATCTTCCGACTAGGCACTTTACAGCCTTCCAGACTGAATATTGAATTCAACAACTTTAGATCTTGAACTCCCACCTCCATCCCCACCCCCTTTCCGTTTCTTCCCCCTTCCTTTTGTTTTTTCCAATAATTTATATAGATTTTTATTTTCCCACCTATTTCCATTATTCTTAAATCTTGTATGCCCTGCTAGTCTCTCTACCTCACCCCCACTAGAGCTGTACCTTGAGTGCCCTGCCATCCATTCTTAATTAGCACATTCGTTTAGAAAATATCACCACCTTCAACACTTCTTTGTTCCTTTGTCTGTGAGATCTTTTGATTATCTGCTCCTATCACTGCTTGCTTGTCCCTACAACCACACCTCCACCACCCCCACTTCTCTCCCCCCACTCCCCACCTTAAACCAGCTTATATTTCGCCCTCTTCTAATATTCAATCAGTTCTGTTGAAGGGTCATGAGGACTCGAAACGTCAACTCTTTTCTTCACCGCCGATGCTGCCAGACCTGCTGAGTTTTTCCAGTTAATTCTGTTTTTGTTTTGGATTTCCAACATCCGCAGTTTTTTGTTTTTATAAGAATAAATTGATCCTCTTCTAAACTGATGACAAATTCACTTTTCAATGCAATAAAAATCAGTCAGTTTCTATGACAGGTGTGAAATACAGGTAAATAGGTCATTGTGATTTGTGACAGTTAAAACAAAGAAAGGAGAGAAAAATTGAGCCACCTATGTGTGATCCTGAGAAAAGCAGAACTGAAAAGTGAATAGTCAAGCATTTTACAGACTGCTGATAATGACTTTTATTACATTCACTGTTGTCTGCAGCAGTGTACATTTAAAAGATCCTAGCTGGCTAGAGGTATCCTTGTTGTGTTGTCTGCTTTGTTTAATCTCTGTCGATAAATCCAGTTGGTTAATTTGTAATAAAAGACTTATTGAGTGTGGTTTTTGATAGTATTGTTTGCTGGAGTAGCTTACAGACACACATATGAACAGAGAAACTTTGTGCAATCTTCAAAAGCTAATAGTCCTGAAAAAGTTGCCAGTTCAGAAAGATTGTTGATAATAGGCTTTGTGACATGCAAAGTTGGGGGTTTACACTGAAATGGGCTGTGGCATGGACAGGTGATAACTTAAGCTGTAAGTATTTATTTTCTTTTATGCGATGTGGGAATCGCTGGCAAGGCCAGCATTCATTGCCTAATGTGCTTTTAGGATTAAGGGATTTTGATCCAGTGACAGTGAAGGAACGATGATATAGTTCCAAGTCAGAACCATGAGGGGAACTTGCAGGTCGTGGTGTTCCCATCTTCTAGGTGGTAGAGGTTACAGGTTTGGAAGGTGCTGTTGAAAGTTGCTGCAATGCATCTTGTATATAGTACATACTGCTGCCACTGTGCATCAGTGCTGGAGGGAGTGAATGTTTGGGTTGACGGAAGAGGTGCCAATCAAGCAGGCTGCTTTGTCCTAGATAGTCTGCAGCTTCTTGAGTATTGTTGGAGCCGCATTCATCCAGGCAAGTGGACAGTATTCCATCATACTCCTGACTTGTGCCTTGCAGATGGTGGACAGGCATTGAGCAGTCAGGAGATGAGTCAGGAGAACTCACCACAGAGCTCCCAGCCTCTGACCTGCTCTTGTTGCCAGAGCATTTAGATGGCTGGTCCAGTTTCTGATCAATGGTAAACACCAAGTATGCCCAATATTATTGCAGGACACAAGTCCTAAAACACAAAAGTACAATTTGCAATATATGCTGAATTTAGAAATTACTAAAGGGATTGTAATAATAAAGAAAAAAGGTTTATTTTCTACTTATATATTTTGGAGTCCACAGCAATGTTGCCTTTCAAACCAAAAACAGTTTATCCTAGAAGAGTTGAGACATTTCTAGTATGAAAATAAAAATAGTTTAACAACAAAATAAATGGGCTAATGTCCTCCCAATGAAATGGCAGAGGAATGTCAAACAAAAATGTTCATTGTTTGTCTGCTCTTATTGCCAACATTTTAGCCCATGTTTCCTTTTTGAACTTTCTACCAGAAGTAAAATTCGTTATGCCATTTAAAACACAAAGGTAAGTCCATAAAGTGTATCTTCCAGGAATAAGAGCCGAACATTGTGCTTTAAGGGGCATCTGCCCATTTGTGCCCGTTCTGGGGTGGCCTCTATACACTTACTGATTATTAATGTAAATCCTCATTTACAAGCAAGGATGATAATCACTTTATTACATGGGGTTTGGGCTCTTTCTTGAGTTTCCCCACAGAAAGATTATATTTCCGGACTCTGGAAATTCCACTGGTGCAGTAACAACAAAGTTTCGCCAAACTGATTCCTAGGATGGCGGTAATTGTCCTATGAAGAAAGATTTGAGGAGGCTGGGCTGGTATTCTCGAGAGTTTAGAAGCATGAGAGGTAATCTCATTGAAACGTACAAAAATCTTACAGGGGTCCACAAGGTACTCACAGGAAGGATGTTTATCCTGGCTGGTGAGTCTAGAACCAGGGAAACAGTCTCAGAATAAGGGGTAGGCCATTTAGGACTGAAATAAGGAAGAATTTCTTCACTCAGAGGGTGGTAAATCTTTGGAATTCTCTATTGCAGAAGGCTGTGGAGGATAAGTCATTAACTATGTTCAAGACAGAGACCGAAGGCATCAAGGGAAATGGGGATGGTGCGGAAAAATGCCACTGAGGTAGAAGACCAACTATTATCTAATTGAATGCTAGCTGCAGGCTCAAGGGGCCAAATGGCCCACTCCAGCTCCCATTTCCTAAGGTCTTATGTTCCTCTGTCTGCAACAAGTGTTAAAGAATAAAATCCCTCCTAAGGTCTTATGTTCCTATGTCTGCAACAAGTGTTAGAGAAAAAAATCCCTACAGTAGCCAGGCATTGCCCAGAATGTTCCTCTGAGGAAATTAAGTTTTAAAAAGCTTAATTTAAGGAGTTCATTCTATATAACCTGTTTGGGGACAAGTGTGAAACAAAAGCGTCTTGTGACTTCAATTCTCAAAAATTCTCAGCCTATCTTAACACTTGACTGCCTCAAGTTTGTATGAAACAAAAACAGAAAATGTTGGGAAAACTCAGCAAGTCTGACAGCATCTGTGGAGGGAGAAACAGAGTTAACAATTCAAGTCCGTATAACCCTTTTCAGAGCTACAGAGAAGTAGGAATGTGACGAAATTTCTACTGTTTAAGCGGGGAGGGTGGAGCAGGTGAAGCTGGATAGAAGGCCAGTGACAGGTGGGGGCAAAGGAGAAATTGACAAAGATGTCATGAACAAAAGGACAAAGGAAGTGTTAATGGTAGTGGTAAGGGCTAAACAAGTTGCTGATATTGGCATTAAGATAAGAAAGCAGAAGGTGATAATAGCAGGACAAGGGCAAGCACTCTGAAAAGAACAACATGAATAAGTAATAGATGGCCCTTGTGGGGGTGGGGTGGGGGGAGGGGGCAGTGGTGGGGGGAAAAGGGATGGAAAATGGAATATGGGGGGATTATAAAAAGGGGGTAAAACAATGAATAAATGAATTAAAATAAAAATGAATAACAATAAAGTGGATAAAAAACAAAAATGAATTTTGCAAAAAAAGGATAAAAAAGGGTGTCGATAGAGGAGAAAGTTCATGGTCTGAAGTTGTTGAGCTCAATGTTAAGTCCGGAAGGCTGTAAAGTGCCTAATTGGAAGATGAGGTGATGTTCCTCCAGTTTGCGTTGGACTTCACTGGAATATTGCAGTAGGCCAAGGAAGGATAGCGGGAGTGAGAGCAGGATGGTGTGTTGAAATAGTAAGCAACAGGAAGGTCTTGCTCATGTTTGCAGATACACCAAAGGTGTTCCACAAAGCGGCCACCCAGTCTGCGTTTGGTCTCCCCAGTGTAGAGGAGGTTACATTGGGAGTTGCGAATGCAGGAGACCAAGTTGAAGGAGGTGCAAGTGGAGTGCTGCTTCACCTGAAAGGAGTGTTTAGGCCCTTGGATGATGAGGAGGTAAAGGGGCAGATATTGCACCTTCTGCGATTGCTTGGGAAGTTTGTATGTAATCAGCTGTGGGAGAAAAAAGATGATTTTATCAGCCTTTGGCTAACCTCTGAACGTGTTCTAATTGGTTCCAGCGGTTTCCAGTTGTACCTAACAGTGACCTGATTAGAAGTTGTCAATATGAACTAATCACAGTGAGAAGAGCAACATTTTCTTGTGAAATGCTGCCAAAATGACAAGTTGAAAAACTGATGCTTGGCATGGATATGGAGAACAAAACAGAGCTGTGGGAACCGGTGATCTGTAATTGTGAAAGTTGTAAGAAGGTGAAGGTTTCTGCAGGGAGAAAATGCAACTGCAGGGCTGAAATTTCTGGTTTACGTGGGATATTATGGTAAACGAGGCAAGACCACTATAACAGGAATATCTTATTAAAATACTCTTAAATCATATCACATTGGTGGTCAGAAATTGAAACAACCTGCACCATCACAAAGGCTAACCTACTTGCCTTTTTCGAAGAAGTGATATTCCAAGTGGACTACCCTAACTTTTGACCCAACTCCCGCAAAAATAGATTAAATTCAAATTAACTGGATTCAAAGTAAAATTGAAGAAGAGGTAAGAAATTGGCAAACAGATACCTCTGAATAATCCATGGATAGCATTGAAATGGTTTAACGAGAAGTTAAAAGAGATTTGGACAATTTAATCTATTTGTCACTCAATCTATCTAAGCAAACAGAATGCTAACCTCTGGGAGAAGTGACCTTATAGATTTATAAAAAATAGTATTATGGTTTATAAAAGATAGGACCAATTTTCATCTCCAGGTATAAATCAGTTCCCTGTTCGGTTTGCATTGTTTTAACACACACCCATGTTAAATCTTAAGTACCAATAGCATTTAATTTTTGAAACTTATTTTCTCAATTATTCATAAATTCAGATGCAAACATTGATGGGTATAGGGTGATATGTTTTGCCAAAACGTGGAGCAGCAGGATTTAGTAGAAGGCCAGGATGAAGGAAAAAGGATCCCAAAGTGCAAGGACAAGTCTGTAGACAAGTGACAGCCCAGCACCCACACACCCCTACCCTCCCGCATTTTAATGGTATTTAAATTGAGGTGGTGCTGCATGAGATGCTTGCAGAGATGATTTTCCTCTGTGCCACTCTGGCAAGTCAGTATTGCATGTCTACAGAAAGTGCTGACAAGTTTGAGACCAGAATTGGCCTTCCGTGTCCCTGCACATGGATCCATGCTGCACGGTTGCTGGAAGGATCCTTGCAACAGATCACACAGCTCAGCATTTGACTCTCTTGTTGATCCAGACACTGAAATACTAGGACACCATGATCATTCTTAGATAAGTTTGCAAGGGGCCACAGATATGGTTGTTGATATCTTGGCAACTAAAACCAAACAGACAATGTTGGCTCCTGATCACTCTGCCTTCTTTTATGCAGCATCACACAAAGCATGGCATGCAGTGATAGCAGTTCTTCTGAAGAATCTTCCACCATAGAGATTAGTCAATTATACATATCGAATTGTGGTGCAACCAGTTTCTTCTGTGGCACAGGTGTTTTGGGAACAGGAGCCTGCAACAACACCTACCAAATTATGAATGTGACCAATTTTTCCAGATATCATAAGGAGGGTCTGAGCAGGGGGCATTCAGCAACTCTTGAGCAGCCTGAAGTGCCTGGCAATCTTCCACAGACTCCTTCACCTTCTTTGAACATAACAGCTGAAAGGAGCTATATTGGCAAACCCTCTGTTCCAATAAAAAGAACTTAGGTCAAAAAGGACATATTACATATGCTCAAGAAAGTCTAAATGCTAAATAAAAATAAAATTACAATGTAAGAGGCTTCACTGACTTACATTAAAAATCTTTGCAGCTTTTAAAGGCCTCTGCAAGCAGGTCCATTTGAGGCCTCCTTCTGTCAAGTTTCCACGAACATTTCTAATATTGATTTTTTTTAAAGAAAAAACTACTAACCCTGCCATTACAATGAAGAAATCCAGGCGATTCCATGTATCTCCCAGGTAACACTTCTGCCCAAATATTCCAAGAGCCACCATCTTTGTGACCATTTCCACAGCAAAGAATGCAAAAATAAAGTCATCAAACGCCTGATGGTTTAAAAAAAGTCGAGTTTTAAAACATTTAAGATCAAGATCTGTGATTTTCCCACTTTATAATATGCACGCAAAAAGTAAATGTTGTCCTGATGCATTAGGTATTAAATTATTCTATAAAAACATTACAAAATTTAGAACTGTAGTCTCTTTTACATTTATTAAATTGCCTCAAACTTTATTCTATCTTTTGCATTTGAGAAATATGCAAGCATCATATCATAATTTGCGGCAGGATAGACTGTTCATTTTTTTGTGTATTTAATTTTACAACAAAGATAGGATATCTTACCTGAAGTATGGTACACCTTTCAGACTTACATTCCACATCTTCACAAGGCTGAAACATTCCCAACGTAACACAATTCAAAAGGATGACCAACATGCTGACATGCTCGAACCATGTAAATCATTGAATTAAGGACAACAATGAGCAACATATAAAGAATAAGTGAAAAACATGTTGAGAAATTCACAAAAAACAAATCTGAGGTAGAGATAATGAATTAATGCTCTAACGAAGCACTAACCTGGAAACTGGAGACCAGGAAAACACAAGTAAATTGAGAAAGGAAAAGACCATGGAATCATAGAATGGTTGCAGCACAAAAGGAGGCCACTTGGCCTGCCGTGTCCATGATGACTCTCTGCAAGACCAATTCACCTATCACTCCCCTGCCTTTTCCCCATAACCCTGCAATTTTTTCCTTTCAGATAGTGATTCAATTTCCTTGTGAGCGCCACGATTGATACTGCTGCCACCACATTCTCCGGCAGCTTGCATTCTAGATCCTAACCATTCGCTGCCAGTGCTTTTTTTGTCAACTACCTTAAATCTGTGCCCTCTGGGTTCTCAATCCTTCCACCAATGGGAACAGCTTTCTCCATCTATTCTGTCCAGACCCCTCATGATTTTGAATACCTCTATCAAATCTCGTCTCAACCTGCTCATCTCTAAGGATAACAGTCCCAGCTTCTTCCCCCTATCTAGGTAACTGAAATTCCTCATATCTGGTGTAAGGAACATATCTTTTTATTTTCTGTTGGACTGTGGATTAAAATTACAATGGCTGCAGTTTGAAAGACATGTCTGCTGGAACAGGATAAGAGTTATATATAATGTTGCAGTCGTGGAACATAGTGTGCCTTGAAAGACAGGGTGGTGCCAGAAAAGAGTCCTGGACCAGGGGAGTTGCCTGGCAACAATATTTTAAATGGCTCCTGACCAGGTTTTGTGTGAGAGCAGTGCAGCAGAATAGCTCCTAGCCTGCAAGGAACAAGACCTAAAACCTCTTTCTCCTGTGTGTGGTAGATTCCAGTAATTCCACAATAATAAGCCAGCTGGCTTTTTCTCCTCATATCTCTATAACCTGCTCTCTCTCAAAATCCCTGTCAAGAGGCAAAGGAGGAAAATCACTGTTAGAGACATTGAAAAGCAAGTGCTCAACCAGTGAACTAAATACTGAAACTGCTGGAAGACCACCTCATATCAGCAACAAGAACTGAAAGGGATTTGGAAATCATCGATCAAAATCAACCAATTGAATCCTATACTCTGGAATTGGTGCTATTGAACTGTTTCATCCCACCCTTAAAATCCATGTTTTTGTGTGTCTTATGTGTCTTGTGTATGTGTGTATAGGGATTTAAGAAGGAGTAGAGTTTAGGTTATAGAGTTAGAAATTAGCAGTTCATATTTATTTCTTTTGCCACTGGTTAATGACAGTTTGCTCCATGAACAGTTATTTACTTATTAAGTTTACAAACCTGGTACTTATATTCTGTTAACCTAAATTAAATAGTTAGGTAGAATTGGGGCAATCTGGTGGTTTGATCAAACTTTTTCACCTTTGTTGCAGCTTGGGGAACAGTGGGGCTTGATAATACAGTGCACTATCCCCAGTGAGTCGTGACACCTGGAACTATTCTCATGAATCTTGTCTGCATCCTCTTTAATGCCTTCACATCTTTCCTAAAAAAGTGGTGTCTAGAACTGGACACAATACACAATGCTTCAGTTGAGGCCAAACCAGTGTTTAAACCAAATTATCATAACTTTTTGCTTTTGTACTCTCTGCCCCTATTAATAAAGCCCAGGATGCCTTATGCATTATGATCCACACTTTTAGCCTGTTCTGTCACCTTCAATGATTAGTGCACATATAGTTCAAGGTGAGGGGCAGGAGGTTTAGGAGGGATGTGAGGGAAAACTTTTTTACCCAGAGGGTGGTGACGGTCTGGAACACACTGCCTGGGAGGGTGGTGGAGGCAGGTTGCCTCACATCCTTTAAAAAGTACCTGGAGAAGCACTTGGCACATAACATTCAAGGCAATGGGCCAAGTGCTGGTAAGTGGGATTAGGTAGGTAGGTCAGGTGTTTCTCCTGGGGAATTCAACTATAAACCTCTCTCCAGTCCAAACAACAACTGTTCACCACTACTCCCTATTTCCTGCCACTCAGCCAATTTAATATTCATGTTGTTACCGTCCCCTCTGATTGATGGCCCCTATGGTTTAAGAATAACTGTCTGGATAAGGAGTCATTTAAAAAAAAATTGTTTGACAAAAAAATTGCAATTTCAGCACTAAGAACGAGAGTCTAAAATTAATTGTATTATTTAGCAAAGTGATTCCACAACTCACAGCAAAAATTCTTAATGAAGGTTACATATCCTAAGTATTCAAAGATCTCAACCGATTCCCTTCAACAGACGAGCAACTAAGGTCTTGACAGTGGCGTAGACTTTTGACAACAGGTCGGGTGCACAGAAACGGAAGAATTCTCGACTCCGTGAACCTGACCTCTGACAATGTCTGCCCAAACTTCCGATTTTTGGTTTGGTGGGGCGGGCTAGAATAGGAGTTGGGAGAGATGACAATGGAAGCAGCAAGGGATCAGAAACAAGCCTGGCATGAGTCGGGCAACTCAAGGACAGATAAAAAGCGGACCTTCTGAAAGACCCATTTGAGAGGTAAGTTGTCAATGGCAAAGTCCCTGGAGACATCATTGCCTTGTCAGGTGTGTGTCCAAGCTGTAAATGTTTTGTCCAACTGTTAGCTGACCCTAGAACGGATGGCCCATAATGAGCTTTCTCTGTGGGAGAATTGTCTTGTTGTTGCCTAATCAAAGTGGACTCTACCGAACCACTGAAAGTATGGACTGGATTTTCAAGACACAGCTATTGTCATGCCCCTATTATCTGGTACAGATATTATGCTGTCATGTAGTTAGCTGTTTAAACTCAGTGATGGATAATTAATGAAAATTGCCATGCTCATTATCCCACCTACTTGTCCTCTTGCCACCCATTTATCAAGGTGTGCCACACTGTTGACTCTTGACCAGGTTCCTCACAGCTGCACACTATCACCACATTACAATGTAACTGAGGGGAAGGAAACCAGTTGAGCTGTCAGTGGTTGTGGAGCACAACATGTTACCTTGGATTCACAGCCGCAACAAACATTGCACCAAGCATTTGCACAGAGCTTGTTTAGCCACCACACCTTATCAGTAATCACTGACGATAAGGTGAAAATGGTTAATGCACATAAGCACGCAATACTGTAACCTGACTGGCTCATGACCCTTTTTGCCTTACATTTTTCTTCATACAATGTCACACAGAGGATTCATGGGGGAAGGGATGGGTTCAGCTGCCTCACACTTTTCTGACCAGAACCTTCACATTTTGGTGCAAGTGGTCCAGAAGAGACAAATTCTCTGCCTAGTTAGCCATCTTAATGCTCCTGGATTCAAATAACGGCTGCGATGAGTGCAACAGGAGATCATCAGAGCTCATTGATTCAGTACAGGAAAAGGTTCAATGACCTGCTGCATTCTGGCAAGGTGAGTAGCTTGGTTCACCTACACAGAATTCCAAGAGTCATATCTGCATGCTGTAGCTAAGGTTGAGACATGGTATATACCTCAGCTTCAGCACTGAGGTGTATGCAGCTCATATAGGTGCAAACAGGCCACATGTGAATGAGCACTGCGATGCACAGATGCAGTGAAGAGCAATATCCCTTCATGCACTATATATCAGGCTAGCATAAATTCCTGTTGTCATTGCAGATGAAAAGGGCGAAGAGCACCATGGAGATAGTCCAGAATGGCGATGGGTCAGCCTGGCTGAGATGCGTCCATGCCGTGGAACAAATACTGATAAGTGGCAAATAACATTCACGCCACACAAGTGCCAGGCAAAGACCATCTCCAACAAGAGAGAATCTAACCATCTCGCCTTGACATTCAGTGGTATATCCACTGCTTAATCCCCCAATAACAACATCCTGGGGGCCACCATTGACTAGAAACTAAACAGGACTGGCCATATAAATACTGAGGCTACAAGAGCAGGTGAAAGGCTAGGAATTCAGCAGTGAGAAACTCAACTCCTGACCCTACTAAGCTTGTTGACCACCTACAAGGCACAAGCCAGGAATGTGATGGGATACTTTCCACTTGCTCAGATCAGTGCATCTCCAGAAACACTCAAGAAGCTCAACATCATCCAGGAGAAAGCAGTTGGCACCCCATCCACCACCTTCAACATTCACTCCCTCCACCACCGACGCACAGTGGCAGCAGTATGTGCCATCTGCAAGATGCATTGCAGCAACTCACCAAAGCTTCCTTGGCAGCACCTTCCAAACCAACGACCTCTACCACCTTGAAGGACAGGGGTAGCAGGTGCATAGGAACATCACTACCTGCAAGTTCCCATCCAAGCCACACAACATCTTGACTTGGAACCATAACACCATTCTATATTGCCGTTCCTTCATTGTTGCAGGGTCAAAATCCTGAACTCCCTTCTTAACAGCATTGTGAGTGTACCTACATCACAAGGACCACAGCGGTTCAAGAAGGGGGCTCACCAATGCCTTCTCAATGGCAATTAGTGATCAGCAATAATTGCTAGCCTAGCCAATGGTGCCCACATCCCGTGAATGAATAAATTAAAAGGAAGAACTTAGCGTTACAATCCTGGTAGAGTCTGATAACTTTTAAAAAGAAATTCAAACCTCAAGCGAATAGCTGAAAGGATAACATGACAAGATTTCACATTTTAAGATTTTCACCGTAACAAATCAAAAGCAATATTGACCAAACACTATATTTATAGGCAACTTATAGTTTAAACTACAGAACAGAACATTCCCCTTTTACATTTAACACAACCAAAAATTCCACTTCACAGTTATACTTTACACTGTCCCTTAAGTAGACAATCATTTCTCCCACAATCAATCCAAAGTAATTAATGGGTTAACTTCAGTTCTTTTCCTTGCCCAGCCTGATGACTTTTAACCACAGAACTTGGAGGTTCTCTCCCTCTCGCTCAAGCTTGGCAAATCTTCCAGTCTCATTTTAGATCCTCACAAATTTGGGCTTTTCAACCCAAGTGCAATCTCCCATCTGTATCCCTTCGTGGCGAACCACAGAGACTTACCACCTCTATCTGCTCTCTCTCTCTCTAACATATCCTGGCAGACTGCCTTGCCTGAGAATTTCAGGGGTATATTAGGAAAGTCTGTAAATGATCCCACAAATAACTGGCTACGGACCCTTCCCCTCTCAAAACCCATCTCAATGGCAACATGAATCACATGGGCCTTGCATCCAGGTAGAAATGCTGATTAGCTATCCTTTAGACTATAACTGTATTATATCTTGGAACCAAGTAGCCAGTTTAAAGTATAACTGTTTACAGCCTGACATTGTCAACACCTCCCTGGGACTTGAAGGCTAACAAGCTATTCATTGTCAGCACAGATGCTTCTTCCATTGTTCACAAGTGTGAACTTCTTACATCTTCCCAGTTAACAATCTAGGTCCTCCTTTAATTCAAGCCACCCAGGTCTACTGTCAGCAGAATTCAGAAGAGATCACATGGCCCCTTTCCTTCCTCCATTTTACCCTAAATCAAAACCATAATCCAATGCATAACTATCTTCTAAAACCTTGAATTGTGACAACAGGTTCTCCCTATCACAGCATCCAACTGTCTCAAATAATCCCAAGGGTTTTTAATCTCTACTGCAATGCCCAGAACTTCATACCATGTGTTGATTAAGCCTTGTGTGATGAAGAATTTCCTGACATTTGTTCTATATTTTCATTTACTACTTTGAACCTTTGCCAACTTGTCCAGCTGTTTATGGTTAGGTTGAAGTCATGATCCCATTCTACATTTATCTATCTTTTTAACCATCTATTATTCTTCTGTAAATTTACTTCTCAGCCACTGCCTGTCAAAGCTAAAATGCTCAAGTTTCTCCAATCATTCATCATAATTCAGTCTTTTAAGCTAAGGTTCAGTCTCTCAACCATGCGAATGACAGGAAATGGTTCAACATTCCTCAGATTTCAAGTTAAACAACACTGATTGTACAAAAAGGTATGTAGACCCACAATCCCCAAAAATAAACTGAAGAATAACCAAAATTTCCTATCTCTTCGAAAAGACTAACTAGAGCAAGTATTGCAAGATTATATTGCTCTTGTCGACTACTAAACTAGAATACTTAATTGAAATAATTCTGAAGAGAGGTCATTGATCTGACATGTTAACATTGGTTCTCTTGCCACAGATGCTACCTGATCTGCTGTGTATTTACAGCAATTTATATTTTTTGTTAATTAATTAAGGTATACTTTATGAATATGGACCTTTTGCAGATAGCAATTTGAAAATCAAAGATGGGTCTAGGTGCCCATTTTCATGATTAATCTGATTACATAAGGCAAATGTATAATACCTCCGTGTCACAGGTGTCAGGAGTCAGTTAACTGGCTTCAAAATTCAACTGGTGTTTTTGAAAATTGAACATATGGTCTTGTTCTTTCTACCATTATTTTAATGCTTTTTCTGAAGTTTATGGAATACAATGGCTATAACAGTTGTGTTGAGAAGTTATTTTTCTATTCTCACACACACAGAAATCCTCTCCATTTCTTTTTATAAAACATGCAATATAAAATGTACTTACTTTTAAAATCTGTCCTCTTAGTTTTCAAAATTATATGAAGAATTACTGAGTATAAAGTACTATAAGTTAACTTAAAGTATCTCTTGTATAGCTAATTGAATGGCACTGATGTATCCTAGGCAATTAGCCACATTGACGGTGCTCAGGCTACACAATTCAAAATCAACTGACATATTCACAGCTCTGGATAAAATTAGAGAAGTCCAAGACCAGGCTGAGACCTTCAAGTAAATGACAACAGGTCATAAGCCATAGACCCATAGAAAAATTACAGCACAGAAGGAGGTCATTCAGCCCATTTTGTCCATGCCAGCCCAAGGACACCCAGGTGCCCTTTCTAATCCCACCTCCTGTACCCGGCCTATACCCTGCAGCTTACAGCACTTAAGGTGCATATCCAGGTACTTTTTAAAAGAGTTTAGAGTTTCTGCCTCTACCACCAACTTGGGCAGCGAATTCCAGACACCCACTACCCTCTGTATAAAAAAGTTCTTCCTCAGGTCCCCCTTATACCTTCTGCCACTTATCTTGAACCTATGTCCCCTGGTTCTAGAACTCTCCACCAAGGGAAACAATTTTATCCTATCCACTCTATTATCCTCATAATTTTGTACACCTCAATCAAGTCACCTCTCAGCCTTCTTTGTTCTAAGGAAAATAACCCCAACCTATCCAATCTCTCCTCACAGCTACACTTTTCTAACCCTGGCAACATTCTTGTAAACCTCCTCTGCGCTCTCTCCAGAGCTATTTTGTCCTTCCTGTAATATGGTGACCAGAACTGCTCACAAATACTCCAGTTGTGGCCTCACCAGTGTTTTATACAATTCCAACATTATATCCTTACTTTTATATTCTATACCTCTGCCAATGAAGGAGAGCATTCCATATGCCTTCTTACAACATTGTCTACTTGAACTGCTGCCTTCAGGGGCCTGTGTACTTGTACGCCAAGATCTCTCACTTCATCTACCCCTCTTAGTATTTATTGTGTAATCCCTGTAACTGTTTGACCCCCTAAATGTATGACCTCACACTTCTCTATGTTAAAATCCATCTGCCACTTTATCGGCCACTCCACCAACCCATCTGTATTGTTTTGGAGGTTATGGCTATCCTCTACACTATCCACTACTGGGCCAATCTTTGTGTCATCTACAATTTTCCCAATCGTGTCCCCCACATTCATATCCAAATCATTAATATATAACACAAACAACACCGAGCCCTGTGGAACACTACTTGAGACAACTTTCCATTCGCAAGGGCATCCATCGACCATTACTCTTTGTTTCCTGTTACAAAGCCAACCTTTTATCTAGTTTGCCACATTATTCTGAATCCCATGGACTTTTACTTTCCTGACCAATCTGCCATGTGGGACCTTGTCAAATGCCTTGCTAAAATCCATGTACACAACGTCCACTACACTACCTTCACCAATCCTTCTTGTCACTTCCTCAAAGAATTCAATCAAATTTGTGAGGCAAGACCTTCCTTTAACAAATCCAAGCTGACCATCCCTGACTAGTCAATGCCCTTCCACATGACAGTTAATCCTACCTCTCAGGGTTGATTCTACTAATTTGCTCACCACTGATGTAAGACTAACTGGCCTATAAGTGTTTGGCATTTCCTTTGATTCATTTTTAAACAATGAAACTACATTTGCATTTCTCCAGTTCTCTGGTGCCTCCTTTGTATCTAGTGAAGATTGGAAAATCATTCTCAGAGCATCTGTTATCTCCTCCCTGACTTCCTTCAGCAGCCTCGGAAACAATCCATCTGGCCCTGGTGAATTATCAACCTTCAAGGATTTCAACCCTTCGAGACCTTCCTCTCTCTTTATGACTATCCTGTCCAATATCTCGCAGTGTTCCTCCTGGACTACTATATCTACATCCTCCCTTTCCTTTGTAAACATGGAGACAAAATATTCATTTAAAACCCTTCCCACAGCCTCTGCATCTACACACAAGTTTCCATCTTCATCTCTGATAGGTCCCACTTTTTCCTTAACTAACCTTTTAGCATTAATGTATTGGTAAAACACCTTTGGGTTATCTTTAACTTTACTTGCTAATCTTTTATCATGCCCTCTCTTTGATTTCCTTATTTTCTCTTTTACTTCGTCCCTGCACTACCTATATTCATCTAGGCTAACTGCAGTGCTTAGTTCTTTGTGCCTATCGTATGCTTTCTTTTTCTGTTGATCTTCCTCAGTATTCCTCTAGACAACCAGGGGGGTATAGATTTGGCAGTACCACTCTTATTTTTGTAAGGGACATGTCTATTTTATACAATTAGGGTCTCACTTTTTAGTGCTTCCCACTGGTTTTCCACTGTTTTATCTTCCAGTAGTGCTGTCCAGTCCACCTCAGCCAAGTCCCTTCTCATTTCTGCAAAATTTGCCTTCTCCCAGTTCAAGACTCTTATTCCTGCCTTACCTCTGTCCTTTTCCATGGTAATGTTAAACCTAAGCGAATTGTGATCACTATCTCCAATATGGTCGCCAACTGTCACTTCACCCACTTGCCCTTCTTCATTCTCCAAGACTAGGTCTAGAATTGCATCTCCTCTCATTGAGTTTGTCACTAATTGGTTGAAAAAATTTTCCTGGACACACCACATGAATTTTTCTCCCTCAGTGCCCCTTATATTGTTTGAATCCCAGTTGATATTAGGATAGTTGAAGTCTCCTACTATTATTGCCCTCTTGTTCTTACAAGCAGAAATCTGCCTACATATTTGTTCTTCTATCTCCCTTTCACTATTTGGGGGTCTGTAGTATACTCCCAGTAGTGTGACTGCCCCTTTTTTATTTCTAAGTTCAATCCATAAAGCCTCGTTTGTTGACCCATTTAGTTTCCCATCCCTTCTCACAACTGGAATTGATTCTTTAACCATTATTGCTACTTCCCCTCCTTTTTTATCTCCTACTCTAGCGTGTCTGAAGACTTTATAACCAGGAATATTAATAGTTGTCCCTCCTTTAGCCAGGTCTCTGTTATAGAAATGACATCCTGCTGCCATGTGTCTACCTGTGCCCTTAACTCATCTACCTTGTTTGTAATACTCCTTGCATTGAAGTATAAACAGTTTAACTCCATCAATTTCCCTTGCTGGACACTTTTTAAACGTTGCTTCTCTTGTAACTCCATGTCCATCACAACGTCCTTAGCTAATGGTCTACCTCCATTTTTCTGATCTGAATCTGACCTATCTGATCCTACTCCTGGGATCCCATCCCCCTGCCACACTAGTTTAAATACTCCCCAACAGAACTAGCAAAAGCCCCCGGAAGGACACTAGTCCTAGCTCTGCCTGGGTGCAGCCCATCCGGTTTGTACAGGTCCCATCTTCCCCAGAACCGGTCCCAGTGCCTCAGGAATCTGAATTGCTCCCGGCTACACCATCTCTCCAGCCACGTGTTCATTTGGTCTATCCTCTTATTCCTGCTCTCAGAAGCACATGGAACTGGGAGTAATCCTGAGATTACTACATTTGAGGTCCTGCTTTTAATTTATCTCCTAATTTCCTGTACTGAGCTTGCAGGTCCTCATCCCTTAGTTTATCTATGTTGTTGGTACCAATGTGTACCACGACCACTGGCTGTTTACCTTCCCTCCCCAGGATGTCCTGCAGGAACCTGAAATGTTAATTCTGTTTCTCTTTCCACAGATCCTGCCACACCTGCTGAATACTTCAGCATTTTCTGTTTTTATTAAACCTTTTGACTAACATGTTTAGTTTATACGAACCTTTGATACAATTAAAAAGCTATTTTCTCTTGTAAAAGAGCAACTTTTAATCTCACCCGCCCAATGGAAATCTGATTGGATCAGATACAATGCTGATTTTCCACCCTGTCTGATTTTACTCTCCGTTGAAGTCAATGGAGAGTTATATTGCGACGTGTGTAAAACCAACATTCCACCCAATCCCATAGATTTTACACTCGTTGAGTTAAAAATTACCCCCTGACAAGTTAATATGTGGGATAAAATGCTGTCTATTTAAGAAGTTAATGGTTGGCGTATATGTTTGTGACAATGAATTGATGGCAAGTATGAATCAGATGGTAAAACTTAGCAACCTTAAGCCTTTGATTCTCATCCATAGTACAACTGTGATTATCATCTGACAAAACAACAGATTTTACAGTAAGCTGGTATGAGTCTGGCTTTAACCTAAGGAATTGAACCATCCTGTAGACATGATCAATACAGGTAAAAATATATTATGTATGATTTCTTAATTAAAACATTTTTAAATTCCTGAGAAATAAAAGGTTCCCTTCAGCATTCCATGTAGCACATTAAGCTAACTTTTACACAATAGTATATACAGGAATAGATCCAAAGCAAGCACATGTGCTCAGCTGTTTTGTCTACATTTCTTTATTCATCTTTCTTCATAGTCTCCTGTCAGAAATTGTATAAGATCATCATGAGACCCTGATGGCTCTTTTACTCTACATCAAAATCATACTACTTCTCAAAATCCTGAGAATGGAAATACAGATGCTACTTAAGGATTTATTTGATCACTGCCAAGAGCTGCCTCTTTTTAATAGAGTGAAACAACAAATGTTATCAAAAAAAGATAGCTCGCAATACTATAGTTAATTAAAAACTGCCTCAAGCAGAAGTTAAGGGAACAAAAGCAGCTTACTATTTATACCATCCATTTGATTTCAGTAAAACCATTTGTTGTGATATTTATATCATCATTAAGCTCTATAGAAATCCATGGAAGTAAGGGATCATGAAAATACTGCTTTTATCATCTCTCTGCAATGAAATAAATTAGTGTGCTTCATTTTCTCATAAGATAAAAAGATCAACGACTCGAAGTAGTGTTTAAGTGGAAGTAAAGGAAAGATGTTTTTAAACAAAATTGGTGAAGTTTAGAGTTAACTGAACTTCTAAAAGAAAAGAAAAAGAAAGACTTGCATTAATACGGTGCTTTTCATAACCACGAGGTGCTTTAAGCGAATGAAGTGCTTTTTGAAGTGTTGCCACTGTTGTGCACTCAACAATCTCCCACACAAACAGTAATGTCACAATGGCCAGATATCTATTTTTTTCAATGTTTAATGAGGGATAAAATATTTGCCAGGACAGCAGGGATACCTCCACTACTCATCTTCAAAATAGTCCCAAGGCATCTTTTACTGCCACCTGAGCAGGCAGATGGGGGCCCCAGTTTAATATCTCATCCAAAAGATGGTATCTCAAACAGCACAGTGCTCCCTCAATACTGCACTTTGATTGTACTCAAGCCCTGGAATGGGACTTGAACCCAAAATCTTATGATTTAGAGGCAAGAGTGCTACTAACTGAGCCACAGCTGACACATTCTGTGATGACTGCAATGGTCTAGGTTTTGTTGTGAGTGGGGAAGGAACAGCTTTTGCCGTTCACCACACATACGGTTGTCCAAAGATTTTCTGCTCCTTAGTGGAGATTTCTAACAATCAGGTGTCTGATCTAATGCAATGTCCTCCACAGAGGATGTGTCGCAAATGCGAGCAGAGTAACCAACAAGGAAGCTCTTCATCCAATCAGATTGAGGAATTCTCATTGAGAATTGCAGACTGCAAAACAGGGAGTTAAAAAAAAAACCAAGAAGTATGAATAATATTTAAATCACTGAACAGGAAGAAAAATAAAGTTTAGGGCATGTACGTGATATTAAGCGAGAGATGTAACAGAGAGAAACAGAAAAACTATGAACAAAATATTTATTTATTTAAAATCAGCAACATTAATTTTCTTCCAAGGGAATGAGACTTCAAACCTATAATTCCAGGGTTAGAGAGGTTTTCAGCAATAATTATCACTTATTGCACCATTTAAAAAATCTGATTGAACTAGCTCTAATATTTTCATCCATCTTTAGGAAGAGACTGGTGGCTAATGAACTAATTTCATGCCATTACAGTGATTTCTACGCATATTCCAACAGCGAAAACTGTAAAAACGCAGCCTTTGGAGCAGCAGAGTATCACTGACAGAAACCTTTGGATTTACATGTTTAATTGCACATGTGCAGATGCCAGAAGTTGCTGTCAGTTTTAATTTATCCTAATAGTGAAGGCTGACAACTCCACCATTATCAGTACAGCAAAATCCAGGCCATGAGCTCTTTCAAAGAGCCAGTAGAGGCACAACGGGTTGAATGGCCCTCTTCAGTGCTGTAATATTCTGTGATCTATGTTTTTATGGACAGCAGTGCCCTTATAGGAGTGGACCTATTAAATGCATACAACTTGAAGATTTACCTATGAGCTGGCACACATAAAATTCTCGCACCTGTTTGCTGCTTTAAAAGATGAATTAATTGTTTAAATGTCTCAAAATTTCCAAAGGCGAATTCATAAGTACACCTAACTCTTTTACACCTAATACAATGACCTACAGAAAGGCATATATTTGATTTTCATTTTAACACAAAGGATGAGTAAATTTAGCGAATCTGGTTCACACTGTAGTGTCAATTTCATAAGCAGTATATTCTGGGTGGGTAACAGCCTTTTATCAACAGTACTGTTCCCATCATTGCAAACAACAAATAATGTAATTGGAAGACACATAAACATGAACATTGGACATTTTCTATGGGCAATCAGCAAGTATTATCAAGAGAATTTATGTACACAATAATTTAAAATAAATACAAGTAGAATTATCAGTGTGTTTTCCTAGAGGGTATTACATTTTGACTAATTACATAAGTATATGATAAATCCTACTATCACAATTGCAAAGTATTTCTTTACCCTAATTTTTACTAAAAAGGTAGTCTTGAAAATTTAAATTGTAAGGTGGAATACAATTCCTCACTACCACCACCAATGGACCTCACCTGTGGCCCTGACTAATTTCACAATTGGAGCTATTGGAGAAAAAGGCTCCTGAGGTATAGCACTGCTGCAGGATTAAACTAAAAGTCAGAGGCAGAACAAATTAGCACATTCCTTTATTCCATTGGACCAGTTACAGACGATATCATCGCCAGACAAGACATAGATGAAACATCTGCTAAATTTGACGATGTTTTAAGTTCTTTTGAAATTTTCTTCAACCTGAGATCCAACAAGAACTTGGAACACGCAAAACTTAACAGGAGAGTCCAGCAGCCTAGGGAGCCTGTTAATGCCTTTATCAACGACCTCTACCACATGGCAGAGGGGTGAGAATACGGTGATTTAAAATCCAAACTAATCCAAGACAGAATTCTGGTGGGTGTCACAGACGATTCGCTCTCCAATCTTCTCCAATTGAAGATGACCTTATTCTTGACCAGGCTGTCCAGCTATTAAGGCTGCCCAAGCTGCGAGACAACATAGGATCATTCTCAGTGGGGAAAGTGTCTCCTGGGGCAGAAGCCACACCTCGGTCCAAAACATCAAGCCACACAAACGCAGGGACCATCCAAGCCAGGGTAAGCCATCCCCCAAACACCTGGCTGAACGACCATGCCAGCGCTGCAGTGCAAAGCTCACTCACAGGAACGACCAATGTCCTGCGAGTGCTGCCAAATGCTTTTACTGCCACAGACAGTGACACTTCAGTAAGCTGTGCGAACTCAGCACCGCACAGACAACTCGAGAGTCACCCACGAAGTCAAGGCCATGGACCCAGAAGACAAACAGCCTTTCTTCCTGGGCGACATTAGACGATGCGGCTCTTCCTTCTGGAACACAGACATTTTAGCGAACGGCCATCTAACCAACTTTAAATTAGATGCCAGCACCAGATTGACAGTCCTATCGGATGAGGAAGCATGGCTCCAAGGCCGGGGGACCAAATGATTTACTGAATGGCAAAGGGGGAGCCCAACTCCCTGTCATTGGGATGATTCAGGAGCCATTGAGGTACGGCGACAAACAGATTATAGAGCTGAAGGATGTCATGTAGAATCAGCCCTTTTCTTTCCGCAGCAGAGATGCCTGCATAGCTCTTGATCTTCAACTGGCATAAGATGTGAAGACAACCATAGTCTCTACCCAGCCTGAAAGGCATCCTCCTGAAAGCCCAACCACAACACACCATCCAAATGTAGTCTTTATTTGTAACCTCACTTCTATGCTTGCAGAGCAGGTCTGTTCTTCTTCATTTCAGGTCCCTGAACCTACCAAAGGCCAGACCAACACACCATGCAGCAGGTTACCACAGCACCCTCAGTGGAGGTGACGTCAGAGGTGGAAAGACCTCCAGAGAAGCATCTAGCTTCACCAGTAACCATGGTGCAGGCGGTAGAGATGCTGACCACGCACAGCCCCAATAACTACAACCAGTGTGCCGAAGCCACGCATCAGCTGGAATCAGGTAGCAGCCTCACGCAAGCACAACTACACAAAGGTGAGCTACCTTCCTACTCTTCTTCCATCCACAGGACTGTTCTCCCTCAACCGCAGAGAGCTCCCAGACATCAGAAAAGGTGGAAGATGATGAACATCACCGACAACCTGATGAATAATACTTTTGTTCACCCAGAAAGAAATGATCACCACTCACCAACAAATAACCGCCACATCAACCAAAACGAGCAGTCATGGGGCAGCATTCATCAAAGGAAGAAGTGCATGAAATCATGCCGACATCCAAATACAACCTCCAAACCACTGCTAGGCTCAAGAAACTCTAGAGCCTACCACTCTCCCGACCTGATGGCAAACGAGATGTGGCAAGGGTATAAGACCTCCAATCTGCCCAAATCTCCAATTTCAAAGACTTGAAGGTTGGAGATGAGATAATAAGAACGTTGTTAATGCATGCTGTTAACTTTGTAATGTTAATCATGAAGTAGTTTAGAGTTAGAATAGTTTATAGTTGCAACACTAAAGTTAAGTATGCAAGACTTATACAATGTGAGACTTGAAGCAAACTGCCAGGAAACTAATATTAGTCAATGATTGTCTGGCTTTAAAGTCACTGTCCAGATTAGTGATGCGTGCACCTACATGTAGTTTGTGTTTGCTGCAAGAATCTCATACCCAAGTGTCACTGGGTTCCGTGATGTTCTCTTGTGCTCTCAGTACCTTTTCGGTGGGGCTGCTCCCCTGTCTGGACACCATTCCTGAAAGGTCAAGGTGTGGTGCTGAAGGGAACAGATGATGAAGCCCGCCAAATGATCAAGTTGTCTTAAAGTCCATGTGGTTGCTGTTTCTTAGCCACGTCACGATGATATGAGCCTCTTAACAGAGTGTATGTGCGCTGCCCTCAGCCAGACAGTTGTCAGACTTCCCAAGTGCAATGTGAAGATCTCAGGAGTATCCTCACTGCATCTCATCAACATCCCCATGGAATCGGGCGGCAATGAGGGCCTCACAACTATGCCTGCCGCATCTGGCCAGTGCAATGGCCTCATCACCTGCACTTTCACCTTCCAAGGCCTCATTGCCCTCACCCCCTTTGACTTCCTACTCATCAGAGAAGATGTACTGCTCTTGCATCTCATCATCCAGGCCCTCCCCACAAGGTTGTGTAGCATGCAGCAAACCACTATGATGCGCGAAACCCTCTAAGCAATATACTGCAGTGCTTCACCAGGTTGGTCCAGGCACCAGAACTTCATTTTCAGGATGTCAATAGTATCCCAACCAAACTCCAGGTAGAGGCATGAGTGTCATTGTATCTTCTGTCACCAGGGTCTGAAGACGCCGCAAGGGCAACATCAGCCACATCCTTTGTGGGTAGCCCTTGTCCTCGAGCAGCTAACCCTGCATCCTGTGTGGTCCCTGGAAGATGTCAGGAATCTGAGACCTGCTGAGGATGTACAAGTTGTGGATGCTTCCAGGGTATCTTGCACACACTGCATGATTGTTAAGGTCGCAGACCAGCTGAAAATTGAAAGAGTGGAAGCCTTTACAGTTCACATACTGGACTGCTTGTTGCCAGGGAGGCTTAAGAGTCATGTGGGTGTAGTCGATGGCACCATGCACCTGTGGGAATCCGGAAATCTAAGCAAATCCCTGACTTGCCTGATCCTGTTGAAATTAACAAAGTTGTGTGCTTTGGCAAAAAGGGTGTCCGTGACATCCTGCATACATTTGTGGGTGGAGTCTTGCGAGATACTGCAAAGGTCCCCAATGGAGCTCTGGATGGAGCCACTGCCATAGAAATTGAATGCAGTGCTAACTTTAACTGCCATTGGCAGTGGATGCCCTCTGAGTCCCAATGGTGCCAAATCCTGTAGAAGGTGGCATATGTGCATGACCAGTTCCCTTGAGATACGCAAGCATTGCAACGCTGGTTTTCGCTCATCTGCAGGTAGCACGTGTCATCTGTAGACTCTGGGTCTAGCAATGTGCCTATGAACAACAGTTCTGTGGGGTTCATCCTCTGCATGCAGAGGGGGCCGTGCCACCCCTTGGTCTTCAGGGGTCTGCTCCCCCCTTTGGCAAGCCAGGCACCTCGGTCACCTTCTTCTCCTTCCTGCCTATAAGCAATCAGGCAGACCGCGAGATCACCAGACCCCATATTCCCGGTGATCTCCTCACTGTAGTATCAAAGACAGAGGCACAAGGGTCAGCAATTGTCTCCTATGGACCACTCTTGGTCAAGTCATCACCTGCAGCTGCCTCTCAAGGTTCCTTAATGCATGCAAGAGAGTCCAGGCACCACATGGATGCCCAGCATTTAGTGCACATGATGGCTCATCATGCCCACACCCAGCACCACCCTACACCACATGACCGAGTAGTGGCAGCTTCATCTGCTCGACTGCATCCTGAACTCTCATCTCAGTTGCAGACATTTTCCTAACCTGGACACCAAGCCTTCGCAGTGTGCTTGTACCAAGAGGGTGAATTTTCAATATCAACTGAAACATAATGCAACTGGCTAGGAATGCACCCCTCCATCAATATTAAATGGCCACCTTTCCCTACAGGATCCTCAGGCTTGCCCAGCCACGCAATGGTTCTGTAGCACCACAGCACTGATTCAAGTTTGAAGTGTGCATGCGAGGGGTTAACGGTAGAGGAGCAATGGGGAGGTGAGGCGATGGCGTAGTGGTATTGTCACTGGACTAATAATCCAGACACCCAGGGTAATGCTCTGAGGACCTGGGTTTGAATCCTGCCATGACAGATGGTGGAATTTGAATTCAATAAATATCTGGAAGTAAAAGTCTAATGGTAACCATGAAACCATTGTTGTAAAAACCCATCTGTTTCACTAATGTCCTTTAGGAAAGGAAATCTGCCATCTTTACGTGGTCTGGCCTACATGTGACTCCAGACCTACAGCAAAGTGGTTGACTCTTAAATGGCCATCTGAACAAGGGCAATTAGGGAATAAATGCTGGCCTAGCCAGCAACGCCCACATCCCATTAATGAATTTAAAATAATTACTGGCACGGTGAGGAATTAGTGCTGCTTGAGTTGGCACAATTGCTTGACTAAACTGACTCCAAGTATGTCAATTGAGCTCAAGCTAAATGCTCTCAGCTGCAGTGCAGTGCTCATCTCTGACGTGTTTTGCCATTAGCCTGGCCATTCTCTACTCCAAACCTCCCCACTCCACCACCCAACCTGCTACCCCAGCATGCATTTGCACTCAAACTCAGTCAATGCTGTCATGAGCACCCAACACCACCCTCCCACCCACCCCAACCCCCCCCGGAACTGTCGCCCTTGTCCCAATGTTGCCTTCTCCCCGGCACTGTCACCCTTGCTCTAGCACCACAAGCCAGCCACGATGAAGCTGTTGCAGAAACTTGCCTGTGCACCCCCACCCCGCCCCCTCCAACGAATTTGTGGAGCCGCTGGGATTTTTTTTTTATATATCCATTCAAGGGATGTGGGCTTCACCGCCTAGGCCAGCATTTATTGTCCATACATAACTGTCCCTTTGAGAAGGTGGTGGTGAGCTGCCTTCTTGAGCCGCCGCACTCTTTGCAGATCATTGAGCATACTGCACAAAGCTGTGTGCATGCACCTCCGGGTTCTCCTTGAAGTGGAAGTCGCCAGGTTCATGCCTTTTAAAATTTGTTGTAAATCATGCCAATGTGGGATTTAAATTTGATGGGGATGATGATTCCGGGGTGTGGCCACAATAATTAAATGCCAATTTATTAAAATTAAGTTCCCAACATTCAACGGCGGGAAGCATGGCCCACCATTGATGGGGGCGGCGAGGAAGGGACAATGACGTCCTAAATTTATGTTGTCGGGAAACGTGCTAGGGGCTTCTCGCGAGATTCTCCAATATCACCATCGAACACACCCATCACGAATGGGAGCGGAAAATCCAGGCCTTTAGCTTTGAACCCTACAACAAACTCCGTTCCTTTACCACTGATTCCATCCTCCTTCCTTGCCACTGTTTCAGGCTAAACCAGACCATTTGCAACTTTGGTATCCTTTTCAAATCTGAACTGGAATTTTGCCCTTGATGGGTGTGTGGCCCCCACTGGCTCGGCGGCGGGCGGGCAGCCAATCACTGCCGCCATTTTAAGTAGGCGGGCCGATTAAGGTCCGCCCAACAGGCCACCCAGCGGGAAGCGCTATGCACTTCCTGTGCGGGCGGGGGGGGGAAGAGATTCCCCAACTGCCAGAGTGCGCTCTTTCACGCATGCATGCGAAAGAGCGCACATCTCCCTGAGACTAAGTGCTGCCTCAGGGAGAGCACTGAAAGTTTTTGAAAGTTTAACAATAGAAAAATAAAAAAATTAACATGTCCCCCTCATGTGATAATGTACACGAGATGGGACATGTTAATATATATCACAGAAACTTTATTAAACTTTTTAAAACCCTACATCCTGCCGGTGGATGAGGTTTCATGTTTCTTCAGAAGCCCGCTGGGGCTCCTGGCCTGCCTGCTAACCTTAAGGTTGGACGAGCAGTGCCTTTAATTGAATTAACTACCCTGTCAATGGCCTCAATTGGCCATTGAGAAGGTTGTGGTGAGCTGCCGGGGGTACCCCCTGACGTCATCCTGCATCACTTTTGCGTCGGCAAGCAGGCCCCACCCCCAGCTCACCGACGGAAAAATTCTGCCCCAGATCCCATTGACGGAACTTTACGGCTCCTCCCACTGATGGGATTTTCCAGTCCTGCAGAAGTCAATAGATTTTTGAATGACTCACTGAATTGTCTGGCCCTACCCCACCTGCAACTGTAAGATTCTGCTCCGTATCCTTTTCATCAATAAGGATGCTTACTTCCACCTCTACATCGATGCCTACCACAGTTCCTGCATAACTGAAGCCCTTTTTCACCTTCAGGCTTAATTACTCCAATAATCTCCCTGCTGGGCTCCCAATCTACCATAAACTCCACATGCCAAAGTTCTGCTGCAGATATCCTCTTCTTCACTAACCAGCACCTTCTCTTGCAGATATGCGCTGACTGCCCATCTCTTGGTATCTAAAATTTAAATCTCGCCATCGCTACACCCTGTCCTTCCTCCATAACCTCCTCCAGTCCTTTATCATCTAACTCTCCATTCTTTTCACCCTGACCTGTTATACATTTCTGCCCTCCCTTTGCCCTACCATTGCCAACAGTTTCTTCAGCCGTCTAGGTCTCTGCAAAAGTCTTCCTAAGCCCTTCATGCCTCTCTTCTTTAAAAATCCGCCCCAAAACCTTTCTTTAAGCAAGCCTTTGGTCACTTCATCTAATCTCTGATTTACTTGCTTCAAATCCATTTATATTCTTCAATCTGTGAAGTAACTTGAGATGGTTTTCATATCAAAGGCGCTTTAGAAATATAGGAATGCAAATTACTGTTGTTGTCTTTAGGATACCAAGAATGTTTCTGATTATAAGATAAACTTGATTGAAGATCCAATAATACTTTCACTTGCAAAAGAAAATAGCAATTGAAAAATACATGCAATTAAAAGACTTTGACTCTCGCAAAGTAAATTGCTACTGCAATGATGTGTTCCTGAATAGAGTAACCTCTGTAAGCATAAATAATGTTGGTTATAATTGATAAGCCTTGAAGACTCACATCAAGGTGTTTTTTTTTACACCAGTGAAGTACTCACAACTACAATTTGTCTGTCAATTTTATTTTATTCTGCCAATATCTTAGTGATATATACATGGAACAGAATTTAATGCACAGCACACCAAATGCACATTCTGGTATCCATGGATACTGCATCTGGCAACAAAGATCTTGCTTGAGCTACAATGCAAGTTTAAAAAACACATGGGATTGCCAACTAAACAAGTGTTAATGGGTGACTGAAAACCTACACAAAATGTAAATTCTACTGAATCTCACAAATTGATCAAGGACACCATATTTAAAAGTGAGTAGATTGCGGTATTAATTTTACAAATTCAGTCAACATTATATTGAGTAGTGAGAAAATAGTAGCAATTTTGTCATTACAATTATAACATCAGGCATCTTTCATATTTTTTTTTCTTGATAGTACAGGGTACAGCCACATAGTGATTATGTTACTGGACTAGTAATCCAGAGGCCTGATTAATGATCCAGAGACATGAGTTCAAATCCCATTATGGCAGCTGTAGAATTTAAATTCACTTAATTAAATAAATCTGGAATAAAAAGTATATTAACCATGAAACTATCAGATTGTTGTAAAAACCCATCTGGTTCATAGCTATAAGGAAACCTTCCATCCTCACCCGGTTTGGCTTATGTTAAACCTCAGACTCTACCTAGCAAGCCATTCTCTTTGAAATAAGGAGTCTGCAGAGGGACATAGGATAAGTGAGTGGGCAAGAAATTGGTAGATGGAGCATATGGGAAAATGTGAACTTATCCACTTTGGCAGGAAGAATAGAAAAGCAGCATTTTTTTTTAAAGGAAAGAGATTGCAGAATCTGAGGTACTGAGGGATCTGGATGTCCTCGTACCTGAATCACAAAAAGTTAGTATGCAGGTACAGCAAGTGATTTGGAAGGCAAATGGAATGTTGTTGTTGTTCATTGCAAGGCAAATGGAATATAAAAGTAGGTATATTTTGCTACAGTTGTACAGGGCATTGGTGAGATCACATCTGGGTCCTGTGTACAGTTTTGGTTTCCTTATTTATGAAAGGATACAAATATAATAGAAGCAGGTCTGAAAAGGTTCACTTGACTGATATCTGGGAAGGGGAGTTATATTATGAGGAAAGGTTGGACAGGCTGGGCCTGTATCTATTGGAGTTTAGAAGATTGAGAGGTGATTTGACTGAAACATATAAGATCCTGAAGGGACTTGACAGGGTGGATGCTGAAAGAATGTTTCCCCTTGTGGGAGAGACTAGAACTCGGGGACACAGTTTAAAAATAAGGGATCTCCCATTTAAGATGGAGATGAGGAGATTTTTTTTCTCTCTCAGAGAGTCACGAATCTTTGTAACTCTTCCCAGAAGAACTGTGGAGGCAGGTCATTGAATAATTTTAAGGCAGAGGTAGATAGATTCTTGACTGACAATGGAATCAAAGGTTATTGGCCTTGTGGAATGTGGAGTTGAGGTTCGAGTTGAGGCTCCATATTGTGGAATGTGGAGTTGAGGCTCAAGGGGCTGAACAACCTACTCCTGCTCCTAATTCACATGGCTGTATGTTCGTAATATGGAATGGGTAATAAATGGAGGCCTTGTCAGTGATGCCCACATCTGAATGCATATCATGGACTTTTTAAATTCATCCATATGTGGTTTATTTGATTCGGCATTACCATCATCGCCAAAAAGTAACTCAAGGCTTTCTAAATTCATATTATTTTTGCAGTGTTGTGGTTGAAAGGGATTTTTACTCTAAAAGTACATTAATTTGCTGATCTATTCATCAGGACAAATGAAAAATTGCTACATTTTGTTGGTTGTAACTCCTTTCCTTTGTTGAAAGTTAATCCTTGGCAGCTCACAGAACTCCATTATATCTACAGCTCTATCCGAATGTACATTATCATCTGCAAAATGCAAGTTGGTCCTTTTCCATTAATGTTAGCCTTGTAGTGTCAAGATTGACTTTTTATTTAATATCAGTGTGGATTCTGGAATTTGCTTAACTACTAGCTTGGAGTTGGAATGAATTGATTTGCAGAGTTTATGCAATAATCTTTAAATCTATATGTTGCTTTACCATTGACCCAAAAAACTTTCATGATATCCATTGAATTCAAATTTTGTTGGTCCCCAAGAATTGTACTAAATCTAATTGTTATAAAGTAAGCTTGCTATCTTCATTCGTTTGATTTTGAACTGTAGACACGATTATGACTTAAATAATTAGTAATAATCATTTTCAAAGAGTCAAGCATTGCACATTTATTCACACCACAAAAAAGTTACTGCAATTTTTTTCATATAAACTCTCTAAAATTTCATTCTGGTGCTTCAGCATATTGTTTCAGGCTTTATTAAAGTAACATCATTTGTTTCATCCTGCCATTTTCTTAGCATGGGATAATCCACCATATTTTACTTTTTTCTGTGGAGCCAAGAGTGAAAAATTTGGGTGCAAACTGGTGTAAAACCTATCTGTAAGAATAGCATGATTCAAAAATATATATAGCAATTTTCACCTCCTCCCTTCCTACTGTCCAGAGGCATGAAACGCTCCTTCCAGCTGAAACAGCAATTTACTAAATTTACTTATACTTGTTTCAATTTACTATGCTGTATTCACTGCTCAAGATGCAGCCACCTCTACATTTGGGAGACCAAATGAAGATTGGGTTATCACTTTGCTGAGTACCTCCACTCAGTCCAGAATGACCCTGGGATAATCATTTACCTTTTTAATGCTCCGTCCCACTCCCATTCTTCTCTCTCTGTCCTCAGGCTCCTACACTGTTCCAAGTTAGTTCCACAGATGCTTGAAAAGCAACATCACAGCTTTTAATTGGGATTTTATATCTTTCAAAACTCAACCCTGAATTCAAAAATTTCAAATCACAACCACTGCTCCCATTTTTTTGGACAGTAGATGATGATAACCATACGCCTGTTGGCATCGGTGGAGAAGAGCAAAGTTGACGTTTCGAGCCCTAATGACCCTTCAACAGAACTCTGTTTTGTTGAAGGGTCATGAGGACTCGAAACGTCAACTTTGCTCTTCTCCGCCGATGCTGCCAGACCTGCTGAGTTCTTCCAGGTAATTCTGTTTTTGTTTTGGATTTCCAGCATCCGCAGTTTTTTGTTTTTACCATTCGTCTGTTGTCATTTAGATCTACTTTTCGTTTCTTTACTTGTTCCATCACCACTCCCTTTTGCTTGCACCATCATCCTTTGTTATTTAATCATAACTGTCTTCCACCCTAAACAGACCTTCCCTTTTGTTCTTTCTTCCCCTCCCCTCCTGCACTCCACCCCTGCCTATAGCCAACTTTACCTACCTCTGCATTTGCTTAAAAAATAAATCTCTAGCTTCTGATGGAAGGTCAACCATCTGAAAGTGTGTTTCTCTCTTCACAGATGCTGCCAGGCATACTGAGCATATCTGACCTTTTCTACTTTTATATTATATATTATAGGACCTCACACCGGTGCATCTATTTGTACCAATAGAGGCTCAGTGGGCTACAAAGAGTGCAAAAAGATCTGGAGAAGATATATTATAATTCAAACTTGTCAATTTGATATGCTTAACCCAAACAAAACAGCTCCTGAACCTGATACTACGACCTCAAAGGAATGCAGGCAGCTTTTTTTTTTTACCCCTGATTCTTTCAAAATAACTAAAACAAATAAGATATGCTGAACTCCTGCATTGAATAATCTTTTTTATATCCTTTTAGATTTACTAGTTTTTTCAGAGGCTGTCTGACCCTAAAAATATTTTGTGAAAATGAACAATTAAATGGTTGTTGAAAATGGATGAATTCTGACAGTATTGCAACTCTTCTACCTAAATGAGGTTTGGGTTGCGAAATAAAGTTTGTCTTTGCGTGTCGAAAACTTTGGTTGAACAATGAAGTTTAACATACCAAAATATTAGGCACTATATATTCTCTCAACCCCTGAATCAAAAATAGGAGAGACAATAGGTACCTTGGTCTGAAACTGGAGTAGGCCAAATTATTTTGCTGCTTAAAAAGGGCACTAGATTGCAAGTTAAATAACGGAGCAAGCAGTTTATAGTAAGAAAGACAGATCTGCATTTATTTGGTGCCTTTCATGATTACTGGGCATCCCAAAGTGCTTTACAGCCAATGAATCACTTATATGTGTAGGAACTGTTATATTGCTGGATAGGCGGCAGCCAATTTGCGCACAAACACTCACAAATGATAATGTTATTGATCAGAGGATAAATATTGGCCAGGAGACCAGGGATAACTCCCCTATTTTTCTTCAAAATCGTGCTGTTGGCTTGTTTGCATCTATCTGAGAGGGCAGATGAGGACTCCATTTAACATCTCATCTGATAATGCAGCACTCCCTCAATACTGTAATGGAGCGTCAACCTTGATTTTTGTGCTCAAGTTCTGGAGTGGAACTTAAAACTGCAACATTCTGACTCAAAGACAAGAGTACTACCCACTGAGCCATGGCTGATATTAGAATAGTCATAGATTTAGCCTTTTAAATTTATTTGAAGTTATTACAATATAAAATAAAAGTTTTCATTTCCAGTCTTACTCTCATTCATCATTCTCATTAGAGTCTGCTTCCACAGTCCAATGCTTGCTGATTTCTTTCCACTTGAGCTTTTCTACATGACAGCCTTTCTCCATATAACTGGAATTTCCCTCCTGTTCTCCCCACAATACTCCTCCACATTTTTGGAATCTCTTTTCTTATTACAATAGACTTCCTCCTTTTCCCTGGCATCATGCTTATGTCTGTTGTAGCTCTTCTCCCATGAGCTGAGTATCTTGTGTCTGGTCAATTTTAAGATAAAATCTCATCTATCTAAATTGAGTTCAAGTGTGTCTAACTTTAATCATAATGTATTTACTTGATTTTGCAAGCTGTCTTAATGGTTAGGCTCAGTATTTGTGGTATCAAGGGAAAAAACAATTTCCATCAGCAATATGCGAGGTATAAATGTACAATTTAGAATCGAAGTCAGTTTTTGCATGCGCTTTCATTCATCAGAAATATATTTGCTGTTGCTGTTCAGCTGAACAGGTGTTCAACTGCATGAGGAACTCCCATCCCCACCATTTTATATAAATGCCTAACCGTCCAACTTCCAGGTGAGGTGCTTTTGACCCAGGCCATGAGGGCCTGTAACTATAGCCCCCATTGCTGAAGTAGGCTTTCTCCTGACAGGCCTACCAATTCCTCAGACCTTATCAAGATCCAGCACCACTCCCTGCAAACCCAAATAGTTAGCAATTTTTGCTAGTGCAGAGTTTATAGGAAGTTGTTGGAACAGTGAGTAGGAGATGCATTCACTGACATGTTGTGTCATGTGAAGATGCATTCACTGACCTTGACCACTCTCATTGAAGCCATGTCCTTGGGGCCAAACTCTGGGAATTAACCTCCTTCGCAGCCATGTCTGTTCAGGGTTTGCATCGAATGTTGCCTGGCCCCATCATTCACCCATCAGCAATCTCTAGCAATCAGAACACTTGCCTAACATTGATACTCCACTTTGCCTTCACATACCTGCCAATTTTAACAGCAATACACCCACCTCTCCTTGCTTCCACATGCATTCAGCAATTCAGCTATGCCAGGCACATCACCCAAACACATTGCAACGCATTCACTGACATTCTTCCCTCTCAGCCAAGCCCCATGGAGGAGACAGTGCTCCGAATTAGGGGACTGACTGTGATTGAGGCTATTGCATCTGGCATTGCAGACAACATTCATGATGACAGTATCTTCCTGCCTTATGCTCCTTCTCAAATCCCATTGCAGCCCCATCCTTTCCACCACCATCACTAATTTTTCAATGTCACATGAGAAAACCTGGGAGCCCTTTCTTTTGCCTATTGCTGCATTTTCTGTGCTTTTGCTTGCTATCCATGGACAGTCTGTGGGAGCTTCTGTACAGTGAGTGCAGCCCCCTTTAAGAGGGACAGGCTACCTTTAAGAGGTCCAGGCTAGGCACATGCTAGGCAAACACAATGCTGGGCCCCCTGTTGAGTATGCAGTCAGTCAGTAGCCCTTACCATGCTGGGCTGCATGCTGAAATCCTTCAGATAAGGAGCCAGCACTTAGCACAAAGCACAAAGCTACCTGCTTTGATAGGACCAGATACATTAGATGAGCACACATCACAACCCCCAGGCCCAATAGCAGCCCTTGACATATTTTTCCCCATAAATCTTATCAACTGTTGAAAATGCACCTTGGATCAATGCTACTTAACTGTAATGCTTGAATAGTGCATCAGTTATTGGCACTCCAGAGGACAGTATTTTGGTAAGGATTGGCTTTTAGTATGCTGAGTGAAATGTTTTATTCTGCATGACTGAAGCCAAACATGAAGGTAAGATTATGTGATAATGACAAAGATTGATCATAGTTCATCATAAATGTCACTTCAAATCATTGACTGCAAAATTGTTTGTTCTATCATTACAAAACCTAAATGATGAAAAGAGACGAAGTGAAACCACAAATAGCCCACCTTTTCCCCTTTTCACAAAGCACACCACAAAACTGAAATTACTAAAAATCACAATCCAATAAAAATCAGCAATTTAAAATACTAATGAAGCAGGAATCAGTGATCAACTAAGTAATAATAATAGATGTGTGGGAGTATAGCAGACTGCAAGTCAGAAATGAAACTAGACTGAAAAACAACTCTTAAGGTCTTGTACTTCAAATACAAACTACTAGATGACAAGAAGTTCATTACTGGAATTTGATTGTACTTTACCAAAGCAAACATTTAACATCATTTACATTTAGGTTTTCACCAAAAATTGTGGATTGGAAGGTCTCAAGGCATTTGACAGATGATAAAACAAACCAGCAGGCTTTATAGCCCATTTCTGTTATTAGATGTTTTAATAACACACTTTCCAAAAATTCCAACAACTATGAACTACTTCCATGTTGCACCATTGATCACTGATGTCCCATTTAACTATTTCACATCTTATTAATTAATGGTGAGTTGTATTGGATGGCTTTAGTTTGAGAATCGAGGATCCGTGCTTGAACAAACAGCAGGAAGAAAAGATAGTCAAATGTATTCTAATGTAAGTTAGCCATTATTACAAATGCCAAAAATCCACTTTCAATGATTTATAAACTTCATGAACATCACCAAGGGTGTAGGAGGATGCTGATTCATTGTTTATATATCACTCAAAAGCCAGATCATTGGGTATTATTAATGTAATCTTCTGCCCAAGGCCTATGAAGTTACTTCACCTTATTACAACCAAATTTGTCAGCTTATCAGAGATAAATGTCAACTTTAAAATGTCATCATCACTGGCAAATGCATTTCTTAAATCATCCTGCTTTTTGTTGCATCTCCTATGGGGTTATAAAAAAAGTGCTATAAAAAGTTGTAAATTGACAGGCTAAAAGACTAGGCACATTGAAGACTACTCACATAATCAAGGAGCAATGATTTATTTTTGTGCTATTACAATCTTTTTCATATTCAGTACAAAAATGCATAACTGATTCATGTTGGTGATCCTTCTGTGTCAATGTTACACTGCTTTAAGGAGTGAAAAAATGCAAAATGTTCCACTTCTTAGTTCACTTTCTTCTTCGACTTCCACAGCTCCCACACAAATAAAGCACAGTTACATCCACAACTTTTTCTCTTCTTAAATTTAATTTTTTTTTGGATTACATTGCAAGCTCTCAGTTAGATATTAGTATTGGAAAATGGAAATGGTAGCATGTAGTGGCAGCATCAGTACTCCCGAATAGTGTGTAGAATGTTCTAGCCTCTCACACCACTCCAACAAGTTCCCTTGACTTTGTCTTGGACTTTACAAGTCCTAATGCAATGTTGCATATTTTTGCACTTGTGTCTTTGCACAAGATTTTTTTTCATTCATTCACAGAATGGGGCTTCGGTGGCTGGGCCAGCAGTTATTGCCCATCCCTAGTTGCCCTTGAGATGGTGGTGGTGAGCTGCCTTCTTGAACCACTGCAGTCCATGTGGTGTAGGTACACCCACAGTGCTGTTAGGAAGGGAGTTCAAGGATTTTGACACAGTGACAGTGAAGGAACGCCGATATATTTCCAAGTCAGGATGGTGAGTGACTTGGAGAGGAATTTCCAGGTAGTGGTGTTCCCATCTATCTGCTGCCCTTGTTCTTCTAGGTGATAGCGGTTGTGGGTTTGGAAGGTACTGTCTAGGGAGACTTGGTGAATTCCTGCAGTGCATCTTGTAGATAGTACACACTGCTGCTACTGTGCGTCGGTGGTGGAGGGAGTGAACATTTGTTGATGTGTTGTCAATCAAGCGGACTGCTTTGTCCTAGACGGTGTGCAGCTTCTTGAGTGTTCTACGAGCTGCACTCATCCAAGCAAGTGGGGAGTATTCCGTCACACTTCTGACTTGTGCCTTGTAGATGGTGGACAGGCTTTGGGGAGACAGGAGGCAAGTTACTTGTCGCACGATTCCTAGCCTCTGACCTGCTCTTGTAGCCACAGTATTTATATGGCTAGTCCAGTTCAGTTTCTGGTAAATGGTAATTCCCAGGATCTTGATACCAGGGGATTCAGTTAAGGTAATGCCATTGAACGTCAAGGGGTAATGGTTGGATTCTCTCTTGTTGGAGATGGTCATTACCTGGCACTTCCATGACGCAGATGTTACTGGCCACTTGTCAGCCCAAGCCTGGATATTGTCCAGGTCTTGCTGCATTTGGAGATGGACTGCTTCATATCTGAGGAGTCACGAATGGTGCTGAACATTGTGCAATCATCAGCAAACATCCCCACTTCTGACCTTATGATGGAAGGTCATTGATGAAGCAACTGAAGATGGTTGGGCCTAGGACACTACCCTTAGGAACTCCCACAGTGATATCCTGGAGTTGAGATGACTGACCTCCAAAAACCACAACCAAGATTCTTTGTGCTAGGTATGACCCCAACCAGTCATGATTCCCCATGATTTCCACTGACTTCAGTTTTGCTAGGACTCCTTGATGCCGCACTCGGCCCTTGATGTCAAGGGCAGTCACTCTCGCCTCACCTCGGGAGTTCAGCTCTTTTGTCCATCTTTGAACCAAGGCTGTAATGAGGTCAGGAGCTAGCAGTGTTGATGACGCTTTCCATTACTTTAATGACGTTGGAGAATAGACTGCTGGGGCGGTAATTGGCCGGATTGGATTTGTCCTGCTTTTTGTGTGCAGGACATCTCTGAGCAATTTTCCACATAGCCAGGTAGGTGCCAGTGCTTTAGCTGTACTGGAACAGCTTGGCTAGGTGTGCGGCAAGTTCTGGAGCACAAGTCTTCAATTATGTTGCCGGAATGTTGTCAGCGTCTATAGCCTTTGCAATATCCAGTGCCTTCAGCCGTTTCTTGATATCCCGTGGAGTGAATCGAATTGGCTGAAGACTGGCATGTGTGATGCTGAGGACCTCTGGAGGAGGCCGAGATGGATCATCCACACAGCACTTCTGGCTGAAGATTGTTGTGAATGCGTCAGCCTTATCTTTTGCACTGATGTGCTGGGCTCCTCCATTATTGAGGATGGGGATATTTGTGGAGCCTCCTCTTCCAGTGAGTTGTTTAATTGTCCACCACCATTCATGACTGGATGTGGCAGGACTGCAGAGCTTAGATCTGATCCGTTGGTCGTGGAATCGCTTAGCTCTGTCTATCACTTGCTGCTTATGCTGTTTGGCACGCACGTAGTCCTGTTTTATAGCTTCACCGGGTTGACACCTCATTTTTAGGTATGCCTGCTGCTGCTCCTGGCATGTCCTCCTGCACTCTTCATTGAATGAGGGTTAATCCCCTGGCTTGATGGTAATGGTACAGTGGGGGGATATGCCGGGCTACAAGGTTACAGATTGTGTTCGAGTACAATTCTGCTGCTGCTGATGGCCCACAGCGCCTCATGGATGTCCAGTCTTAAATTGCTAGATCTGTTCAAAATCTATCCCATTTAGCATAGTGGTAGTGCCACACAACATGATGGAGGGTATCCTCAATGTGAAGGTGGGACTTCATCTCCACAATGGCTATGCGGTGGTCACTCCTACTGATACTTTCATGGACAGATGCATCTGCAGCAGGCAGGTTGGTGAGGACGAGGTCAAGTCTGTTTTTTCCCTTTTCTTGGTTCCCTCACCACCTGCCTCAGACCCAGTATAGCAGCTATGTCATTTAGGACTCAGCTAGCTTGGTCAGTAGTGGTGTTACCGAGCCACTCTTGATGATGGACATTGAAATCCCCCACCCAGAGAACATTCTGCGCCCTTGCCACCCTCAGTGCTTCCTCCAAGGTTTGTTCAACATGGAGGAGCACTGACTCATCAGCTGAGGGAGGGCGGTACGTGGTAATCAGCAGGAGATCTCCTTGTGCATGTTTGACCTGATGCCATGAGACTTCATGGCTTCTGGAGTTAATGTTGAAGACTCCCAGGGCAACTCCGGCTGTATACCACTGTGTCTTCACCTCTGCTGGGTCTGTCCTGCCTGCCAGGGATGGTGATGGTGGAGCCTGGGACATTTTCTGTAAGGTATGACTATATCAGGCTGTTGCTTGATTAGTCTATGAGACAGCTCACCCAATTTTGGCACCAGGTGTTAGTAAGGAGGACTTTGCAGGGTCGACAGGTCTGAGATTGCTGTTGTCGTTTCCGGTGCCTAGGTCGATGCCAGGTGGTCCATCCGGTTTCATTCCTTTTTTGTGTCTTTATAGCGATCTGTTACAACTGAGTGGCTTGCTAGGCCATTTCAGAGGGCATTTAAGAGTCAACCACATTGCTGTGGGTCTGGAGTCACATGTAGGCCAGGCCAGGTAAAGATGACATTAGTGAACCAGATGGGTTTTTACAACAGTTGACAAAGGCTTCATAGTTATCAATGGACTTTTAATTCCAGATTTTTATTGAATTCAAATTCCACCATCTGCCATGGCGGGATTCAAACCCAGGACCCCAGAGCATTAACCAGCGACAATACCACTACACCATCACCACCCATGCACAATTTGTAGTGCACAGACATACAGACATGCAGACTCCAATATGTCATCATCTTGGCTAGCAATAGGCAAAAAAGCTTTTCACTGTGCAAAACAAAGAAAAACAATTTTTTAGTGCTTCGCATGCTCTTCATAAGATTAGTTTTTATCCTCTATTGCACGTTCTCCTTACTTCTGCTGTCTTTCTATCTTGATATTCAAAGAAAGTGTGTTCTTGATTTGATATAACCAATTCTTCAGCTTTGGAAGTGGAAGGGGATAGCCTGGAAAAAGTGAAGCTTTGTCCAATACATTGAGTAATCTTTGGTATTTATAATGCAACTCAACACTTCATTTAAACGTTTTATTCTATGTGGAACATAACTGTTCATTTTATTGACTTTTATAGAATTTTGGAGTTGTTAGTAAAGAATTCAAGTCTTCTGCTGTTTTAAAATTCACAGGCTGTAAAAGAAAAATAAGATGTGAAATATAAAAGATGTATATTAATATAGCGCTTTTCATGACCACTCGATGTCCCATAGCACTTTACAGCAATGAAGTGTATTCACTGTTGTAATGTAGGAAATATTGCAGCCAATTTACAATCAGCAAACTCTTACAAACCACAATTTGATAATGACCAGATAATCTGTTTTTTGTGATGCTGCTGAGGGATAAACATTGGCCAGAACATCAGGAATAACTTCTCTGCTCTGCTTTGAAAGGTGTCATGGGATCTTTTACATCCATCCAAGCAGGCAGATGGCGAAAGAATAGGATTCAGTGGATGAAATGTATAAACTTGTTGTAGTAATTATGGTTTTATTTAGTGTGTACATGTATCTTTAAGAATAATACTTGTTAGGAAAGGTCACATGATCTGTAGTAAGCAATAGGAGAGTAGCAAGGGTACCTCTAGACAGTATAGAGATAGAGTTGGAGTTGAAAGCACACATGTAGTAGCTGCTGAGTATATTGTAAATAAACTTAATGCTTCCACTTAGAAAGTTGTTTGCAGAACAACTCAGCCACCTTACATCAAACTGGCGATGAGGATAAAACAGGATTGAAATGAAGAAATCAAGTTAGAAAGAAATCGGCACTGTACCTCGCATAGTGACTGTGAGTGGCAAGCTCCATTAGAACGGAAGAAGTTATCTTTTCTAAAAATGCCACAATTTGGGAGAATTGTTCCTTTTGAACCAGCCACAGATGATTCGTCTCAATGCACAGAATGTGAGGTTCTTTTTTTCACATGAACGAGATTACGGGGGAAGAGAAGAGGTGAGCAATCCTCTTGAATAATTGTGGGAGCAAAACTTACGGTTTGATTCGAAATTTGACAGCACCCAGTGCCCCAGGTTCAAAGTATTTCGATGAATTGGTGGCCCTCGTGAAGGGTCACTTTCAACCCAAGCCCTCAGTCACAATGCAGAGGTTCAGGTTTAATTCACAAAATATAGCCCTGGGTGAGACAATTGGTGGCAAATTTGAAGCAGCTAACAGAACATTGTGAGTTCGATATGACACTGAACTACATGCTTAGAGATAATTTAGTATGTGGTGTGAAAGAGGACGCTATTCAGAAAAGATCATTGTTCGAAGTGAATCTGGATTTCAGGAAGGTGCTAGAGATAGCGCTGGCCATGGAAAGTGCTGTAAGATCTTCACAAGCAACACAGGGTGTGCAAACGGTGCCGTCCTCCACATCGGATAGAAAACATCAAGCAAAAGTGGCACGAGAAAGCGAGACTCTGCCGAGAAGCGGAAAACAGCCCTCGCTAGCCAAATAAAGAAAAGTAACTTAGCAGCGACATTGAAGAATAATTTTAATAGAGGTGGAAACAATCAGTCTTTTAGTGATTGGCAGTTAAAAAAATTGAATGCTACTATTGTCACAGAAATAGGCATATGATGAGGCAGTGCAAGGAAAGATTCAAATAGGCTTGTAAACAAAAGAAGAAGCCCAATGAAATCTACAATATAAAAGAGCCTGGAACAACAAATTCAGACATTTACTGGCTGTTGAATCTGAAAGTTGGAAAGACAGGACCAATATTTGTCACAGTCGAAGTAAATGGCAAACCTGTTAAAGTGGAAGTGGACACAGGAGCTTCCACTACAGTAACCGGGAAACATATCCTCAGATATCTGATTAATGGTGAACATCAGTTAAGTTTAGAACAAACAGCTGCCAAGTTAAAAGCATATATAGGTGAAAACATGCAAGTAAAATTCATAAGCAATGTAACTGTCCATTATGGAAACCAATTGGCAAAGCTACCAGTGTTGGTATTGAGAGGCAGAGGGCCAAGCCTTCTAGGGCAAAATTGGTGAAGGGAAATCAACCTTGATGGGCCACTGAGATTCCAAAAGCAAGCTGGAAGCTTTCCTGTTTTGAATAAGGAGTGTGTAAAGACTCAACAACCTAAAGAAATGCAGGCTGTCTTAAGCAGAAGAAACTCGAAGAGACCCTGCTTGACGACCGAGTTCGAGATGAGGTGAGCAACCTTTGCAGGGAAAAGACCTTCACACACTACAAGGTTCCCTCAAGTCAAAATTTACACCTTTGGAAAAGTATGAAGAGAAACAGAAAGAATTCAGCACTTCTCTGAAGAATGAGTTGGCAGAGAAGAGACAACAATATTCAATTTTCCAGGAGGCAGCAAACAAACACAAAAAAGAGACAGAAGAGCCGAAGAATCAGCTAAATGAAGCCAAAGAGGCTTTGGAACAAAAGTCACAGAATTTCCCAGAAGCAGAGAGATAATGAAGTTTTGGGAGACTCAGCCACTGAGCTCAGACAAGTTGAGCTTGCATCTGAGAGGAGCCTGGCCAATAATGGGGTCAAAGAGAAAGCTGAGATTAAAGTCTGCGCTAGAAAGAAGGTGGCATGTAGAAAGGAGATACAGAAGTACTAACAGGGCCTTAATTCTGGCAGCATTCAATTACACTTTCGTACATAGGCCTGGCATGCAAATCGCAAACACTGACGCCCTTAGTTGTTTGCCTTTACAAGGAAATGATGAGCACATCCCCAGTCCTCGGGAACTTGTTTTACTGTTAAATTTCTTAGATTCCTCGCTGGCATGTGCTCAACAGATCAGAGACTGGACAATTCGTGACGCAATCCCATCTCAAACACGAGAACAAGTGCTACATGGTCACAGGAACCTGAATCTGATGAAATGAAACCGTACTTCAACAGAAATCATGAAATAACCAGTCAGGATGGTTTCTTATTGTGGGGTGCATGATGATAGTTCCTCCAATCCAGTTCCCATCCAGGAATTTCCCGAATGAAGACCATAGCACGAAGCTATTTATGGTAGCCAGAGATGGGTGGTGAAATAGAGAGTATGGTAAAGCAATGTCAGCAACTGCAAAAGTTGCCAATGACACTCCATTACACCCATGGGAGTGGCAAGGTAGATCCTGGGTGTGGTTACACATTGACTACGTTGGACTTTTCCTGGGAACAATGTTTCTGCTCATTGTTGATGCCCATTCAAAATGGTTGGACGTATATGAGGTGAAGTCACCAATGTTGGGTGCTACAATTGAGAAACGATGTCAGAGTTTTGCCATTCACGGACTACCAGAAGTAGTTGTTTCTGATAACGGCACGGCATTTATGAGTGCTGAGTTTCAACAAGTTATCAGCCTCAATGGTATCACTCATGTGAAAACTGCACCATACCACCCTTCCTCAAACAGGCTAGCCAAAAAAGCGGTTCAAACTTTCAAGGCAGGCATTAAAAAGCTAACTGGCGATTCCTTGGCAACCAAGCTAGCAGGCTTTCTTTTTCATTACAGAACTACCCCTCACAAAACAGCAGGTGCCACACCTGCTGAGTTATTGCTGAAACGCTGCCTCAGGATGAGATTGAGCTTTATAATGCTGAATTTAGAGGGGAAGGTGGAAAGGAGTCAGGGAAACCAGAAAACTAGACACGACTGGCATAGTCACAAGAGGAAATATACCGTGGAAGAGCCGGTATATATTCAAAGAATGACCAAAGTGGTTACCAGGTGAAATAATTGCGGTGACTGCACCTCTATTTTACCATGTGGAGGTGGAAGGCCAGATCATCCGTAAACATGTGGACCATTTAAAGGAGAGAGAGATAAATCACCAAGATTTGGTTCTACCAGTGACCATGACCAGGTCTATGTTTCTTGTTCAAGATGCTCAGCGCAGGACAGATACGTCTGATGTTCCTGAAAGAATTGAGGAGACTGAACTGCAAGTGCCCACCAAAATCACCTGATATTCATGCAACTCCAGAGAAGGAGGTACCTGACAAAGAATCTGAAGTTGTGGAGCTGCAACATTCCACACGTATCAGGAAACCACCTGAAAGACTGAACTTATAAATTCCTTACCCAGTGTAAATATTTTGTTGCCTTGAAAAATATGTACTTTTAAATATAGTATGTATAGCCGAGTTAAAGGGGGAGGAATGTAGTAATTACGGTTTTATTTAGTGTGTAATGTATCTTTAAGAATAATACTTGTTAGGGAAGATCTCATGATCTGTAGTAACCAATAGGAGAGTAGAGCGGGCTACCAATATATGGTATAGAGATAGAGTTGGAGTTGAAAGCACATGTGTAGTTGCTGCTGAGTATATTGTGAATAAACTATATGTTTCCACTTAGAGATTTGTCTGCAGATCAACTCTACTAATAGTACAACTCAGCCACCCTACAATACTAGCAAGCATATAGATCTTAGCATTCAATGTGAGACTTAGGCCTAGATTTTCGTTCACACACCAGGCACACAGAGTCAGAAGAGTTCCCAGCTCTGCGAACCTGATTTCTAAAAACGTGTAACCAAACATCACATTTTCGTTCAGGTGGGAAGGTGGGGGGCACTGCCTATATTAGGATTCAGGACAGATGACCCCAGAAGTAGTGAGAGATCGGGGGCAGGTCCCACATGGGTTGGGTGACTCAGGGGCAGATAAAAAGCAGACCCTCAGAAAGGCCCATTTGAGAGGCTGGTCATCCATGGCGAAGAGCCTGTGCCTAGGAGGAGACATCATTAACTTGTCAGGTGAGGGGGAACTCTAAGTGTTGTCCAACTAATTAGCTGGCCCTGTAATGGATGGCCCATCATGCCTATTCACCGTTTACTGTACTGAAGCACTGAAGGATGGAGTGGAGTCACAAGACACTGAAATGGAGATGGCATCATCTTGCCAGCATTACCTGGTACAGATATTCTGCAGTCATGTAGTTTACTGCCAAGATCAGTGGATGAATGATGAACAGTGCCACGGGTCCTTATCCCATCCATTTGCCCTCTTGCCATCCATCTATCAAGGTACACGCACACAGTTAAACCTTGACCAGCATGCTACCTTGGAGTCACAACTACAACATACATGGCACCAAGCATTTGTGCAGAGTCATTTTCTCCATCAGACTTTAAAGTAATCACTGATGATATGGTGAAAATGGTTAGTACATGTAAGCACACAAAAGTGAATGAGAGCATTGTAATCTGAATGTCTCATGACCCTTTTCACCTTACAGCTTTATTGTTAGAACACCATAGAGAGGAGACACGAGCAAAGGGATGGGTCCAACTGTCCATGCTTTTCTGATCAGGATCTTCATGTTTTGGTGGAAGAGGTCCAGAATAGGAGACCAATCCTCTACCATGCTGGCTGGCGTATCATCCGTGAAGCAAACAAGAAGGCCTGGATTCAAACAGCGGCTGTGGTGAGCACAGCAGGATCATTGCTCATGGATTCTGACAAGGTGAATAGCTTGGCTCAATCACACAGAGCTCGAAGCGAAGGGTCATACCTGCATTCTGCAGCTAAAGGTGCAAGACCTGGCACATACCTCTGTTTCAGCATTGAGGCTTTTATGTTTGAGCTGTTCACATAGGTGCGCACAGAACAGATGTGAATAAGCACTGTGATGCATAGACATAGTGAAGAGAAATATGGCTGCAAGCACTATATACCAGGCTAACATGAAATAATGTTGTTGCAGTCAAAAATGGCAAAGAACATGAAGGAGATGGCCTGGACTGGGGTTGGCTCAGTCTGGCTGAGAAGAATTCACTCAGCTGAAGAGTGGAGATTGCCAGCGTCCCTGAACAGGCATTTGTTGGTAATGGTGAATCGCTGGTAACAGGTGATAAAGGCAGTGTTAAAATTACCTTGGAACATGGTGGTAACGGTGGAGGTTATGATGCCAGTTCACTCACTAAGCACAAGGGAATGTTGGCACGAGGAGGAATGCAAGGATGGGGTTGTATCACAAGGCCAGCGCGAGCATGGTTAAGCTATGGTATGCATCACAATGAGAAGGGCTATACCTAAATAGCTCCTTAAGTGTCTCTCAAATGTCCCAGCTTTGCTCCCTCACCCCTCGGGGCCAGATCATCTTTCAGACATTGGGAGGAGGAAGAGATGTCCAAAGAGGCAGCTTCACATCTGACAAGCCTACACTCCACCAGCTCAGATACCAGCACATCAGAGGGGTGCGGCATGCTTGTACAGTCGGTGGCATAGGGTGAAAGTCACCATACCAGAGTGCAGGAGGAGGTGTCAGAGTCAGAGACACCTGATGGGAGGAAAGCCACAATGATGCGCCAGTTTGCAAGAACGTGGAGCCTCAGAAGTCACCTTTTAGGCACAGGGCAGAATTTTACACTGATCAGGCAGGCGCGCGCCCGACATGATAGGACATGAAATTGTGCGAGATGACATCGGGCGAGCGTCCCGACATCATTCTGCACCCGCGCGATATTTCAGATGGCGGGCATGCGAAAAAGTCGGAAGCACACCTGCTGACAATTAAGCCCATTAACGCAGCATTTGACTCCTATTTTTCATGGGCCATCCAACCTGACAGTTGGCGGATGGGCGAATAGGCCAGGCAGACTTGGCATTTTTCATGAAACCTCATCCAAGGGATGAGGTTTCTGTTATTAAACAAAATAAAAAATAAAACTCTATGGACAGCATTTTTATTATCTGTTTGTTCAGGTGCCTCATTGTGATGCTTGGACATTTTCTTCCTGATTTTCAAAACTTTATTTCATGCTTTTCGGGTCTGCAGCTCCCTGAAGCAGCTCTCTGCCTTCAGGTAACCTTCTCTCAGCGCTCGCCCATGCCCACTTTGACTTCATTGTCCACTCTCCTCCTGCTCCCACCCTGGCAACGTGCTTTTCAGCATGCTTTTCACACTGGCTGGCCATTAATTGGCCAGCTGGCATGAAATTGCGGTTGGGGGCTGATCGTGGTCAGTGGTCCATTTCCCGGCCACTCCCGGTCCCACCAACTACGCCCGCCCACTGAGCTGAAAATTCAGGCCACAGTATTTAGATAATCAGCGGCAGTCTTGTGGACATCTGGCAGAGCTCCCTGAGGCAGTGGGGGCTCCAGCAGCATGAATGGAGGAGTCCTTCGCCATCATTGGCTGCACATCAGCACAGGAGCTCAACTGCTTGAGCTCTGACCATGACAGATTGGCCAATCATATGGAGAGACACGTGTGGCAACACTAAGTGAATGCAAAAGTAGCATCTTGGCCAGGCAAGGGCGCAAGCCTTCTACGGTAGCCTGGATCAGTTGGCTTAACAGTATGAGTACAGACATCCACAGGACACATGGTAAATCGCACTTTTGGCACAGCGGTTGCTGGAATGGACAACATGCTGCACACCAGCAGCCAGCCTCATCAACCCCACCAGAAGGCCAACCCAGGGCTGTGGAGGCAACTGAAAAGGGTGAAGGTACCAGGAGCTTCTCAGCACCCTCAGCTTCTTCCACATCCCCCCGCCTTCCCAGCCCCTCCATCAGAGCCCTCGTCTGCTTCACATATGCCACTGACCACTGCTGCCCATGCAGAGTTGCAGAGGTCACAGTTTTAAGCTGATCACCTAAGGGTGCCTGCATGGTGAAGCCAGCCACCACATTCCTCATTGCCATATAGACCAAGGGGTGGGCAGCCTTTCCCCACCTCCGCCGTGGCAACATTGGGGGTGGGGGTTGGGAGCACGCTGCAGTAGTGCACATGAGCTCAGGGCATCATCTCACCAAGAACACTAATGGGTTCACCACGGTTACACTTTTCATATCTTTTATATCACACTTGAACACTTTTTGAATATATTTACATACACTCATGGATGACTGTGTGTGTTTGTACACCAAGAACTCCGGTATGAAGTATGTTTTTACCGGTGACAATGACGGCTACATACTGAGGTCCATTTCGATGTGAAGTCTCCAGGAGCAAGGGTGCGACCATATTTGTGAAGCATTGGAGGGTTTCTTCCTTCTCTGGTCTATTACATGAGAATTCAGTGTTCAAAGGCATTGTGATGGTCCTTGCTCCTTTCATTGTCCATTCAAGCTTGACTTAAAGGGAGGCTCAATGACCAGGCTCCATGAACAGATGCTGGGCAGCAGCTGCATCTCAAGAATGTGTACTAGGTGTATTTGGCACTCATCTGCATGGCATTGTCATGCATTGGCCTAGGTGTTGGCACGCAGCTCTACATGCCAATATGCTCCAGGGAATATTGCTCGTTGGCTGTCTCCACTCCTTTGGTGGCATTTGCATTCCACGTGGCTGAGGACGTACTTGATGTGGGAAGCAGAGGTTTATGGAAGACTGAAATGTTGCATATGGTGCCCACCTCAGAAACTAGACCATTAGCCAGAATAAATGGTATGCAAGTTTTTTGAAGAACTGTTGTTGCATAGTTGCGGGCTCATCCTGTGCAATATGCCTTATCTGCTTGGTTGCTGGCACATATAATCCTTTTGGCATGTAGAAAGTATAAAGACATAAGTGATCTCACTGTCAACATTGTGGGCACAGTTTGATTATGGACAAGGTGACTGGCGGCTTTGGCATCTTATTTACCGGCACTGGTATTTATTTGAGGGGGCCAGGCTGTGAGGGACTTTTTACTATGTGTATTTGTAATATGTTGAGGCCCATGGTTGTAATGGTGAGGGTTTCAGCCATTTTAATGTAATTGAGTCAAACTCTCTGATGTTGATTCTCTCCCTTGTGGGGGATGTGTATTTTCCTGAGTAGTTATGGCGTCAATGTAAAAGGCTTTTACTTGGAAGTTGCTTCCCAGGACTTGGCTTATGGAAATTGAGATAGGAGGACCTTATGTGAATCGATTTTGCACACGGACCTGTCGGTCAATGATCCCCTCCTACACAGAGTCAGCCCTGGGCACATGGCTATGCCTCCCAGCTGTTCTGACATTTGTGGACTCCTCACCTCCTCCTTTTGGGAATCATCAGAATGGACAGGGGCTTCCTCTTCCTCCTCATTTCTTCATCCTCTTCCTCTTCAGAGGTTGAAGTTCTGCCCACGGCATCATCATCATTGATTTCTAGGCACCTCCACTGTGCAATGTTGTGCAGCATGCAGCACACCACTACTATTCTTGAAACCCTTGTTGGGGCATACTGCAGGGCTTCACCTGAGCGATTGAGGCACCTGAAGCGCATCTTTAAAATAACAATTGTCTGCTCAATTGTACTCCTTGTCATGACATGGCTGTTATAGTTTCGCTCTGCCTCGAAGTAAAGGGTCCTAAAGGGACCAGGTTCTTATGGGGTAGCCAGGTTCTTATGGGGTTGCCCTTGCCCCCTAAAAGCCAACCACAGATCTGTGTTGGTGGCTGAAATAGCTGAGGGAGTTGGGAACTTCTTAGTATGAAGGAGTCGTGGCAGCTACCAGGGAACCTTGCGCACACTTGAAAGAAGGCCTTGCTGTGGTCACAAACTACCTGTACATTGGGTGAGTGGAAGGACATTTGGTTGACAAAATTGTCCGGATTATGAGTTGGAGCCTTCATGTCAATATAGGTGCAATCAATAACACCCTGCACCTGAGAGAAGCATGCTAATCAGGCAAAAACCTTTGCTCTTTGCAACTGAGATGCCAAAGCAACAGGGAAATTAATGTGATTCCCCACGCAAGCAAACATGGAATTATGCAGTTGTGTGCTACTGAGTGGGATATACCAGGCAGGTCTCTTGATGAGTACCGGGAAGAGCCTGAAGTATAAAAATTGAAAGCAACAGTTACCTTTACAGCCCTGCCAGGGCAGGGGGGTCAATAGTGTATGGCTCGAGTTGTTGCTCGACCATGCAACATGTCTATCAGCACCTCAGGGATTAACCTCAGTCCTGTTAGCACTAGTTCTGTCATATTGAGATATGATGTTGTACATCCAAACACCCTTCCCACGGGTTGTCCGGCCTCTCCTCCTCTTCCTTCCTGATGCGCGTGGTGTTGCCTCTTCCTCCAGACTTTCTGCCCTTCTCCTGGCCTCCAACTGCTCACGTTAACTGGCTTCTGTGATGTCTATCTGTGAGGGTGTCATGCCCATCTTGTATCTTTCTTCGCATGAAGCGCAATGCACCTTTCCCCTCCACAAATTTCTTCCTAGCACCAGGATGTGTGAATCAGTAGAGACAAAAAACTGTCCTGCCAGTCCTCCTACACCCTTGAGTTTCTGCCAATTCTGGGGCAGTTAAGTTTAATGCTAATTCCACAGAGGTACCTGCATCTTTCCAAAGCGATACCCTATCTATCCAAAGAAATGCACAAAGTTCAGACCTGCTCCTACCAAATCTAATCTGCACACGTCACATTTCAGACACCTGTTCTAACTTAAGCAGAGGCAGCTGCTGATTTATCTGGGCAGCTGCCTCCATGAAACGTGCAAGCGCAAACCCTGACCCGGACCAATTCCCATCCCTGCAAAAATGGTAATGTCATGTTCGGAGGCAGGACTTACAATTTCTGGACACATTGCCAATTATTTGGAGAGGCTGTCCATCATAGCGAAAATTCAAGCCATGCAGTTCAGCAAATCCCATCAAGAAAGGATAGGTTATTTGTTTTTAGGTTTTCTAGTAAAGTTATGGTTCACATTGCACTTGGTGAGACAACACACCCAAACCTGGTCCTTATAAGAAATTTAACTATAATTAAGTAGCTCAACTTTTTCCACATCCTTTGTACAGAAGTCGTATGTAGCTATATTCAGTACCTTTAAGCAAAAAAGATAACATACAAATGTGGCAACACAATCAAACATATCCCTTCAATCTGCCTTAGGTTCCCATAGCTTTATAATGGCCAAAGGAAATCAAACGTAAACTCTAGATCAATATTAAAATAATTCAGACAACTTCGTCAACCAGAAGTCCTTTCACTCGCTCAATGTAAAAGGTGGTTTGTGACCACAACAAGGTCTTCTTTCATATGTTGCAATGTTCCTTGATAGCTACCACAGCTTCTTCATGCTAAGGAGTTCCCAACTTCCTCAGCTATCTCAGCCAACTTCACAGATCCGTGGTTGTTTCCAGGGGACATGAATCAAGTTAACAACTTGGCATGTAATTTTGACTTTGACATTTTTTGATAAATTTCATGCAAAGAGATTATGGAGTATAATTTGATCTAAACAATTAAGAATATTATAACTAAAAGGTAAGCAATTGGTAATCAACCCATACTACCATTATGTACTTTGGCAGACTTGGAGGGAGAGTTTTCTGCTTGAGTTCTCGGACAGAAACGATTAGAAGTGTGGAATGGATGATCCATCTGGGCCTACTGCTGAGGTTTCCAGCATCACAGAAGACAGTCTTCAGCCAATCTGAATCACTACGGGATATCAAGAAACGGCTGAAGGCACTGGATCCTGCAAAGGATATGGACACTGACAATATTCTGGCATCTGCCGAAGACTTGTGCTCCAGAACTAGTTGAACCCATAACCAAGCTGTTCCAGTACAGCTACAACATTGGCATCCACCCGGCAATATGGAAAATTGCCCCGGTATGTCTTGAACACAAAAAGCAGGACAAATCCAACCTGGCCAATTACCACCCCATCAGTCTACTCACAATCATCAGTAAAGCGATGGAAGGGGTCAGCATCAGTGCTATCAAGCGGCACTTGCTTAGCAATAACCTGCTCACTGGCAGTCAGTTTGGGTTTTGCCAGGGTCACTCAGCTCATCACCTCATTACAGCCTTGGTTCAAACATGGACTAAACAGCTGACCTCAAGAGGTGAGGTGAGAGTGACTGCTTCTGACATTACAGCAGCATTTGACCAAGTGTGGCATCAAGGAGCCCTAGCAAAACAGGAGTAATGGGAATCAGGGGGGAAAACTCTCCGCTGGTTAGAGTCATAGCTAGCATAAGGGAAGATGGTTGTGGTTGTTGGAGGTCAGTCATCTCAGTTCCAGAACATCACTGCAGGAGTTCCTCAGGCTAGTGTCCTAGGTTCAACCATCCTTAGCTGCTTCATCAATGACCTTCCTTCCATCATAAGGTCAGAAGTGGGGATGTTCACTGATGATTGCACAATGTTCAGCACCATTCACGACTCCTCAGGTGCTGAAACAGTCCATGTCCAAATGCAACAAGACCTGGACAACTGGCAAGTAACATTCACACCATAGAAGTGCCGGGCGATGACCTTCTCTAACAAGAAAGAATCTAGCTATCGCCCCTTGACATTCAATGGCATTACCATCGCTGAATACCCTACTATCAACATTCGGAGGGTTATCATTGACCAAAAACTGAACTGGACTAGCCATATAAATACAGTGGCTACAAGAGTAGGTCAGAGGCCTGTGGTGAGTAACTCACCTCCAGACTCCCCAAAGCCTGTCCACCATCTACAAGGCGCATGTTATGTAATACTCTCCACTTTCCTGGATGGGTGCAACTCCAACAACACTAAAGAAGCTTGACAATATCCAGGACAAAGCAGTCCGCTTGATTGGCACCCCATCTTCAAACATTCACCCACCCTCCACCACCGACGCACAGTGGCAGCAGTATGTATCATCTAAAAGATGCACTGCAGGAACCCACCAAGGCTCCTTAGACAATACCTTCCAAACCCACGACTGCTACCACCTAGAAGGACAAGGGAAATAGATACATGGGGACACCACCATCTTCATGTTCCCCTCCAAGCCACTCAACATCCTGACTTGGAAATATATCACCATTCCTTCACTGTCACTGGGTCAAAATCCTGGAACTTCCTCCCTAACAGCACTGTGGGTGTACTTACACCACATGGATTGCAGCAGTTCAAGAAGGCAGCTCACCACCAACTTCTCAAGGGCAATTAGGGATGGGCAATAAATGCTGGCCTAGTCAACAATGCCCGCAGCCCATGAATGAATAAAGAAAAAAAACATGCTTTTGAATTGTCAAGTTATTTACAACACTAGAATCAAACTAAAATAAAGTTTTTCTAGTTATGTCAGTGCCAGCTGACATATATCAGCCATTACCAATAAAGAATTATATCTGATTAAGATGTAATTAAATGAAACAGTGCATGACTAACAACTGACGCCATGTTAAAGCTTTCAGGCACATTGAAAAATAATGTATTTAACTGGTTTTGCAAGTTCCTAAATCAAGAAAACACAAAAGTACATTTGGTAATGTCTCTCCCCCCATAAAATGAAAATTGATTGCCCTTTTATATAGCGGTGCTTTAGATGCAATAGTATTTCAGTAATTGATACTGCAGTCAAGTAAAGATACAAAGCAGTAGCAGTTGCTCAATCTTAGCTTAACATTGCAAACTATTTCACATTTTTCATGTAAATGTTATCACCAATAAGAAATACAAAGCATAAAATTTATGTCAACAAACTCAATATTATTGGCAAGAGCTTATGGGACTCTTCTTGCCAATTTATTCCATTCCTTTGATGCAGGACTATGCTGCAGTAGAAGTATTTGCAAAGTATAGTAGATTAACAAAACTCTTGGATGCTTTGAACAATATTTATCAAGATTGGTCTAGGAGAACTCTCCTTCCTCCTGCTCCCACCCAAATGCTGGAGTAAATTATTTAATTATTTCACTATTCTTCCACTGACTGAAATATTATGACATTTTTCAAGCACTTAGTCATTCTTTGGATCAGGCCACCACATTCAACTATTACCAGAACTATTGATTTCTCCTGCCATAGTTCTGGGCAAATCATGAAATTGAAGACAACAAATAAAGCCCGTAACAATGTCACCAGATTTATTGTTTAAAACATTTCAAATCTTCAAACATCTTTACAACTTGCAGTGGTCTAAAACAATGGTTCTGATGATGAGTCATACGGACTCGAAACTTAACTCTGTCTTCCCCTCCACAGATGCTGTCAGATCTGCTGAATTTTTCCAGCTATTTTTGTTTTGGTCTAAAACACAAGATCATTTCAGCAAACCATTAGCTATACTACAAACGAACGTATAAACACACAAGTTAGGAGCAGGAGTAGGTCATTCGGCCCCTCAAGCTTCCTCCGCATTTGATGAGGTCACAAGTGATCTGATTGTGGCCTCAACTCTATCCCTTTAACCTATAACCTTTGACTTCTTTATGAATCCCCTCAAGAATCTATGTAACTCAGCCTTGAAAATATTCAATGACCCTGCTTCCACTGCTCTCTGAAGAGAATTCCACAGATTAACAACCCTCTGACAGAAAAATAATTCTCCTCGCCCCCACCTTAAATGAGAGATCCCTTATTTTCAAACTGTGTACCCTAGTTCTAGACTCTTCCAGAAGGGGAATCATCCTCTCAGCATTCATTCTGTCAAATCCTCTCAGGGTCTTATACGTTTCAATATCACCTCTCATTCTTCTAAACTTCAAGAGTTACAGGCCCATCCTCTCCAGCCTTTCTTCATAAGATAACTCCTTCATCCCAGGAATCAGTCGACACTTTTCGTATTGATTCAGTAATTCTCTCCAATTGGCTCTAAAATTAAACGCGCACCTATTTTGATCAATTTTCATATGACCATATAACATTCTCTTTTAGGGGCACAACACATGTCTGACATCTGCCATTGAAAATTCATTGTATGTCTTGATTTTCCCACTACCTTTTCTTTGCCATGTTTTTCTCTAGGGTGTTCAAAAGCCCCATTAAGTATTAGTGAATAAATCAATGACACAGTGATACTGCTACAATCTATTTTAACCAGTTGTGTGCTGATAGTTGTAAATCAAGGGCAATATATTTTCATGAATATGCCAACTTCATTTTAATCTCAGTAATTCTTAAAGTGGAGAACTGCCGTTTCCAAAGAAATTGCATGAAAATAATAGTGACATATGTAATTTTTTGATATAATTGTGACTGAGATATAAATAATAAGAGCAATTTACCAAATAATATATAGTTACATAGCTACACAAAAAATATCAATCATTGTTGAGGGAACAAATCAATTGATTGCAACTTTGTATGGGATACACATCAGGATTTATATGCCAGTGGACTTCTGAAGACCGTTTAAACAACTGGTCAATCTTCCATGATATGGGAAGGAAGAAGAAAGGGGAAAATGGAAGAAATTGCAAGAAAGAAATGAAGATAAGTCGAGGGAGTGGGGAAAGGAGAAACAGGAGAAGGGAGAAGAGGTGGAAAGTGCAGGGGAAGGAGGACATGGAGACCGTTTGCTGTTGATGGAGAAGAAGGGGCATGGAGGTGAAAGGGAAAGAAGGATGGGGAAGAGAAGGGGATAAGAGGAGAGGAAGGAGAATACAAGGAGGGAGTGGGGTGGACAATATTTGGCTGATTAGGGCCGATGGATAAGAAAAGGGCAATCAGACTGAAGCACAGCCAATTACACTCCCAAACAGGGCAGTGGCATAAGTGGGTCACAGATGAAGGGATACCAGCAAGCAGGCAAGCAATCAGGATGCAGGTAAGCAATTAACCTGAAAGGTTATGAACTACCCTGAGGAGAGAACAAGGTGGCTGCCAACAACCAAAGAGGCAGAGCAGACAGGCACGTGTCGGGCAAGATTCTGCAACCGACCAACTAAATCTATGGTCAAGGTTTTCCATGCCCACCTGCATTGGACGTGTTCAGTGGCATAAGTGGACAATATGGCAAGAAGGCCAAAAATCGGTTTCATGATGTTGTGAAACCAGTTTGCGATTGTCTATTCCGCCCGCCGATGGGGGGGCCACATTCCAACCTTTGGAATCCTCATTGTAATACATCAACATATCATTATAAGGCCAGACCACCAGGCTCATCCCCTTGCCCCCACTGGATCGTCGGCCCACGTCAGCAGGAAAACATGTTGACATGTTTCACAACAGCATATATAAGGCATGCACTTGTCAGGCTGCATTTCGCTCAGGACTTAAGGTTTGTTTGCCTACCTTGCTTCGGTCAGCACTCGCAGTCATCAGCGCCAGGCTCCACAGAGAGCACCACATCACTTTTAGGGGAGCTCACGGGTGGGTCTCTGCCTACCAGATCAGCCATATGTGGGTGGCTTTTCAATGGCTGCAGGGCCAGGTCTTGCTTGAGGAAGGGGGAGAAGTGGCTTCAGGAAAGAGAAGATGCTGCAGGACGAGAGCTGTACTGGGGAAGGCGGGTGTCCCAGGGTGTGTGTGGGGGTGCGCAGATTGATCTGTCCAAGTACCACAAGATGATGAGGGCTTAGGAGGCAGATCCCAGAAAAGAAGAGGCCAGATGGATATGTGAGAGTACGTGTGTGAGAATGGGTGGTGACATCCCTTGAGCTGGCAGTGAGTGAGATGCCAGTGAATGTGTGATGGGCTTGAGTGTGTGAGTTTAAAGTGATGAGATGGTTGCCATATCCTGGCTGCATGGATGGGATCATTCATCCTCTATCTGCATTGGATGGCCAACCTCTTCTGTGCAACATTAGTACTGATCACCACTGCCATCGTCTACCAAGCTGGAATAATGTAGCATTCCCTCCTGTGGACAGAGCAGTGATAGACGACATCACAGCAGGCCTCCATGGCTATCAAAAGGCACTTGAGAGCTGCAATCTTCTTGTCTTTTGGGGCCATGCCTTCCTTGCTGCAGTTCTGGACTGGAAGCTCTGAGCGCGGCTGCACTTTAAATGTGGTGCTTGGCGTGATGAAGAGGCAAAGTGACAGCATGGCAGGTAAACTGGAGCCTGCCCGCCATCAAAACGGTGTTTATTTCGTGAATGCATAGTTAATATGGTGAGTTTGGGATGATAAAGTGTGAAAAGCTGCCGTTGCATACCCGCCCGCTACTGGACCTAGTGCAAATCTGGGACAATTCCGCGCTATAATCAGGTGAGCGTTCAGATTTGGGGAGCAGGGTTTGGAAGAAAGAAAGAATAGGCACAAAGGCCATTCTGTCAGTATAAACAGGAAAAGGCATAGTCAAACTTGGAGGTGGAATGGAAGAAGTCCTGGAAGGGTTGTAAATGGGCAATAAATTTAAAACAATAAACAATTATACTTTTAAATATTAATTCTTGGGTTCTCTTAATCAATTAAGAAACATGGTTGCTGGCTACCTCAAATACTTTTGCTGCTCTAAAAGGACAAATCAATGGCCAAAATCTACAATTAAATATAGACTTGACACATTTTGTTATTAAGTCAGTATATTATCAGCTAATGTTTTAGCAACTAACATGACATTTAACATTTGATAACCCTTACCAAAATGCCACTTATAGAACTAACAGTATCCAACATTTGCCACAATTGTAATGGGTTATTTCAGAGAAAGAGCATTACTTAGAAGTTTGCACTTTGAAATAGGATGCTGTGACCCACTGATTGATTTTAATATCTAATAGTTAAATAGATTTCTTCCAGGAAATAACAGTATATGAGTAATTTGAGATGTGATATATGGTAAGTGTGGCATTGTGCAGTGTAACTTCATAGGGAAGAGATAAAGTTTGATCTAGGGTTCGTACAGCTCTCCATCACTGAGGTTTTCCTTGCATAATTTCTGGGACTGTTGTCAATTGAATTAATTGATGGGAATTGATTGTTATGACTAGTCCAACTTTATTGTATCATGTGACTACCCAGACAGTGGAAGTTGAAATAGATGGACTATGGCCTTTCTACATCTACCAGTTCCTATGTGCCTTTGTAAACATATGTATAACTACATTACAACTGCATGATTATAGGTACTATTTACAATTTTACAAATGGGGAAAATAACCAATCCAATCAATTCATCCTTCCACAACTGGTAGTTAATCGAAGGTATATGTTGCTATTTCATTTGTTCACAAAGGGTGCTTGAGATAGAAAAAAATTGACACAATCATATCTGAGCTTAAAAATTTCTGGACGTGGAATAAAAATAAAATTGCACCTTGCTACACAAAAATAACAACATTCACAGTCAAAAATAAAGTGCAGTGTTCTGCATCTGTTCCAACGGAAATCTGATTTGTCTGCGTGTTTAGATTTCTGACAAATCCAAAGAGAAAAAGATCTGAGATTCCTGCTTTGTAGTGAAAAATAAAAATATTAACAAATGTGTCCAGATTTAATAATCCGTCACTACAAAGCAGCATTATCTATTTTGAAGTAACTCTTTCTAAGGGTTAGAAGCAACTCGGTCTATTATGGGCAAGAGCAGAAGTGCACAACAGATGAGCCAGCTACCATTTATAGCAACATTTAGCAGCTAGATTACATTAACACATTTCGCCATATGGGATTAACATCACATGAACGACAATTAGGAAATGTTCCTCAGATGCTGGATAGCAGTATAATAATACAGCCGCTAAGTCATTGCTCAGGGAAAAACATCAATCAGTTGTCAAATGATTGACCAATCAATGGGCTACAATTTACTTATTTTACTAATAAAGAGTTCATTTTTGATATATTCTACATTAACAACTTGCATTTTTATAGTGCCTTTAACATAGAAAGATGTCCCAAAGCATTTCACAGGAGTGTAATAAGACAAAAATTGACACTGAGCCAAAGAAGATATCCAAGCAGGTAAGTAAAATCTTGATCAAAGGGTGAAATGTTCATCAGTGTCTTAAAAGAGGGGAGATAGAGAAACAAAGAAATTTAAGGAGGGAATTCTAGAGCCTGTAGCCTGGATGGCTGATGGCAGAGCCACCAATGGTGAAGTAAAGAAGCTAAGGGCTATGCAAGAGGCCAGGCATAGTAGCAACTTTCAAGAGAATTCTTGGAAGGTTTAGAAGTAGTTACAGATATAAGGAGGGACAAGGCCCTCAAGGAATCTGAACACAAAGATAAGAATTTTAAAACTAAGAAGTTAATGGACTAGAAGCTGATGTAGGTCAGCAAATAAAGGGACGATGGGTGAGCAAGACACAGTGCAGGTTTGAAAAAGGGAGCAGAGTTTTGGATGAGCTTGAGTTTATGGAGTGTGGAAGATGAGAAGCCAGCCAGGAGAGTATTGGAACAGTCAAACATTGTAACAAAAGTATAGACGCAGTAGGTTTTTCAGCTGCACATACGCTGAGGCAGGGCCAGAGGCAGAGATGTTTTATGGAGGTGGTCTTTCTCTCAGGCTTCAGATCAACATCTTTGTACTGCTTCTTTAGCACCAGAAAATGAAGCAAATTATGTTTCTCTCCCACAATAGTTACATTTATCTAATCCTGAGCAAGTACCGAGCTTCTGCTGATTGCACTCAAGAACCTTTGATGAGCACTGCACAGTGGACTAACTTTTGCAAGCATATTTTAGAATGGGAGTAAGTGAGTAAAAAAAAATGAAAGACAACTACATTAGCACTTTTTAACGTTCTCAATCATCTATTTAGTCCTGTCTACATTTTAATAAACCCGGCTAGAGAATGATGCGGAACAAAAATATAGATCGAAGATGAGCAAGTCTCTTTCCAACCACCCAATAATCCCTGTCTCAAAGTCAAGGGGAAGAAAATACTTTAGCTATATACTGCCTTGACTAACTTTACACTGAGGTGCTTGTTAAATGAATGTAAATTCGTATATTTATGTAAACTATAATAAATAGCTCAGGTAATTAATAAAGTATGTTTACTGAAAATGGAAAAGAATCATAATAAAAATGTAAAATGTATTTTAAAGGCACTCAAATTCAAATTCCAACTCATGCAAGAGACTTGATTCTGTAGTTCATAAGCAATAAGCCTTTACTGCATGTCTAATAGCTTGAATTAATGCATCCATGTCTGTGATTGAAAATTTAAATGTACTTTTTGTTAATATGTATCAGTACTTTGTTACATTCTTCAATTCGCCAGTCTACAATTTATAGTGAATGAGCACATTGACAAGCACCAGCTTAATACAGCATTATGCTTCAGAATCAAGAAAATCTTAAAAAATATTCTATTTATTTTATTTGCCCTGCTGTGTCACTCATCATTATACATCTCCTCCAATTAGATTAGCAGAATGCTCAGAATCACCCACTTCTCCTATATTGCTTGTAATCCCACATTGTAATCAGATAAAAGTACACTGAACTTAGTTAGATTTTTTATTTGAGACTGTAGCCTAGATTTTCCATATTTATGCATACTCATTTTAATGCCAACAATAACTAATTTAAAATAAATTAATTAACATGTTAATTGGAAAATCCAGACTGAATTAGTGCAGTTCTCCATCATGCATTCGAAGTTAAGAACACACACTTTCACATGTCCAAACTAAGTTCTGACATATTCTCATTTGGTCTAGATTTCCTGCTCAACCATAATCAATGTGCAGAAAGTGTAACCTCATGTTTAAATGTCACTAATTCTTCCTAGTACACTATAAATTCTATCAAACAATTTTTACTACAATAAGGAATAAGAACTACAGCTGCTTGGACTTAACACCAAAGGGAAGATGTCCTCCCTGCAACATATGTAGCATTAAACTTTTAAATGTTTGCACAGTACAGGGGATAGCAGTAGAGGACTGAGGGGCTTTTTGAACCTTGTATGTCTAGCTGAAGCAGTCAGAGACTTCTCCAGAAAATTTCATACTACTGCTCTCCAGAGACAATGATGCCCAATTCCAGATTTAGCTTATAATGGTTGTGTAAACAGTGCACCCTAGGCAAGTGAAAGTTATGGGAACAGACAAACCATGCTTTAGAACTCCTGATCTGCTAATTATAGGCCAACAAGCTGCCAGAATACTCAGAGGTATATTTCTCATCACTCTGTATTCTCATGATTCAAATTCCTTATTCTACCAGCTTATTTCCAATTTAAACATTCTGAGAAACATGAAATATACTGCCAGTTTCAGTAAAGAGAAATAAAATAAATAGATTCATTGAATGGTTACAACAAAGAAGGAGACCATTCAGCTCGTTGTATCTGTGCCCCACTCGTATGTCTTTTCCCCATAACCCATTAATTTTTTCCATTCGGATAATTGTCCAATTCTCTTTTGAAAGCCATGACTAAATCTGCTTTCACCACACTCTCGGGCAATACATTCCAGATCTTAACCACATGCTGCGTAAAAGGTTCTTCACCATGTAGCCGTTTCTTCTTCAGTCATTCATTTTTAATCAGTGTCCTCTGGTTCTCAATCCTTCCACCAACAGGAACAACTTCTCCCTATCCATTCTGTCCACATCCCTCATGGCTAGAATATTATGATTGTTGGGCGGGCATGTGCATGACCTGAATGCGCATAAAATGACAAGCGAGGATATCGGGCAAGTGTCTGGATGTCATCGCGCATTCACACGATATTTCAGTCAGCGGGTGCGCGCCGGAGTCGGCAGCACGCCCACCGACAATTAAAAGGCCAATTAAGGCCCTTGAAGTCATAATTGAAAAGAAATTTTTTGCTACCTGTCCAAGCTTACAATTGCTGGGCAGGCAAAAAGGCCAAGCGGCCTTTGGATTTTTCAGGAAACCTCATCCATAAACATTTCATTAATAACATGTCCCCGCTCATGTGGCAGAGTCATATGAGGGGCCATATTTTTTAACAATTTAAATTCTTTATTTTTATTTCTTAAAATTTTCAGCTCTGTGCCTCAGGGAGCTCTTCCTGTACGCGTGCAAGGAAGTTCGCGCTCGCCCTGCTCCTCCCATCCACATAGGCAGCGCTGAGCACTGCTACGCACGTTTCACACTGGGCAGGCCTTAATTGGTCTGCCAGCGTGAAATCACGGTTGGGCCACGATCGTTGGCGGCTTCCTGACCACTCCCACTTGCCCTGCCAAGCCTGCCTGTTAAGGACAAAATTCTGTTCCATGATTTTGAGTACCTCTATCAAATCTTGTCTGAACCTTCTCTTCTCGAAGGTGAACAGCCTCTCTAATCTATCCACATAACTGAAGTTCCTCATTCTTGGAACATTTTCTGCACCCTCTCTAATGCCTTAGAATCTTTCCTGAAGTATGTTGCCCCAAACTGGACACAGTACTCCAGTTGAGACTGAACCAGTGTTTTATACAGGTTTATCATATCTTCATTGCTTTTGTACTCTATGCCCCTACTTATGAAACGCAGGATCCCGTACGCTCAATAACCATTTTCTCAACCTGCCCTGACATCTGCAATAATTTGTGCACATTTACCCCCAGGTCCCTCTGCTCCCCCACCCCCTTTAGAAATGCACCCTTTATTTTACATTGCCTCCCCTCACTCACTTTTTTTCCTATCAAAATGTATCACTTCAAATTTCATCTGCCACTTGTCTGCCCATTCCATCAGTCTGTCTAGGTCCTCCTGAAATTTATCACCATCCTCCTTACAATTTGTAATGATTCCAAGTTTTGAGTCATCCACAAATTTTGAAATTCTACCCTGTACACCCAAGTCTAGGTCATTAATATGTATCAGTGAAATCAGGGGTCCTAATGCTGACCCTCACACTCTAACCTCCCCCACCGCCCCGCCAGTATATCTTCCTCCACTGACTACAACTGTTTCTGTCACTCAGCCAATTTTGTATCCATGCTTTTGCTGTCCTTTTTATTTCATGGGCTCTAACTTTGCTGACAAGCCCACTATGTGGCACTTTACCAAATGCCTTTTGGAAGTCGCATACACCATGTCATTCACACCAACCTCCTCAACCCTATTTTTTAAAATTCCTTCACGGGATGTGGACTTCACTGGCTGGACCAGCATTTACTGCCCATCTCTAGTTGCCATTGAGAAGGTGGTGGTGAGCTGCCTTCTTGAATCACTGCAGTCCATGTGTTGTAGGTACACCCACAGTGCTGATAGGAAGAGAGTTCCAGGATACCTCTTATAGGATACCTGATATTTCATCAAAAAACTCATGCATTAATTAAACTCAATCATTAGTTAAACATGATTTGCCATTAACAAACTCATGCCAGCTTCCTTTAATTAATCCATATTTCTCCAAGTGACTTAATTTTCTCCTGGATTATCATTTCTAAAAGTTTCCCCACTACTAAGGTCAAACTGACTGGCCTGTAGTTGCTCGATTCTTACACATTGTAGGGTGAATTTCTCCAGTTCACTGGCACCACCCCTGTATCTAAGGAGGATTGGAAGATTGTGGCCAGTGCCCGATTTCCACTCTTATTTCCCTCAGTATCTTTGATGTAAATCATCCGATCTTGCTAACTTATCAACTTTAAGTACAGCCAGCCTATCTAATACCTCCTCTATCAATTTGTAGCCCATCCAATGTCGGAACTACCTCCTTGTTCACTGACTTTTCTTTAGTATAGACAAATCACTTAAAATTTAGCATAAATCACCAGCAAAATACCTGAGTTCTATTGTACTTAAAATTTTGAGCTTGAATTTACATCCATTCGGAACAAGCAAAATGCAGGAAATTTCTGTTTTCAGCTCCACTCCATGCAAAAAAGCAATGTTAATGAAAAGTGAAGGGTCTGGGTAGAGATTTTGAGGAAATGGGGGAAAAGGAAATTCAGACACGGTGTGAGAATGAGCACTAGTCACTTATGCCCAAATTTTCTCAATCTACTCTGGCAAAAATTGGCATTGTAAATATATATTTGTTTGGGTGAAAATGTAAAGGGACTTCACTAACTGTGCAAATCTAAATTGGAAAATTACAAAACATCAGCAAATAAGTGCAAAAACTAGGCCAATAACCATAAAAACTCAGCAGGTGCGGCATCATCTGTGGAAAGAGAAACAGAATTAACGTTTCAAGTCGGTATAACTCTTTTTCAGAGCTCTGAAGAAGAGTCATATGGACTCAAAATGTTAACACTGTTTCTCTTTCCACAGATGCTGTCAGACCTGCCAAGCTTTTCCAGCATTTTCTGTTTTTATTTCAGGTTTCTAGCATCCGCAGTATTTTGCTTTTAGGCTTATTACTACTTGCATGTTCGTGACTTGATCAATACGGATACAACCAAACAAGTTAAGGAATTTTCAATCATCTCATGCATCAAATAAAGGTGGTTTAAGACAAACATTTTTCTCCTCAATTAACGCAACATAACCATTTTTGCTGTTGGAACTAACTGAGACGTTTAATCCAGACAATGCTTGTTAGTATTAAGCAAGTTGCATATTTTTAACCAAACAATCACCTGTTGATGCTGGCAAATCTCTTTCCGACTATCTGATGAACCAGATTGCCTCCAAAATCTGAACCCGGAATCATAAATGTCTGAGGACACGGTAACATGGCAGGACATCAGAAATACATGTCATCTTATAGGAGCTGGATGCTGTCATTTTAGTACTTTGGAATTAAGCCATGAAGAATCCATCAGCATCAGAATCTGCAGAATCAGTGCTGCTGCTACAGAAAATGTAAATATTTTATAAATTCAGTCATTTGGATTATACTCCACATTTTAATATTCACATTAGCAAACTGATGAGATTGCACTACTCATTTCTAATGGCATGGTTTAATTCAGTGGTTCTCAAATACTTTTGGTTGAAGGAACCTTTTTCAAATGTATTAGGACTCATGGAATCCCACCTGAATTATTTACAAAATGCAAAAAATGCAAGTGCTGCATGTAGAGTGTTTTAATAATGATTTTAAGAATTTCCTTACAGATATGAGTGAGGTAGGCATGTTTCTAACCATTGCAAAGCCTGTCTATCCTTGGTGTGTGCATTGGCATAGTGGTAATGTCACTGGACTAGTAATCCAGAGACCCAGGTTAATGCTCTCAGGACACAAATTCAAATCCCACAATGACAGCTGGTAGAATTTGAATTCAATTAATAAGTCAGGAATTAAAAGTTAGTCTCAGTTATAGTAACCATGAAACAATTGTCAATTGTTGTAAAAGCCCATCTGCTTCACCAATATTCTTTAGGGAAGGAAATCTGCCGTCCTTACCTGGTCCGGTCTTCATGTGACTCCAGGCCTACAGCAATGTGGTTGAGTCTTAAATGCCTAGCATGCCACTACAAAGTTTAATAAAAGGAATGAAACTGGACAGACCACCCAGCATCAACCTAGGAATGGAAAACGACAATGGCACACTCTGCCCTGTCAACCCTGCGAAGTCCTCCTAAGACCTAGGGGCTTGTGACAAAGTTGGGAGAGCTGTCCCACAGGCTAGTCAAGCAACAGCCTGACATAGTCATACTCTCAGAATCATACCTTGCAGACAATGTCCCAGACACTACCATCACCATCCCACCAGAAGGGGAGGCACAGTGGTATACAGTCAGGAGGGTGTAGTCCTTGGAGTCCTCAACATTGACTCCAGACCCCACGAAGTCTCATAGCATCTGGTCAAATATGGGCAAGGAAACATCATGCTGGTTACAAACCCCTTAGCTAATGAATCAGTACTCCTTCATGTTGAACACCACATGCAAGAAACACTAAGAGTGGCTAGGGCACAGAATGTACTCTGGGTGAGGGACTTCAATGTCCATTGCAAAGTGACTCGGTAGTGCCACTACTGACTGAGCTGGCCATGTCCTAAAGGACAAAGCTGTTACGCTGGGTCTGTGGCAGGTGGTGAGGGAGCCAACACGAAGGAAAAGCCAATTTGATCTGGTCCTCACCAATCTACCTGTTGCAGATGCTTATGTCCATGACAGTATTGGTAGGAGTGTCCACTGCACAGTCCTTGTAAGGACAAAGTCCCTTCTTCACATTGGGGATACCTTCCATCATATTGTGTGGCACTACCACCGTGCTAAATTGGATTGATTTCAAATAGATCTTGCAACTCAAAACTGGGCATCCATGAGGTGCTATGGGCCATCAGCAACAGCAGAACTGTACTCACACAACCTGTAACCTCATGGTCTGGCATATCCCCCACTCTACAATTACCATCAAGGCAGGTGATCAACCCAGGTTCAATGAAGAGTGCAGGAGGAGGAGGACATGCCAGGAGAAGCACCAGACATACCTAAAAATGAGCTGTAAGCCTGGTGAAGCTACAACACAGGACTATTTGCATGCCAAACTGCGTAAGCAACATGCAACAGATGGAGCTAAGTGATCCCACAATCAAAGGGTCAGATCTAAATTTTGCAGTCGTGAATGGTGGTGAACAATTAAACAACCAATTGGAAGAGGAGGCTCCTCAAATATTCCCATCCTCAGTGATGGGGGAGCCCAGCACATCAGTGCAAAAGGCAAGGCTTGAAGCAGTGGCAGCCACCTTCAGCCAGAAGTGCTGAGTCGATGATCTATCTCTGTCTCCTTCTAAGGTCCCCAGCATCACAGATGCCAGTCTTCAGCCAATTAATGTTTCAGTATACACACAACCTGGCCAATTACCACACCTTCAGTCCACTCTCTATAATCAGCAAGGGGATGGAGGGGTTGTTAACAGTACTATCAAGTTGTACTTACTCAGAAATAACCTGCTCACTGATGCTCAGTTTTGGTTCTGCCAGGCCACTCAGCTCCTGACCTCATTGCAGCTTTGGTCCAAACATGGAAAAAAAAAAGAGCTGAACTCCAGAGGTGAGGCAAGAGTGGCTGCTCTTGACATCAAGGCAGCATTTTGACTGACTGTGGCAAGGGGCCCTAGCAAAAATGGAGTCAATGTGAATCAGGGGAGCTCTTCACTGGTTGGATTCAAATCCAACACAAAGGAAAATGGTTCTGGTTGTTGGAGGTCAGTCATCCCCGTCCCAGGACATCAACACAGGAGTTCCTCAGGGTAGTGCCCTAGGCCCAACCATCTTCAGCTGCTTCATCATAAAGTCAGAAATGGGGATGTTCGCTGATGATTGCACTGTGTTCAGCACCATTCGTGACACCTCAGGTACTGAAGCAGTCCATGTCCATATACAGCAAGGCCTGGAAAACAAACATTCAGTCTTGGGCTGATAAGTGGCAAGTTACATTTACACCACACAAGTGCCAGGAAATGATCATCTCCAACAAGAGAGAATCCTACCATCCCCCCTTGATGTTCAATGGCACTAGCTTCGTTGAATCCCTCATTATCAACATCCTGGGAGGTTACCATTGACCAGAAACTGAACTGCACCAGCCATATAAACAGTATACTTACAAGAGCATGTCAGAGACTGGAAATTCTAAGGCATGTAACTCACCTCCAGACTCCCCAAAGCCTGTCCACCATCTACAAGGCACAAGTCAGGAGTGTAATGGAATACATTCCACTTGCCTGGATGAGTGCAGCTCCAAAAACACTCAAGAAGCTTGATGCCATCCAGGATAATGATTGGCAGCCCTCTGCCACCTTCATTCACTCCTTCCACCACCAATGCACAGAGGCAACAGTGTGTACCATCTAAAAGATGCACTGCAGCAACTCACCAGGGCTCCTTCGGACAGCACATTCCAAACACCTAAACTCTATCAGCAAGAAGGACAAGGGCTCCATATGCATGAGAACACTATCACATGCAACCTCCCTTCCAAGCCACACACCACCTCAACTTGGAACTGCATCACTGTCCCTTCACTGTCGCTGGGTTAAAAGCCTGGAACTTCCTTCATGGACTGCAATAGTTCAACAAGGCAGCTCACCAACACCTTCTCAAGAGAAATTATCGATGGGCAATAAATGCTGGCCTAGCCTGTGACACAGAAAACTATTTTGCGACCACATGAAAGCCTCTACAAACTCCCATGGGTCTGCAGACTTCAGTTTCAGAATCACTGGTTTAAGTGAACATAAATGTCAATATGCAACACAAAATACTATAATCGGGTAAAAACATAATGCATTTTTGAAGTACATTATATCCTGTTGATATAACAGCTGACAAAGTTTCCTATAAATAGATGAACACATTTACAGATTTATTTATCACTGGGACTATTTTTGCATTGAAGTTCATCTGCACTACTTTTTACATGTCTCTAAATTGAATATATATAGAATGTAAATACAACAAAAATGATTTTAAAAAAATAGCACTTTTAAGTAGGAAAATGGACAGGGGTTTCACAGAAGTGTAAGAAAGAACTCAGAAAACAAACATCTTCAAACATTTTCTAAAAATCAAAATTAGGATATTGAAACCTGATTACTTAAATATGCACATGTTAAATATCCTATACTTGATAGTCTCTCTTATCCCTCTTTTATGAAATTTCCACTGTTGAGAAAATTGCAGTGTACCCTACATCAGGGGAGATTAAAAAGTTACGTGTAAAGATTTTACAAAACAACATAGGTGCTAATTAGTAATGGTCTTATCCCTTGGAGCTAACAAGTATGCTACTTTCTCATTCACCGTAGTTGTGTAACCAATTTTAACGGTTTGCACATCTTTATTTTTTTTATAAATTACTAAAGGGAAACAACATTTTTAAAATGATTTATTTAGTGATAGATTTTACAATTATTACAAGAAAATAAAAACTTTAATAGTGAGATTTCCGCAGACCTGCCTTCAGTTATAATTGAATAATGAGGCAGTGAACTGACCCAGCTAGATGAGCAATTAACAAAGTGGCATTTGGAAAACCAAGAATGTGACTGTTAGATATGCATTATGTATGGAGCCTACATAATACACAAACCAAAATTAATAACTAACCTTTAAAAAAGTTCTCTACAAAACTAAAAGGGGAATATTTTATCTCTGACAAAAGTTTCATCTTCCTTTTAAAAAAACAGCTACAATGATTAGCGATCAATCATTTCTTATATTTTCAGTCTAGTTTTTTTTCCCTTTTCATTTAACATTTTATTAACAAGTTTGAGGACACATAAACCTTTAGAAGAGGTCAGACTCCACGGCCAGTGCTCACTGATCCTTCAGCTCCCACAGACAGCAAATTGCAGACTTTACAGTAACGACGGAGGTGGTGTTGTAGGCCCAAGCTCCTCCAGCCACTGTTTTCATGCAAGATCCACAATGCCAGATGCTAACTGCCCTCTGCTTCATCTTTGTTTTCCCACAGAAGGAGCAGGTGTATTTGGCATGCTGGCTGATTCCAATCTTTTTCACCATCTTATGGAGCAAGGCTCCATAACAAGTTCCATATTTCCCCACAATCCCCACCTTCTTGGTGCACTTCGCCACCTTTATTTTAGCTTATTAAGTGATGAATATTGATGGCATAATTGGATTACTGAGCCAGACAATGCAAGGAGGCATAATTAGCCCCATTAAATGCAAACTTAAGTGATGGAGAAGAGGTGACCAAAAGGAAAAGTCTCAGGTAAGTGAAAAATATAAATATATAAATTTATAAAATGTTTCTTACTACAAATATAAAGCAAAAATAAAATATTAAATTCAAACTTTCCTACTGATTGAATCATAACAAAATGGTGGCCAAACTTGAGCAAACCACTGGAAGGAGGCTTGCAAGTACATTATGACAAATGCTGCCACTTACATTGGTCATTTAATTTGTATGTTAATACTGCTATCACATATAACTCAAAATCATAAAAGCTGAACAGTACATTCAATTCCTGACAGAGTAGCCTCGCAGGCATGGAGGGCAGTACGTTTCACCACCATTGCTAGATTCTCCTACGTGCAGGGCATGATCAATTGCACCCATGTGGCCTTAAAGGCACTGAGTGGCCTAAAAGGCACCGAGTGAACAACTACTAAGTTTCATCAACAGGACGAGCTTCCACTTCCTCAATGAACACAAGAAGAGCTTACTCTATGTGTGAGCTCGCTTTCCTGACAGCTGCCATGACTCCTTCATTGTCTGGCAGTCCTGGCTGCCGGAGTTTTTCACATCTAACCCCAAAATCCATGGTTGGATTCTTGGGAGGACAAACGCTATCCCTTGAACATATGGCTACCCACACCTCTACCAGAGCCCCATACAGAAGCGATACAACCATAGCTATCTGCTCAACAGGACTACCATTAAGCAGGCCATCAGAGTTCTGAATATGCAATTCTGATGCCTGGACTAGTTGGGTGATGCCCTGCAATACACAAGTGCAAGGGTCTTACACATTGTGGTGGTCTGCTGCCCTCTCCAAACATGTCCCTTCAGAGAGGTGTGGACCTTATCCATGGTGAGGCCCTAGAAGGTCACAATCCTTAAAGGAAGATGAGGAGTAGGGTATTGAATGGGACGAGGTAGAGAAGTCAGAGGGGGAGGGTGCAGATCACTGGGGTGTTCCGGCTGCAAAGTTAGGCGACCGTGTACAGCACAAGGTGCATAGGTCTTGTCAGAATGCCATGGGTTTCAGGGATCTACTGATTCAGGAATGTTTCAACTGAGCCCCTCTGACCCAGGATATAAGGAATGGCATGGAACTCTATTTGAACTGCCTGTGTTAACACTTCCATTGAGGATGCAGCATGGACCATGTAAACTCTTACCACCAATGAAGGATGAACATCTGCCCAGAGGCTTTGCCATCACCATTGAGGAAAGCTTGATCTCCTTCACCAACACATACCTCTTGGCCTGCCATCAATAAAAAGAGTCCCACAATGGACTTCTTGGCTTTGTGGCTTCAAGTGTCATTATTTACATGATGGTCAGATACAGGAAAAAAATACGGTGGCCTCTTGCACTCAGTCATTTCTATACAGCGCTCTCCCTGTGGCCTTGGGGAAGAGGCAGCCTGCTCACTTGTTGCCTTGGCTTGTGGCTGAGCTGTCCTCCTTGTCATGAAGATGTCAGTGGGAGCAACTCCAGAGGCTGCTGCCTGTGAACCATTGATTGGGAAGCTTCTGTCATTTCTCAATGGGATGCTCTGGATGGCTGAGGGGAGCACCAGCTTGGGCCCAACTAGCATCCCATCAAACTATTAATCTAGGCTACATACTGAGGCAAGCATCCACTCTACTTTAGAGTGCTGTTTCTGCATGCACTCCAAATGCTGTCTCATCTGGCTCTCCATGAGGTTGTCCACTTTCTCAATGGAGGAGCTTGTGTGTTCAAAACGCTGAGTCATTGTGGCGCACATCAACTGGATGGACTTCTCTATTCTCAGCCCAGGACCAGGCTCTCCTTCGGGGAATACTACTTCTGCTGGTATAGGTAGTGCCTCCTTTCCTCCTGACTCCGAGCAGGAGGTGCCCTTGCCACTACTAGTGCTGTGCTCCTCACCCAGTCATCTTCTCTAAACGTGCGTGAGGACACACCAAAGTGAGCATATCAACGCCGATGGACTATACTTTTGCAAGGTGTGATGGGTACCTCTTGGGCCGGTAATGGTGAGGGTCACCTTGGGAGACACAAGAAGAGAACAAGAGAGTTAGCCTTGGTGAGCAAAGGCCTCTACAGCACTGTGGCTTCCCAATGCAACTCAGTGTTCAGCATGCTACTGGACAGGTGAAGTGCAATGCTCTCCTTAATGAACGCAGTGACCTCTCTTATCACCATCTCATCACCGACTTCCTTGTGGTCTGCCATCTTGGCTATTTCCATCGCTCTCTCTCCTCAATGGGTGTGTGTAATGATATGAATGTAAGGCACAACTCTGCCCATTTGGGTCCTCTCTCAGGCAGTATGTGCCAATTTGACAAATAAGGACAAAAAAGAATGAAATAAGACACTCCTACCCTTTTTGGCCATTGCAGCTGCTCCAATTTGGATGGGCACCTCTGAAGTCGGATGGAAGATTGCAAGGTCAGTTGGCGGTTCGAAAGTTGGGTGGGCATCTGTAATGGAGGGTGGGATGTTCTAAATTTGGGTGGCAGTTGTAATGTTGGGTAAGCGGTTCTAAATACGGTTGGGCAGTTCAAAAGTTGGATGGACGTTTCCAAAGTTGGCTGAGTAGTTCTAAAGTCAGGTCAGAGTGTCTAAAGTCTCGTGATTCCTTAGCAGCACAATGGCTCGGAGTCACACATACGGGTCAACAAGTGGCCTGTGCACATACTCCCCCCATGTTCAGGAGCAGCATAGAAGATCCTCAGTTGGTGTGTCTGCTGGAGGATGGATACCCAAAGGCCTGTTCTGAGGATTGAGGTAGCACTCAACCTGCCAGAGCATATCAGATCATTGAACTTTTTTCTACACTGGATCCAAGTTCTTCTGACCACGCTACTGCTGCTGACTGTAATAGTGATGCCCATCCACACCTGCATGGTGAGAGTAGATGGCCTTTTCCTGCCACTCTCCAGGAAGAGCACCTCCTTCCCCACCCTCACAACCTCGAGCATGACTTCTGGGTCCACATCTGAAAATCATGGAGCTGCCCTGTCCCAAGTTCCAAGCCTCTGGCTGAGCTGGACATTGTGGAATATAAGTCCTCTGTGATCTTTCACTCTGCAGTTACAGCAGTGAAAGAGCAGGTACAGTAATGTCTGCTCTGGCCAGTTTAAATCAGAGCTACACTTGAATGTAAAACAAAAACAAAATTACCTGGAAAAACTCCAGGTCTGGCAGCATCGGCGGAGAAGAAAAGAGTTGACGTTTTGAGTCCTCATGACCCCTCGACAGAACTAGGTGAATCCCAGGAAGGGTTGAAATATAAGCTGGTTTAAGGTGGTGGTGGTGGTGGTGGGGGGGGGGGGGCGGTGTTGGGTGGGGGGAGAGAAGTGGAAGGGGGTGGTGTAGTTGTAGGCAAAAGCAGTGATAGAAGCAGATCATCAAAAGATGTCACAGACAGCAGAACAAAAGAACACATAGGTGTCGAAGTTGGTGATATTATCTAAACGAATGTGCTAATTAAGAATGGATGGTAGGGCACTCAAGGTATAGTTCTAGTGGGGGTGGGGGGAGCATAAAAGATTTAAAAATATTTAAAAATAATGGAAATAGGAGAGAAAAAGAAAAATTTATATAATTTATTGGAAAAAAACAAAAGGAAGGGGGAAGAAACAGAGGGGGGAGGGGTGGGGATGGAGGAGGGAGGTCAAGACCTAAAGTTGTTGAATTCAATATTCAGTCCGGAAGGCTGTAAAGTGCCTAGTCGGAAGATGAGGTGTTGTTCCTCCAGTTTGCGTTGGGCTTCACTGGAACAATGCAGCAAGCCAAGGACAGACAT